>NC_053026.1:260623863-260965918 GCF_003073215.2 Triticum urartu | reverse complement strand
AATTTTTATGGACACTGATACGCGCCGGTCCGCCGGCCTAATTTTTGGCCGGTCAACCACCAACAGTCAGATTGCCCCGCATGTGACCATTGGATAAGTCAACACATCCTTTTTCACCATGATCTTCTTCTCCCCGCTTGTATCTGTTCCATCGCGTGCGGTCCGCCTTGCCGCACGCGGCCGTCGACCCATCCTGCAATGCTCGAGTACCCACCCCCACCGCAGCTCCGCCACGGCACAGCCAGCTTGCCGTCGCTCGCCGCATAGCCGCCAGGATTATAACATGACTTCCTTTGGGTTCCGGTCTGTGATGATTTGCAACTCTGTCACCAGCCCGTTCGAGCACACGACCGCCGTGTTTGCAGCAGCCGTCCCTCGCTCGCCGTTGTAGCCATGCACCACCGTTTCCAACACAAAAAAGAACTGAGCAAAAAATCTGGTCGTTGCCGGTGGCAACAAAAAAACCATCGATGGCGACAAAACAAAACAACTATTCCGGCAAAAAAAACACAGATGCTTCCTGTCGACGTCGTCGTCGCCGCCGTAGCAGTAAAATTTTAGTTGGTTCCAGCAAAAAGTAATGTCAATTCCAGCAAAAAAGATTTCAGCAACAAAAACTACCATGATGGCATGGTCGGGTTGAAGCAAAAGAAGAAGGCTGGGTTGAAGCAAAAGAAGAAGGCGGTTCCAACAAAAATTAATGCGGTTCGAGCAAAAATCTCGCAAAACAAACTACAGTAGTTAGATTGAAGCAAAAAGCAACAAAAACTACCATGATGGCATGGTCGGGTTGAAGCAAAAGAAGAAGGCGGTTCCAACAAAAATTAATGCGATTCCAGCAAAAATCTCGCAAAACAAACTACAGTAGTTAAATTGAAGCAAAAAGCAACAAAATCTACCATGATGGCATGGTTGGGTTGAAGCAAAAGAAGAAGGCGGTTCCAGCAAAAATCTTGCAAAACAAACTACAATAGTCAGATTGAAGCAAAAAGCAACAAAAACTACCATGGTGGCATGGCCGGGTTGAATCAAAAGAAGAAGGTGGTTCCAGCAAAAATTAATGCCCTTCCAGCAAAAATGTTGCAAAACAAACTACAGTAGTCAGATTGAAGCAAAAAGCACCAAAAACTACCATGGTGGCATGGTCAGGTTGAAGCAAAAGAAGAAGGCGGTTCCAGTAAAAATTAATGCGGTTTCAGCAAAAATCTCGCAAAACAAACTACAGTAGTCAGATCGAAGCAAAAAAGACCAGCCGGTACGAGCAAAAAAATGTGTGATTCCAGCAAAAAAATGCCGGTTCCAACACCTCCGAGTGTGGATTGTAGCTTCTTCAACAATTGCGGGAAAGGGAGTGTTAGGGGTGGGTGACAAAGGGGATGGAATTCATCCATGGCTGCTGAAAAGAGGAGGGGATGGAGGCAAATGACGAGAGTGTGGAATTCATCCATGGCATTGCAAAAAGAGGAGGGGATGGAGGCAGATGACGGTGGTGGACTTACAACATCCCAGCAATCGCGCAGGGTCGCATCTCGCCGTCCTGCTGGTCGGGCAGGACCGCAGGGTCACAACAGGAGTGGAATTGGGAGAGCAGTTTCCCAATCTAAAGCTAGCAGCGGTTGTGGTGTCGATGGTGCTGCAACCCTGTGGTGCGCTTATACATGAGGAGCACAGCATCCTGGTGAAATCTGAGGAGAAAAAGATGAGAGAGATGAGAAGGGGCGAGCTCAGGCTAGAAGAATGAAGAAGAAACGAGTGGACAGGCAGCTGCACGGTGGAGATAAGGAACGCGAAAAGCGGTGTGGCGGAGCCCACGATAGCATGATGTGGCGCAAATCGGTGTCGTTAAATTGTGAGGGATCTAGCGACGCATGCGCGACCGGCGCGACGCTTCAGCCGGTCCGCCGGCACGCAACGTTATAAACAGGAAAGGTGGTTTTTCAATCTAAACAGTAGGAACAACTGGGTCAACATTATAAATAAAATAGTTTTATCTTTAGTTATTACCGGTTCCTTAATTTCTTTTTTAATAGGTGGATGATATTTAAACCACTTCTCCATAGGAAGATCAAAATGAACAACAAATGATTCACAAAATAAGGCTACTATCTTAGAGTCAAATCCATATTTAGTGCTAAACTTTTGAAAAGTATCGGTACTCATAAAAGATTTAACACAATCAAACTTAAGCTTAATACCTGACTCTTTACCTTCGTCGAGTTCTCAATCTTCAAAGTTGCGTTTAATTATTTCTAAAAGATTCCACCTGAATTTAACAGTCTTCTTCATAAAGAACCAGTCAAGAAGTATCAAGCATAGATTGATCATCATGAGAAAGCCGAACATAAATGTTCTGAATCATAATTTCTCTTGAGAGCTCATAATTGGGGCATGAATATAACATTGACTTAAGCCTCCCCCGAGCTAGAGCGATACTTTCTCCTTCACGAGGCCAAAAAATATATATGTAATTCCGATCACGATGAACTAGATGCATAGGATAAAAATTTTGGTGAAATTTCAATTTCAATCGATTCCAATTCCAAGATCCAATATCATCGCATAGCCTATACCATGCCAATGCTTTTCCCTTCAAAGATAAAGGAAAAACCTTCTTCTTAGCTTCACCTCCGGGGTAAATCTGTTGTTGGGTAACGCAGTAATTTCAAAAAAAAAATCCTACGCACACGCAAGATCATGGTGATGCATAGCAACGAGAGGGAAGAGTATCGTCCACGTACCCTCGTAGACCGTAAGCGGAAGCGTTATGACAACGCGGTTGATGTAGTCGTACATCTTCACGATCGACTGATCCCTAGTACAGAACGTACGGCACCTCCGCGATTTGCACACGTTCAGCTCGGTGACGTCCCGTGAACTCACGATCCAGTAGAGCTTCGAGGGAGAGTTTCGTCAGCACGACGGCGTGATGATGGTGATGATGATGTTACCAGAACAGGGCTTCACCTAAGCACTGCTATGATATAACCGAGGTGGATTATGGTGGAGGGGGGCACCGCACACGGCTAAAAGATCAACTGATCAACTTGTGTCTATGGGGTGCCCCCCTCCCCCGTATATAAAGGAGTGGAGGGGGAGGGCCGGCCCTCTCTATGGCGCGCCCTGGGGGAGTCCTACTCCCTTCGGGAGTAGGATTCCCCCCTTTCCTAATAGAAGTAGGAGCCCTTCCAAGTAGGAGTAGGAGAGGAAGGAAGGAGGAGAGAGGGAGGAAGGAAAGGGGGCCCGCCCCCCCTCCCAATTTGGTTTGGGATTGGGGGGCGCGCCTCCCTCTTTTCCCTTCCCTCTCCTCTACTCCACTAAGGCCCAATAAGGCCCATATACTCCCCGGGGGGTTCTGGTAACCTCCCGATACTCCAGAAAAATGCCTAAAACACTCAGAACCATTCCGATGTCCAAATATAGGCTTCCAATATATCGATCTTTACGTCTCGACCATTTTGAGACTCCTCATCATGTCCGTGATCAAATCGGGGACTCCAAACTACCTTCGGTACATCAAAACACATAAAATCGTAATACCGATCGTCACCGAACGTTAAGCGTGCGGACCCTACGGGTTCGAGAACTATGTAGACATGACCGAGACTCATCTCCGGTCAATAACCAATAGCGGAACCTGGATGCTCATATTGGTTCCTACATATTCTACGAAGATCTTTATTGGTCAAACCGCATAACGGTATACGTTGTTCCCTTTGTCATCGGTATGTTACTTGCCCGAGATTCAATCGTCAGTATCTCAATACCTAGTTCAATCTCGTTACCAACAAACACCATCAGAGACACCTGTAGAGCACCTTTATAATCACCCAGTTACGTTGTGACGTTTGGTAGCACACAAGGTGTTCCTCCGGTATTCGGGAGTTGTATAACCTCATAGTCATAGGAACATGTATAAGTCATGAAGAAAGCAATAGCAATAAACTAAATGATCATAGTGCTAAGCTAAATGGATGGGTCTTATCCATCACATCATTGTCTAATGATGTGATCCCATTCATCAAATGACAACACATGTCTATGGCCAGGAAACTTAACCATCTTTGATTAACGAGCTAGCCAAGCAGAGGCATACTAGGGACACTCTGTTTGTCTATGTATCCACACATGTACTAAGTTTCCGGTTAATACATTCTAGCATGAATATAAACATTTACCATGATATAAGGAAATATAAATAACAACTTTATTATTGCCTATAGGGCATATTTACTTCACCATACACCACTAAGAGCTTGAGAAGAGAGAGCACATACACAAAGCTCCTCCTTCGTCGCCCGCCTCGCCTCACACACGCGTTGTATTTTGTGATCGAGCCGAGCCACGCTAGGACCTATTCTACGTGTGCACGCTGCTTTATGTGAACAATTTTATCTTTGTCTCCCTAGTGAGTTAGTGCGACCCTTTCCTTTCCACTACTGAGGGGCCAGTTGCAACTTGCTTATAAGAGATCGGTCCTCTTTCCAGACAAGACACACTTCATCTCCTACCTCCTGGTTCTCATGCACCGCCTAGCACCTTCCCATCTCACTTCTCGGCGTCCATGGAGGAGTCAGATAGTAAACCTCTGAAGCCCCTTCTCTTATGATCCGATATGGGAGAGGGGCGATGAGGTTTTTGGGAAGTTCTTTCACGCGACTGTTGAATCTTCTTCACCATGGCTACAGATGACAAGTTCCCCGACGACGACTTATTTCCCGAAGTCGATGACCTCCTCCACAACATGATGCTCAGTGATGGTGTTGCAACTGCAAACACTTCTTTTTCCGTTGCGCCATACGTTTTCTTATCCCTTCTGTTAGGGTTTGGGTTTGATCTACTATCAGTAGAAATCAATGAGGCTATGATACTTCTCCCTTGTGTTCTTGATTGCATGCCTAGTTTTAACTACCTGTTGCTTGATTCGATTATCATCTCTATCACATTAAACCATGTTTTATCTATTGTTTTTTGGATTAAGCTTAACGGGAAATTGCTCATTATTTAACATTGGTCCCGTGAGACCTCTATGATTGCTCACCACAAACTCCAACAAGAAGCAATGTTGCCTCCCATGCGGCATCAAGGCCACAGGGAATAAGTGTTGGGAACGTAGCATAAATTCAAAATTTTCCTACGTGTCACCAAGATCTATCTATGGAGAGACCAGCAACGAGGGGAAGGAGAGTGCGTCTACATACCCTTGTAGATCGCTAAGCGGAAGCGTTCAAGAGAACGGGGTTGATGGAGTCGTACTCGTCATGATCCAAATCACCGGAGATCCTAGTGCCGAACGGACGGCACCTCCGCGTTCAACACACGTACAGCCCGGTGACGTCTCCCATGCCTTGATCCAGCAAGGAGAGAGGGAGAGGTTGAGGAAGACTCCATCCAGCAGCAGCACAATGGCGTGGTGGTGGTGGAGGAGCGTGGCAATCCTGCAGGGCTTCGCCAAGCACCACAGGAGATATGAGGAGAAACAGAGGGAGGGCTGCACCAACAGGGAGAGATCAAATCATGTGTTGGGCAGCCCCTAGGCCTCACTATTTATAGGAGCAGGGGAGGAGGGTGCGCCCCCTCTAGGGTTCCCACCCCTAGGGGGCGGCAGCCCTAGATGGGAAAGGGGAGGCGGCCAAGGGGAGGAATCCCTCCTCCCCAAGGCACCTAGGAGGTGCCTTCCCCTCCTAGGACTCTTCCTTTTAGGGTTTCCCCACCCTAGGCGCATGGGCCCTAGGGGGAAGTGGCGCCCCAGCCCACTTTGGGCTGGATCCCTTCCCACTTCAGCCCATGGGGCCCTCCGGGATAGGTGGCCCCACCCGGTGGACCCCCGGGACCCTTCCGGTGGTCCCGGTACAATACCGATGACCCCGAAACTTGTCCCGATGGCCGAAATAGGACTTCCTATATATAAATCTTTACCTCCGGACCATTCCGGAACTCCTCGTGACATCCGGGATCTCATCCGGGACTCCGAACAACATTCGGTAACCACATACAAACTTCCTTTATAACCCTAGCGTCATCGAACCTTAAGTGTGTAGACCCTACGGGTTCGGGAGACATGCAGACATGACCGAGACGTTCTCCGGTCAATAACCAACAGCGGGATCTAGATACCCATGTTGGCTCCCACATGTTCCACGATGATCTCATCGGATGAACCACGATGTCAAGGACTTAATCAATCCCGTATACAATTCCCTTTGTCTAGCGGTACGATACTTGCCCGAGATTTGATCGTCGGTACCCCGATACCTTGTTCAATCTCGTTACCGGCAAGTCTCTTTTACTCGTTCCGTAACACATCATCCCGTGATCAACTCCTTGATCCCATTGTGCACATTATGATGATGTCCTACCGAGTGGGCCCAGAGATACCTCTCCATCACACGGAGTGACAAATCCCAGTCTCGATTCGTGCCAACCCAACAGAAACTTTCAGAGATACCTGTAGTGTACCTTTATAGCCACCCAGTTACGTTGTGATGTTTGGCACACCCAAAGCATTCCTACGGTATCCGGGAGTTGCACAATCTCATGGTCTAAGGAAATGATACTTGACATTAGAAAAGCTTTAGCATACGAACTACACGATCTTGTGCTATGCTTAGGATTGGGTCTTGTCCATCACATCATTCTCCTAATGATGTGATCCCGTTATCAACGACATCCAATGTCCATGGTCAGGAAACCATAACCATCTATTGATCAACGAGCTAGTCAACTAGAGGCTTACTAGGGACATGGTGTTGTCTTTGTATCCACACATGTATCTGAGTTTCCTATCAATACAATTCTAGCATGGATAATAAACGATTATCATGAACAAGGAAATATAATAATAATCAATTTATTATTGCCTCTAGGGCATATTTCCAACAGTCTCCCACTTGCACTAGAGTCAATAATCTAGTTCACATCACCATGTGATTAACACTCAATGTCACATCCCCATGTGACTAACACCCAAAGAGTTTACTAGAGTCAATAAGCTAGTTCACATCACTATGTGATTAGCACTCAATGAGTTCTGGGTTTGATCATGTTGCTTGTGAGAGAGGTTTTAGTCAACGGGTCTGAACCTTTCAGATCCGTGTGTGCTTTACAAATCTCTATGTCATCTCCTAGATGTAGCTACCACGTTTCTATTTGGATCTATTCCAAATAACTGTTCTACTTGGAGCTATTCTAAATTGTTGCTCCATTATACGTATCCGGTATCTCTACTCAGAGCTATCCGGATAGGTGTTAAGCTTGCATCGACGTAACCCTTTACGACGAACTCTTTTACCACCTCCATAACCGAGAAACTTCCTTAGTCTACTTGTTACTAAGGATAACTTTGACCGCTGTCCTGTGATCCATTCTTGGATCATTCTTGTACCCCTTGACTGACTCATGGCAAGGCACACTTCAGGTGCGGTACACAGCATATCATACTGTAGAGCCTACGTCTTAAGCATAGGGGACGACCTTCGTCCTTTCTCTCTATTCTGCCGTGGTCGAGCTTTAAGTCTTAACTTCATACCTTACAACTCAGGCAAGAACTCCTTCTTTGACTGATCCATCTTGAACACCTTCAAGATCATGTCAAGGTATGTGCTCATTTGAAAGTACTATTAAGCGTTTTGATCTATCCTTATAGATCTTGATGCTCAATGCTCAAGTAGCTTAATCCAGGCTTTCCATTGAAAAACACTTTCCAAATAACCCTATATGCTTTCCAGAAATTCTACGTCATTTCTGATCAACAATATGTCAACAACATACATTCATCAGAAATTCTATAGTGCTCCCACTCACTTCTTTGGAAATACAAGTTTCTCATAAACTTTGTATAAACCCAAAATCTTTGATCATCTCATCAAAGCATACATTCCAACTCCGAGATGCTTACTCCAGTCCTCAGAAGGATTGCTGGAGCTTTGCATACTTATTAGCATCTTTCAGGATTGACAAAACCTTCCGGTTTGTATCACATACAACCTTTCCTCAAAAAAAACGTCGAGGAAACAATGTTTTGACATCCTATCTGCAAGATTTCATAAATAATGCAGTAATCGCTAATATAATTCCAACAGACTCTTAGCATCGCTACGAGTGAGAAAGTCTCATCGTAGTCAACTCCTTGAACTTGTCGGAAAACATCTTAACGACAAGTCGAGCTTTCTTAATGTTGACATTTACCATCATTGTCTGTCTTCCTTTTAAAATCCATCTGCACTCAACAGCCTTACGACCATCAAGTAGTTCTTCCAAAGTCTACACTTTGTTTTCATACATGGATCATCTCTCGGATTTTATGGCCTCGAGCCATTTATCGGAATCCGGGCCCACCATCGCTTCTCCATAGCTCGTAGGTTCATTATTGTCTAGCAACATGACTTCCAAGACAGGATTACTGTACCACTCTGAAGCAGTACGCATCCTTGTCACCCTACGAAGTACGGTAGTGACTTGATCCGAAGTTTCATGATCACTATCATAAGCTTCTACTTCAATTGGTGTAGGTGCCACAGGAACAACTTCCTGTGCCCTGCTACACACCAGTTGTAGTGACGGTTCAATAACCTCATCAAGTCTCCACCATCCTCCCACTCAATTCTTTCGAGAGAAACTTTTCCTCGAGAAAGGACCCGATTCTAGAAACAATCCCTTATTGCTTTCGAATCTGAGATAGGAGGTATACCCAACTGTTTGGGTATTCTATGAAGATGCATTTATCCGCTTTGGGTTTGAGCTTATCAGCCTGAAACTTTTTCACATAAGCGTCGCAACCCCAAACTTTTAAGAAACGATAGCTTAGGTTTCTCTAAACCATAGTTCATACGGTGTCATCTCATCGGAATTATGTGGTGCCCCTTTTAAAGTGAATGTGGTTGTCTCTAATGCCTAACCCATAAACTATCGTGGTAATTCGATAAGAGACATCATGGTATGCATCATATCCAATAGGGTGCAGTTATGATGTTCGGACACACCATCACACTATGGTGTTCCAGGCTGTATTAGTTGTGAAACAATTTCCACAATGTCTTAATTCTGTGCCAAACTCGTAATTCAGATATTCATCTCTATGATCATATCATAGATATTTTATCCTCTTGTCATGACGATCTTTCAACTTCACCCTGAAATTACTTGAACCTTTCAATAATTCAGACTCGTGATTCATCAAGTAAATATACTCAACATCTACTCAAATCATCTGTGAAGTAAGAACATAACGATATCCACTACACGCCTCAGCACTCATTGGACTGCACACATCAAAATGTATTACTTCCAACAAGTTGCTTTCTAGTTCCATTTTACTGAAAACGAGGCTTTCAGTCATCTTGCCCATGTGGTATGATTTGCATGTCTCAAGTGATTCAAAATCAAGTGAGTCCAAATGGTCCATTTGCATGGAGTTTCTTCATGCATATACACCAATAGACATGGTTCGCATGTCTCAAACCTTTCAAAAACGAGTGAGCCCAAAGATCCATCAACATGGAGCTTCTTCATGCGTTTTATACCGATATGACTTAAGTGGCAGTGCCACAAGTAGGTGGTACTATCATTACTATCTTTTGGCATGAACATGTGTATCACTACGATCGAGATTTCAATGAACCATTCATTTTAGGTGCAAGACCATTGAAGGTATTATTCAAATAAACAGAGTAACCATTATTCTCTTTAAATGAATAACCGTATTGCGATAGACATAATCCAATCATGTCCATGCTCAACGCAAACACCAAATAACAATTATTTAGGTTTTAATACCAATCTCGATGGTAGAGGGAGCTTGCGATGCTTGATCATATCAACCCTGGAAACACTTCCAACACATATCGTCAGCTCACCTTTAGCTAGTCTCCGTTTATTCCGTAGCCTTTTGTTTCGAGTTACTAACACTTAGTAACCGAACCGGTATCTAATACCCTGGTGCTACCAGGAGTACTAGTAAAGCACACATTAGCACAATGTGTATCCAATATACTTCTATCGACCTTGCCAGCCTTCTCACCTACCAAGTATCTAGGGTAATTCTGCTCCAGTGGCTGTTCCCCTTATTACAGAAGCACTTAGTCTCGGGTTTGGGTTCAACCTTGGGTTTCTTCACTAGAGCAGCAGCTGAATTGCCGTTTCATGAAGTATCCCTTCGTGCCCTTGCCCTTCTTGAAACTAGTGGTTTCACCAACCATCAACAATTGATGCTCCTTGATTTCTACTTTTGTGGTGTCAAACATCGCGAATATCTCAAGGATCATCATATATGTCCCTGATATATTATAGTTCATCACGAAGCTCTAGCAGCTTGGTGGTAATGACTTCGGAGAACCATCACTATTTCATCTGGAAGATCAACTCCCACTCGATTCAAGCGATTGTTGTACTCTGACAATCTGAGCACAAGCTCAACAATTGAGCTTTTCTCCTTAGTTTGTAGGCTAAGAAAATCGTCGGAGGTCTTATACCTCTTGACGTGGGCACGAGCCTGAAATCCCAATTTCAGCCCTCGAAACATCTCATATGTTTCGTGACGTTTCAAAACGTCTTCGGTGCCTCAACTCTAAACCGTTTAACTGAACTATCACGTAGTTATCAAAATGTGTATGTCAGATGTTCGCAACATCCACAGACAACGTTCGAGGTTCAGCACACTGAGCGGTGCATTAAGGACATAAGCCTTCTATGAAGAAATGAGGACAATCGTCAGTTTACGGACCTAGTCTGCATAATTGCTACTATCAACTTTCAACTAAATATTTCTCTAGGAACATATCTAAACAGTAGAACTGAAACGCGAGCTACGACATAATTTGCGAAGACCTTTTGACTATGTTCAGGATAATTAAGTTCATCTTATGAACTCCCACTCAGATAGACATCCCTCTAGTCATCTAAGTGATTACATGATCCGAGTCAACTAGGCCGTGTCCGATCATCACGTGAGACGGACTAGTCAACATCGGTGAACATCTTCATGTTGATCGTATCTACCATGCGACTCATGCTCGACCTTTCGGTCTTCTGTGTTCCGAGGCCATGTCTGTACACATGCTAGGCTCGTCAAGTCAACCTAAGTGTTTTGCGTGTGTAAATCTGTCTTACACCCGTTGTATGTGAACGTCTGAATCAAACACCCGATCATCACGTGGTGCTTTGAAACAACGAACTGTCGCAACGGTGCACAGTTAGGGGGAACACTTTCTTGAAATTTTAATGAGGGATCATCTTATTTACTACCGTCGTTCTAAGTAAACAAGATGTATAAACATGATAAAGATCATATGCAATCAAATAGTGACATGATATGGCCAATATCATATTGCTCCTTTTGATCTCCATCTTCGGGGCTCCATGATCATCATCGTCACCGGCATGACACCATGATCTCCATCATCATGATCTCCATCATCGTGTCTTCATGAAGTTGTCTCACCAACTATTACTTCTACTACTACAGCTAACGGTTAGCAATTAAGTAAAGTAATTACATGACGTTTATGTTGACACGCAGGTCATAAATAAGTTAAGACAACTCCTATGGCTCCTGCCGGTTGTCATACTCATCGACATGCAAGTCGTGATTCCTATTACAAGAACATGATCAATCTCATACATCACATATATCATTCATCACATCCTTTTGGCCATATCACATCACATGGCATACCCTGCAAAAACAAGTTAGACGTCCTCTAATCGTTGTTTGCATGTTTTACGTGGCTGCTATGGGTTTCTAGCAAGAACGTTTCTTACCTACGCAAAAGCCACAACATGATATGCCAATTGCTATTTACCCTTCATAAGGACCCTTTTCATCGAATCCGATCCGACTAAAGTGGGAGAGACAGACACCCGCCAGCCACCTTATGCAACTAGTGCATGTTTGTCGGTGGAACCAGTCTCACGTAAGAGTACATGTAAGGTCGGTCCGGGCCGCTTCATCCCACGATGCCGCCGAATCAAGATAAGACTAGTAACGACAAGATAATTGACAATATCGACACCCACAACTACTTTGTGTTCTACTCGTGCATAGTAACTACGCATAGACCTAGCTCATGATGCCACTGTTGGGAATGTAGCATAAATTCAAAATTTTCCTACGTGTCACCAAGATCTATCTATGGAGAGACCAGCAACGAGGGGAAGGAGAGTGCATCTACATACCCTTGTAGATCGCTAAGCGGAAGCGTTCAAGAGAACGGGGTTCATGGAGTCGTACTCGTCGTGATCCAAATCACCGGAGATCCTAGTGTCGAACGGACGGCACCTCCGCGTTCAACACACGTACAGCCCGGTGACATCTCCCATGCCTTGATCCAGCAAGGAGAGAGGGAGAGGTTGAGGAAGACTCCATCCAGCAGCAGCACAACAGCGTGGTGGTGGTGGAGGAGCGTGGCAATCCTGCAGGGCTTCGCCAAGCACCACAGGAGATATGAGGAGAAACAGAGGGAGGGCTGCACCAACAGGGAGAGATCACATCATGTGTTGGGCAGCCCCTAGGCCTCACTATTTATAGGAGGAGGGGAGGAGGGTGCGCCCCCTCTAGGGTTCCCACCCCTAGGGGGGCGGCAGCCCTAGATGGGAAAGGGGAGGCGGCCAAGGGGAGGAATCCCTCCTCCCCAAGGCACCTAGGAGGTGCCTTCCCCTCCTAGGACTCTTCCTTTTAGGGTTTCCCCACCCTAGGCGCATGGGCCCTAGGGGGAAGTGGCGCCCCAGCCCACTTTGGGCTGGATCCCTTCCCACTTCAGCCCATGGGGCCCTCCCGGGATAGGTGGCCCCACCCGGTGGACCCCCGGGACCCTTCCGGTGGTCCCGGTACAATACCGGTGACCCCGAAACTTGTCCCGATGGCCGAAATAGCACTTCCTATATATAATTCTTTACCTCCGGACCATTCCGGAACTCCTCGTGACGTCCGGGATCTCATCCGGGACTCCGAACAACATTCGGTAACCACATACAAACTTCCTTTATAACCCTAGCGTCATCGAACCTTAAGTGTGTAGACCCTACGGGTTCGGGAGACATGCAGACATGACCGAGACGTTCTCCGGTCAATAACCAACAGCGGGATCTGGATACCCATGTTGGCTCCCACATGTTCCACGATGATCTCATCGGATGAACCACGATGTCAAGGACTTAATCAATCCCGTATACAATTCCCTTTGTCTAGCGGTACGATACTTGCCCGAGATTCGATCGTCGGTATCCCGATACCTTGTTCAATCTCGTTACCGGCAAGTCTCTTTACTCGTTCCGTAACACATCATCCCGTGATCAACTCCTTGATCACATTGTGCACATTATGATGATGTCCTACCGAGTGGGCCCAGAGATACCTCTCCATCACACGGAGTGACAAATCCCAGTCTCGATTCGTGCCAACCCAACAGACACTTTCGGAGATACTTGTAGTGTACCTTTATAGCCACCCAGTTACGTTGTGACGTTTGGCACACCCAAAGCACTCCTACGGTATCCGGGAGTTGCACAATCTCATGGTCTAAGGAAATGATACTTGACATTAGAAAAGCTTTAGCATACGAACTACACGATCTTGTGCTATGCTTAGGATTGGGTCTTGTCCATCACATCATTCTCCTAATGATGTGATCCCGTTATCAACGACATCCAATGTCCATGGTCAGGAAACCATAACCATCTATTGATCAACGAGCTAGTCAACTAGAGGCTTACTAGGGACATGGTGTTGTCTTTGTATCCACACATGTATCTGAGTTTCCTATCAATACAATTCTAGCATGGATAATAAACGATTATCATGAACAAGGAAATATAATAATAATCAATTTATTATTGCCTCTAGGGCATATTTCCAACAATAAGAATGATCACCGTTGTGCCCGAGGATTCAATGGCTCATCAGAGGGGGGTGGCCGGCAAAAAGGACGTCGTAGCTCCTCCGGAAACCACCATCATTGAGCTCCAGATCCCCAACGTACGCCTCCAGATCCATGTTGAAGGTCCTTTCACAGACAAGGGACAACAACCTCGCTGGAAGCTTGGATCAGGCGAGACTCAACAGAGCAAACCCGATCCATGACAAGGGACATGCCCAAATCCCGAACCTTCACCACAACGGTTAGGAAAGAGGAAGAAATCTAGCAAGGTAGATCAGCTCAGTGTAGCCATGCTCTTATTTGAGGAGCAGGCGACAGACCCCCCCCCCCCCGCGCCCTCCTCCTCCAGCATAGAGAAGCAAAGAGGTTCTTGTCTTGGAGCGCCACGTGTAGTATGAAGGCAACGACGGACTGGACTCCATCAGCATAACGACAGACGCCGTCAAGGCAAATCTAGGCCGAAGCCTCAAACCTAACTGGCTATATACAAAGGAGACCGAACCTCCTCCCCCGCCCTCATGAAGAGGGAGGGAGAATCCCGGGACTCTCAAGGGGGGAAATATCCAGTGCTCCCAGCCTTAGGGTACTCCCAGTGCTCCAATGTCAAAAAACATTTTTAATTGTTTAAAAAAATCGGAAAAAATGAGAATGTTCACAAGGAATGTCACTACATCCCCTAAAAATTTCAGGTCCAAAATCAAAATGTACATTGAGAAACAAAAAAAGAGAAATCCAGATCTGAATAGTGTCAATGTTGCTTTCGTCTCTTCTTTACACTATTCATGTCAGATTTCACATTTTTTTCTCAATGTGTGTTTCAAGTTTGGACCTAAATTTTTTAGGGTTTGTAGTCACATTCATTGTGAGCATTCACAATTTTTTGGATTTTTTTGAAACATTAAAACAATGTTTTTTCACAATGGAGTATCGGGAGTACCCCAAGGCTGGGAGCACCGAATACTTTCCCCTCTCAAGGGAGGGGGTGGGGATGGAAAAGGATCAACCATTCCGGCACAAATTTAAACTTGAGCACCACACTCTGCCTTCCATCTCCACCTTCCATATCCATCTTAGTCATGTGAAACAACCAACAAAATTAAGGTATCCCATCTCCCTCAAAGAAACACCACTTAGGCTTTGTTCGGTTACACCCCCTCCCAAGGGGATTGGAGGGGATTCTGACTTGTAGGGGATTTAATCCCTCTCAATCCCCTCCATTTCCCTGTCAACCGAACAAGCCCTTAAGATGGTTATAAGGAGAGGATCGTGACCAAAGGAGAGTTATCATACTATCTTCTACAATACCTTTTGACAAGCCCTTAAGATTGTTATAAGGAGAGGATCGTGACCAAAAGAGAGTTATCATACTATCTTCTACAGTACCTTGTGCTTCTTTCCTACCCAACGCCCCTCTTTTATGCGCAAGCTATTATAGACATGCTGCATCCTACCCAACGAAAAAATAGCGCCGACCTTACAATACACTATTAGCGAGACGTTCTACACTGATTTATTTGGCGAGCTATTCCTCATGATGCTATAGTGCACTATTTTTTCCAGTGATCCTACCACGGCTAGCCCGCAGCAAGGCTACAAAGCCAAAGCCGCCTGTCCACCACAATTATTACCTAAGATCTAGTACCTAGAGCAAGTATAATAGGGTGATGTAGACGGTCTGTAAGCCTTTAAGTATTATATTTTGGATGAGTAGGAGGAGAGAGAGGAGGAGAGTGTGATGCCCTTGATTTAATCGTACACTAATCATACACGCAAATGTGTATGATCAAGATCAAGGACTCATGGGAAGATATCACAACACAACTCTAGACAGAAAAAAAATAATACAAACTTTATATTACAAGCCAGGGGCCTCGAAGGCTCGAATACAAATGCTCAAAGACACAAGAGTCAGTGGAAGCAATATATCTGAGTACAGACATAAGTTAAACAAGTTTGCCTTAAGAAGGCTAGCACAAAGGTAGCAACGATCGAAAAGGCAAGGCCTCATGCCTGGAACCTCCTAACTACTCCTCGTAGTCGAACTCCACGTAGAATCATCCTTGGGATCCTCTGGCTCCTGGACTCCATCATATGATCGCAATAACCAGGAAAGGGGGGAAAAGAAATAGCAAAGCAACCATGAGTACTCATCCAAAGTACTCGCAAGCAAGGATCTACACTACATATGCATTGGTATCAATGAAATGGGTAGTATCTATGGACTGGACTGCAAAATGCCAGAATAAGAGGGGGATAGCTAGTCCTATCGAAGACTACGCTTCTGGCAGCCTCCATCTTGAAGCAGTAGATGAGAGTAGATGGTAAGTTAACCAAGTATCATCGTATAGCATAATCCTACCCGGCGATCCTCTCCTCGTCGCCCTATGAGAGAGCGATCACCGGGTTGTATCTAGCACTTGAAAGGGTGTGTTTTATTAAGTATCCGGTTCTAGTTGTCATAAGGTCGAGGTACAACTTTGGTTCATCCTTTTACCGAGGGACACGACTATTCGAATAGATAAAGTTCCCTGCAGGGGTGCACCACATAACCCAACACACTCGATCCCTCTGGCCGGACACACTCTCCTGGGTCATACCCGGCCTCGGAAGATCAACACGTCACAGCCCTACCTAGGCACAACAAATAGGTCAGCACGTCGGTTTAAATCCTATGCACGCAGGGGTCTGGGCCCACCGCCCATCGCACACCTGCACATTGCGTACGCGACCGGTGAGCAGACCTAGCAACCTCCATTACAAAGGAAGTTGCGTTACACAGTCCAACCCGGCGCGCGCCGCTCAGTCGCTGATGTCAAGAAGGCTTTGGCTGATACCACGACGTCGAGTGCCCATAACTGTTGCCATGTAGTTGGTTAGTGAGCATAGGCCAGTGGCCAGACTCAGATCAAACACCAAGATCTCGTTAAGCGTGTTGATTGATGTAACCGCGGACACCAACCAGGGCCAGGCCCACCTCTCTCCTAGGTGGTATCAACCTGCCCTATCGCTCCGCCACAAAGTAACAGTCGGGGGCCATCGGGAACCCAGGTCCACCACTACCGGGATGGAACCACCTGTCCTTTCAGCCCCCACACTGGAATCACTCGCGGGTACTCTACGAGCCGACCCGACTTTAGTCACCAAGTATCACATATTATGTATATAAGTATATACTCGTGATCACCTCCTGAGTGATCACGGCAAGATAGTATAGCATGCAGACGGATAAGAATGTAGGGCCACTGATGGAATACTAGCATCCTATACTAAGCATTTAGGATTGCAGGTAAAGGTAACAATAGTAATAGCAAAGACAGGCTATGCATCAGGATAAGATTAACGAAAAGCAGTAACATGCTACACTACTCTAATGCAAGCAGTAGAGAGAAGAATAGGCGATATCTGGTGATCAAGGGGGGGCTTGCCTAGTTGCTCTGGCAAGGAGGGGTCCTTAACAACGTAGTCGATCGGGGCACCAACAGCGGCGTCAGTATCGTAGTCTACCGGAGAGAAGAGGGGGAAGAAACAATGAATACAGTGCAACAGATGCACATCAATGCATGACATAACAAGTAACGGTGCCAGGTGTGCCCTGATGTAGTAGGAGTTGATAACGGCGAAGGGAGGGGGCATCCGGGAAAGTATCCCTGGTGTTTTGCGTTTTCGAACAGATGAACCGGAGGGGGAAGTTGTGTGTTCGCTATGCTAGGGATGTGTGGTGGAGGAACGAGCTACGTATCTGGATTCGTCTCGTCGTTCTAAGCAACTTTCATGTACAAAGTATTTTCATCCGAGTTACGGATTATTTTATATTAATTTCAAAGTTTTAATCAATTTCTAACATTATTGTATTTAATTAAATTCGAGTTATTAAATAACTATTTCGTTAAGTGCACTCAGTATTACACCCAGTCAGAAACTGACTGGTGGGTCCAGTCAACTGCTGACTTAGCAGTCAAAGTGGACCAGGTCAACAGTGAACGGTGTAAGTGGGGGCCATCTCTCATTGGCTAGGGGATACACAGTCAACACTTTGACTGGTTAAACCGGTAAAGGTGGGGCCACTTGTCATAGACAGTGGCAATATTAACAAAGTTTATTTAAACTAATTAACTTAATTAGTCAGGGTGGGGCCTACTGGTCAGTGGGTCAATTTGCTAACACATTTTGTTAGAGTTTAAACCTAATCGCTACAGTTGCATGGCTCACCATCAATGGCCATCGGGATTAGCTTAATTAACCGACTAATTATGCCCATGATTAATTAGGTGTGGGTCCCATTTGTCATTTACACATGGGTGGTGGATTAGAGTCCAGCTTAGCGGCTAATCCTGCGGGGTCCACCTGCCGGTGGCCCACGGGACGGTTCAAACGGCTGGCCATGCTAATCAGGCAGAACACGGCAACGCCACGCGGGGCCTCACTGGAATCACCCCTCCGGCCCCGAACGGGCATCTGGTTGGGCGCATCCAACAGCGTGGGAGGTGCCGCGTCAGACGGTGGTCGTGACAGTCGCCAGGGAGGCCGGGAACGCTAACGGCAGGCGGTGGCTGGAGCTCGGCCTCGTGGCATACGGCGCCAGGGATGGCCAAAACAAGCAGGGGAGGGGGAAAACGTGCGGTGGCTCACAGTGGAGCTGTAGGGATGTCAGCAGGCTCGTGGTGGTGCTTGAGGCAGCGAAGCCAGGGCGGAAGTGGCGACGGTGACGCGGATCCCGACGAGGTCGGGGAGGCAGCAACAACGAGATTCAGGACGAAGCTCCAGGCAGCGGCTTGCTGGTCGTCCGACAGCGAGGCGGCATAGGAGGACGGACTTGGCGTCGGGGATGACGTGGCAGCAGCCAGATCCATCCGGGAATGGAAGGGACAGCAAAGGCCGGCCGGACCTGATCGTTGGGTGGCGGAGGTCGGGGCCATCCATGTCGAGGTAGGGCGCGGCAGCGAGGTGAAGCGGCAGCATGCGGGTGAGGGAAGGTCCCTGGTGACAGGTGATACATCTCCAACGTATCTATCATTTTTGATTGTTCCATGCTATTATATTATCAACCTTGGATGTTTTATATGCATTTATATGCTATTTTATACAATTTTTGGGACTAACCTATTAACCTAGAGACCAGTGCCAGTTTCTGTTTTTTCCTTGTTTTTGAGTTTCGCAGAAAAGGGAAACCAAACATAGTCCAATTGACCTGGAACTTCACGGAACTTATTTTTGGACCAGAAGAAGGACATGGAGTAAAAGAGTTGGGCCGGAAGAGTCCCGAGCTGCCCACGAGGGCGGGGGGCGCGCCCACCCCCTGGGCACGCCTCCCTACCTCGTGGACAGCCCGGAGACCCCCCTGACTTGTTCTCGATGCCAAAACCTCTTATATATACTAAAACTTCCAGAAAGAAACCTAGATCGGGAGTTCTGCCGCCGCAAGCCTCTGTAGCCACCGAAAACCGCAAGCCTCTGCCGGAGGGGGGAATCCCTCTCCGGTGGCCATCTTCATCATCCCTGCGCTCTCCATGACAAGGAGGGAGTAGTTCACCCTCGGGGCTGAGGGTATGTAGCAGTAGCTATGTGTTTGATCTCTCTCTCTCTCTCTGGTGTTCCTGATTCAGCACGATCTTGATGTATCGCAAGCTTTGCTATTATATTTGGATCTTATGATGTTTCTCCCCCTCTACTCTCTTGTGATGAATTGAGTTTTCCCTTTGAAGTTATCTTATCGGATTGAGTCTTTAAGCATTTGAGAACACTTGATGTATGTCTTGCATGTGCTTATCTGTGGTGACAATGGGATATCACGTGATCCACTTGATGTATGTTTTGGTGATCAACTTGCGAGTTCTGTGACATCGTGAACTTATGAATAGGGGTTGGCACACGTTTTTGTCTTGACTCTCCGGTAGAAACTTTGGGGCACTCTTTGAAGTTCTTTGTGTTGGTTGAATAGATGAATCTGAGATTGTGTGATGCATATCGTATAATCATACCCACGGATACTTGAGGTGACATTGGAGTATCTAGGTGACATTAGGGTTTTGGTTGATTTGTGTCTTAAGGTGTTATTTTACTACGAACTCTAGGGCTGTTTGTGACACTTATAGGAATAGCCCAATGGATTGATCGGAAAGAATAACTTTGAGGTGGTTTCGTACCCTACAATAATCTCTTCGTTTGTTCTCCCCTATTAGTGACTTTGGAGTGACTCTTTGTTGCATGTTGAGGGCTAGTTATATGATCCAATTATGTTATTATTGTTGAGAGAACTTGCACTAGTGAAAGTATGAACCCTAGGCCTTGTTTCAACGCATTGCAATACAGTTTGTGCTCACTTTTATCATTAGTTACCTTGCAATTTTTATAATTTTAGATTACAAAAACCATTATCTACTATCCATATTGCACTTGTATCACCATCTCTTTGCCGAACTAGTGCACCTATACAATTTACCATTGTATTGGGTGTGTTGGGGACACAAGAGACTCTTTGTTATTTGATTGCAGGGTTGCTTGAGAGAGACCATCTTCATCCTACGCCTCCCACGGGTTGATAAACCTTAGGTCATCCACTTGAGGGAAATTTCACTACAAAAAAAAGACACATCCGTGACATTTTGGGCCGAACGATTTTTTTTGTCATACATATGACACTTCTATGACGATAATTGTGACAAAACCCGGTATCATCATAGATGTGGTGGGCTCCTACTTCTATGACAAAAAATCATGACAGAAAATGGGCTTTTCGTCCTGGGTGGGCCGGAGACGCAGCTGCATGACATTCTTTGGGCCGTCCATGACGGAAAAAACCGTGGTAGAAGCGAGGGGGAGGAAAATTTCGGGGAGTTCCCAGTTACGGTGGGAGGTCGGGGGCCGAGCGATGCGCGTTTCTCTCGTACACGTACGCGCGTGTGTGCGAGGCGTTGGCTCTAACTGAACCCGAGCGAGGCGTTGGGCTCTAACTGAACCCGAGCGATTGCACTGCAGGCTACGCGTTACTGAACCTGGGCGATCGATCGATGGCTGTTAACTGAACCCGATCGAGCGATTCCTTCGCTACTACTCCTAACTGAAGCCGATCGATTGGATGAACAGTGAGCATTGCAGGGGGGGTTGGATGAACAGTGAGCGGTGGCGTTGCCTCTGGATGAACAGGACCCCGTGGTGTGGTGGAGGGCTGGATGAACAGTAGACGGTGGAGGGGTGCCCGTGGAGGGGTGGTTGAACAGGACCCCGTGGTGTGGAGGGCTGGATGAACAGTAGACGGTGGAGGGGTGCCCGTGGATGGGTGGTTGAACAGTAGCCGGTGGAGTAGCGCGCGGTGGAGGCTGGATGAACAGGAGCCCGTGGAGGCTGGAGGAGGT
This sequence comes from Triticum urartu, assembly GCF_003073215.2. Classification (NCBI taxonomy): domain Eukaryota; kingdom Viridiplantae; phylum Streptophyta; class Magnoliopsida; order Poales; family Poaceae; genus Triticum; species Triticum urartu. The sequence goes on along the minus strand of NC_053026.1, from coordinate 260,944,698 downwards.
CGATGGTAGCCCGTGGAGGCTGGAGGAGGTTGACGGTGGAGATGAACAGTACCCCGTGGAGTCCCGTTTTGCGGCACGCCACACCCCTCCCGTTGAACAGGACCCCCGTTTCGACCGTAGCGCTCCAACACAAGTCCGTTTCGTCCGTTTTGCGGTACGCCACACCCCTCCCGATCAACAGGACCCCTGTTTCGACCGTAGGAGGTCCGTTTCATCCATTTTGCGGTACGCCAGACCCCTCCCGATGAACATGATCCCATTTCGAACATGGCCGGTCGAACACAAGGCCGTTTCCTCCGTTGTGCGGTACGCCAGGCCTCGTTTCCATCGCCTGTTCTGTCCAAGCCCTCCCGATGAACACGACCACGCATTCCGTTCCGACCCAGCCGGTTGGCTCCCACGCGTTCCGTTGCCTCCCGATGAACAGGACGCATTCCGTTGGCTCCCCATGAACACGACGCATTCCGTTGCCTCCCCATGAACACGACGACGTTGTTTCTCCGTTTCGACCCAGCCATGTCAACGATCCCTGACCGTACGTATGCGCGAGTAGGCATTCGAGACCCCGCCCGTATGTACACATACGTGGCCGTATTTTTTTTCTTGCACCCTGGCCGTTGTATGTACGTGTACATGCTACGTGCGTGCCTCTACTACGACACGTGCGCGCCTCTACATCCACCAGTATATATGTACGTACACGTTCGCGACCAGAATGACAATGCTACGTACGCTTCGACCTGGTGGGTCCCGACTGTCAGGCACTTCCTTGCCTACGAAGATGTAGCTGGTGGGTCCCAGCAGTCAGGGGGGCGAATCATTTTTTTTACCCGGACGCACTTCCTTGCATGCGAAGGTGTAGCTAGTCGGTCCCAGCAGTCAGGGGGGAAACGTTTTTTTGCGAAATACGGTGGCCCGTCTGGTGGGTCCCCGCTGTCAGGTGGAGGAATAATTATTTTGCGCGTAATAAGGAGGCACTTCCTTGCTGCGGCCGTGGACCCAGCTGTCAGTGTCTCCATGCACAGTACTCTTCCGATGGAAGTCGGTCGTTGACCACATTGACCACGCCGCGCCGAGAGCACCACGGCGGTGGATGATAGCGAGACCTAGGAAGGGGATGATACGGAGGCAGGGAAGACTCGACAGTTGTTTCCCATGCGGAGGGGAGTACGACTGTACGAGGGTTTACTGGTTCATCTGCCGTCGCCGGAGAATAACAGCAGGTGTGGGTGAGTAGAGGGATGGCTAGGCCAGCGATGGGAGTACGGTGGGGCGGTGAGGCCTGCGCGGCAGCACAGCCAGCCGCGGGGACGAGGGAGCAGGCAGTCCCGCCGGCGCTTGTTTAAGCGGCTGGAGCAGGAAGAGCAGAGATTGAAGAAGCACGACGGCCGTTGGATGGACATCCAACAGTCAGTGCTTGTGCGTCAACCTTTTTTAGGAAAGCCTCAAATATGTGGAAAACAACATACAACCCATCTGCCATTATTTCTAATAATTTACAGCCCATTTGCTAATTCTTAAGGTTTTTTTGGAGCCCATATTCTTTTTGTTAGCATTACAGCCCATATTGTGGCCATGGTTAAAAAATTATACGAAATTTTGCATATTTTGGTGCGGTCCGAACTGTTTTTAATCCTGAAATTTTGACTCACATTCAAACTGATTTTAAAAATAAATGTATATCATTATAAAATCCAACAAATGTATATCAATATAAAATCCTGAAATGAAAAAAAGATATTTGAAACTAATTGCCGGTTTGATGTGTTTTAAAAATGTACAACCCATTTTTCATTACTGATGGGCCATTTTCTCGGCCAGCCGAATAAAAGCTCTCCTTGTCTTGAAAGATTTGCACCCCAACAGGCCTGACAAAGCGACTTACTTGGCAAATCACAAAAAAACTAGGTTGTGGCCGTAGACCCAGCTGTCAGCCTCTCCACGTACAGTACTCTTCCGATGGAAGTCGTTCGTTGACCACGTTGACCACGCCGCGCGGAGAGCACCACGGCGGTGGACGACAGCGAGCCTAGGAAGGGGACGACACGGAGCCGGGGAAGACACGACAGTGGAAGCCCGCGTGGAGAGGAGTACGAGGGTTCACTGGTTCGGCTGCGGTGTGAGGCTGCCGTCGCCGCAGGGGCTGGCCAGCGGTGGGAATAGTAGGGGGCGGTGAGGCCTCTACGGCAGCACAGCCGGCCACGGGAGGCTGGAGCATGCGACACGACCGGCGCTGCTTTGGGCGGCTGGAGCAAGAAGACCAGAGGTTGAAGAAGCACTACGACCCTTGGATGGACATCGTACGGTCACTGGAGCTAGAATCGTTCATATTGACTAAGTTGACAAAGCCCTTCATCCCCGTCAACTTAGTAGGCCCACAAGTCAGCCTCCCACCAAGGTGGGTCCCAGCTAGCCGGGGGAGTATTCATTTTTTTGTGCGTAATAAGGAGGCACTTCCGGTGGGTCCGAGCTGACAGCGGGGGGAACGTTTTTTTTCGTGAAATACGATGGCCCGTCCGGTGGGTCCCAGCAGTCAGGAGGAAACGATTTTTTTGCAAAATACTGGTGGCCCGTCCGGTGGGTCCCCGCTGTCAGGTGGAGGAATAATTATTTTCCGTGTAATAAGGAGGCACTTCCTTGCGGCTGCCGTGGACCCAGCTGTCAGCCTCTCCACGTACAGTACTCTTTCGATGGAAGTCGGTCGTTGACCACATTGACCACGCCGCGCCGAGAGCACCACGGCGGTGGACGACGACGAGGCCTAGGAAGGGGACGACGCAGAGCCAGGCAAGACGCTGCAGTGGATGCCCACACGGAGAGGAGTACGAGCGTTCACTGGTTCGGCTGCGGTGTGAGGCTACCGTCGCCGCAGAATAACAGGGGGTGTGGGTGAGTGGAGGGATGGCCTGGCCAGTGGTGGGAGTAGTATGGGGGCGGTGAGGCCTCTGCGGTAGCACAGCCGGCCACAGGAGGCAGGAGTAGGCGGCACGACCGACGCTGCTTTGGGCGGCTGGAGCAAGAAGACCAGAGGTTGAAGAAGCACTATGGCCGTTGGATGGACATCATACGGTCACTGGAGTATCGACTAAGTTGACAAAGCCCTCCGTCCCCGTCAACTTAGTAGGCCCACAAGTCAGCCCAACAATATGGTGGGTCCCAGCTAGTAGGGGGTATTCATTTTTTGGGTGTAATAAGGAGGCACTTCCTTGCGTGCGAAGATATAGCTGGTGGGTCTGACCTGTCAGCGGGGGGAACATTTTTTTCACGAAATACAGAGGCCCTTCCTGTGGGTCCTAGCTGTCAGGTGGAGGAATCATTATTTTGCGCGTAATAAGGAGGCATTTCCTTGCGTGCGGCCGTGGACCCAGCTGTCAGCCTCTCCACATACAGTCCACTTCCGATGGATGTCGTTCATTGACCATGTTGACCAGGCCGCGCCGAGAGCACCAGGGCGGTGGACGACGGCGAGGCCTAGGAAGGGAATGACACGAAGCTAGGGAATAGTCGACAGTTGTTTCCCACGCGGAGGAGTACGAGGGTTTACTGGTTTGTCTGCCGTTGCCGGAGAATAACAGCATGTGTGGGTGAGTAGAGGGATGGCTAGGCCAGCGATGGGAGTACGGTGGGACCGTGAGGCCTGCGCGGCAGTATAGCCGGCCGCGGGAGGAGGGAGCAGACAGTCCCGCCGGCGCTTAGTTGAGCGGCTGGAGCATGAAGAGCAGAGATTGTAGAAGCACGACGGCCGTTGGATGGACATCCAACAGTCACTGCTCTCGTGTGTTGACTAAGTTGACAGGGTGTTGCATGTGCGTCAACCTTTTTTTTATGAAAGCATACGTGTCAACCTGTAGTAGGTGCACAAGTCAGCCTCAAATATGTGGAAAACAGCATACAACCCATCTGCCATTATTTCTAATAATGTACAACCCATTTGCTAATTCTTAAGAATTTTTTTGGAGCCCATCTTCTTTTTGTTAGCATTACACCCCATATTGTGGCCACGGTTAAAAAGTATACGAAATTTTGCATATTTCGGTGCGGTCAACTGTTTTTAATCCAGAAATAATGATTCACATTCAAACTATTTTGAAAAATAGTTTATATAAATATAAAATCCAAATAATTGTCCACGCATAAAGATCAATGGAATTTAAGATCTTGTAATGAAAAAAAATTGAAACTAATTCCCGGTTTGATGTGTTTTAAAAATGTACAACCCATTTCTGGGCAAACCAAATGAAACTCTACTCGTCTTGAAAGATTTGCAGCCCAGCAGGGCCGATAAAGCAAGTAGGCCTTGTTTGGGTATTTCTTAAAAAAAATAGAATTGGGCTAGCCATTTTCAGCAAGAAAAAAAACACAACTGGGCTCATGATGTGGTAAACATAAATAAAACACTGGCTAGACGGGCCACAGCCCCCGCACAACCCCGTTGTTACCCTGATCCGTCGCTAAAACTAGTATAAATAACAACTGCTTGTTCCTCAAAAAAATGCGTGACTTGCTGGGTCCCTGGTGTCAGCCGCTCGTAGTGTAATTCTCTCGTTTATTGACTATGTTGACAATGGCGTGAGCCCCAGATGTCCAACCATTAGGAGGAACCATATTTTTGGGCCTGTACTGTAGAGGCACTTGCTCGTGTACTGCCATGACGCTGGTGGGTCCCTACTATCATCCTCTCCACGTACAGTCATCTCCTTGTTCCTCTCGGTTGTTGACGACGTTGACAACGCAAGAGGGCAGCGCACCATACACGATGAGCGAACCAAGGCCGCAAGGCGGAGGACGACGGCGAGGCCTCGGACGGAACGAACAGGAGCCGTTGACGATGCGCCGGTCCAGTCGCAGGCGGAGGGGAGTACGAGGGTTGACTGGTTTGGGTGCGGGTGCGTGTTGGGGCTGACATCGCCGGAGAATAACAGGACATGTGGGGGAATAGAGGGAGGGACTGGCCAATGTTGGAGGGTATGTACGGTAGGGCGGCGGAGGCGCAGCCAGCCATGGGAGGCGGGAGCAGGCGGAGCCGACGGGGTGGTTTGGTTTGGGCGGCTGGAGGAAGAAGACAAGAGATAGAAGATACACGACAGATGTTGGATGTCAATCCAACGGCTGGTAGGCAGAATCGTTTGTTGACTGGCTAGTAAGTCGACACCACCTTGGATAGGCTATTTCCTCGCGGGTCCCAAATGTTAGAATCCAAATCTGTCATGGTCATGCAGCCTTTCCTATGAAAATTTACAGCCCATTTGATGTGCTAGTTCGAAATAAGTTTGTGGGTGCTGGTGGGGGCTAATCACTTGGCTTCTGTAATGCATAGTGAGCTCAAGCAGCCGGCAAGAGTGATGTTATTTCCCTTGGTTGGGATTTGTTACAATATTTCACTCTAAATTAAACGAATGGCAAGCCATTTGCCTTGTTTCAAAGAAATTATGACAGTCACAGCCGAGTTGAAAAGGGCAGGAACATCTAACTCCAGCTTACAAACTGTACAAAAGCACGAGGGTTAATTGTTCATCAGGTTTACAAAAAAACCAGATTGAAAAGGGCAACAACATCTAACTCCAGCACTGTTTTCGGCAGTCACAGTCAAATGGATCGGTCAGGTCCATAGAATGAACATCCTGGGTCGTAAAATTTACTGGATTATGACCACAATATGTTGTAAATAGAAGCCCGACACGTTCAGAAGCTCTTTTGCCCACCTGAAACTCCTTTTTTTGCTCTTCGACATACCCATCGGTCAATTCAAGAAATATATGGGCTTTTGAATTGATTTTACTATTTACTAGTGTGGATGGGCTGTTTTGTCTTGGGCCCAGAGAAACAATTACTACTAGTACAGTGGAGACACTCTAGAGCTACCCAGAAAAACAATTACTACTAGTACAGTGGAGACACTCTACCGCTTCTGGCTCCTCCTAGGTCATTGAAATGTCTCCCTCTACTGAATGCCGTTATACTTTTGTTCACCGACATGCGGGTCATGCAGCGTGCGGGCCCAAATGCCATCCACCAAATTAGAAGGCAGTATGCAGGCGGAGAGTCACCCCGGTCGTAGCGCGGCAGTAACGAGCCGTCGTATCACAAAACCCCACCTCCCCGCAGTCTAAGTTTGACGGACGAAGCAACCATCATTTCACTCTTTGCTGAATCCCCTTCTCCCTCACCGTCTTCAAGAAAGGCAACACTCGCATCTGCCACTGTTCTTCTCTCCGAACGAAGGGAAGGTAAGCGGATCCGTGATGTTGGTATATTTTCGTTCAGAGAAAAAAAGAACTTTTGCAAAGCAGTAACCGATCCTCACTCTCTTTTTTGTTTCATTGTCATTGCGATTGTGTTTTCCTTTCAGTGGTCTCCTAGTATTCGTCAGTTTCATGATGGACCAAGGAGAACCAGGCAAAGATCTGCCGATATTGGAGCAGACGCGGGAGACTGATCCCCACGAGGCAGAGAGCTCCAAGAAGATGGAGGCAACCACCAAGCCAACCCCAGATACGCTCACGGCCACTAATGAGATGGTCAACGCCCCGTTTGAGGATACAACCCCCATGGCACTGCAGGAGCAGTTTTCCCCCTTCGAGGATGTGTCCCCCCGCTGAGCTGCCTAAGGTGATTTCCTTCTTTGCCAATCTCGATTGTGGTTTTTCATCTAAGTATGTGGTGATTCTTTTAGAAAAGGAAGTATGTGGTGATTAATAATGCAAAATTTTATTAGCTTTGATGCCATGCTATACATAGTGGTTTAAATAACTTATGTTTCTTATACTGAAAAGTAATTCAGAATTTGTTTCTGTTTCAATTAGAGCCCTGATGCAGACAAGGATTGTGTGGTTGTACATGTCACTCGCTATGAGGCGGACGACCTGAATATATGCACTGGGAAAACAGAGTTCTTAGGCTGTTGGATCCTGGAAGCCATTTGCGGTTATACCAATGAAGAGTTGTATTCCAGACTCACAGTTGTCAGGCATGTTGTCCAGGGTGTACTGAAGCACAAGAAGTTCAAAGCTACTCCTTCGTTTGTGAGGCATATTGTTCTTGTCAATCTTACGCAAGAAGATGATGTGGCATGCCTCCACAAACAAGTTTATCAGTGGCAAGGCCACAAGGTTGTCTTCATGAAGGTTCATAGGATTGAGGTGCTGCGGGACGTCCTCGATGATGTTCATGGCAAGGCCCGTCTTGTGTCCAGCCCAAATTAGATCGAGGCATGAAATAGTTGCCCCAGCTAGTGTTTAATAGTAGTTTGGATTGTGTCTAATTATCCGAACCTTGCTTGTTATTGACCCCTCTGGGGCTAGTACTCTGTTTGAATCCGTCTATGGGAACTGCTGCTACTTTTGTGTGCCCGTGAATCATGTGAGAACCATCGTAATTATTGCCGAAACAGATGCGTCCTCACTAGTTTTTTCATGAATATGGCATGGTAAGACATAAGTTGTCACGGTTTACCATACGAGCAGTGTTTTTTTTGATGAAATAGAGCACTCGTTTGAGAACCGTGCGCCGACGTATACATAAGTACTTGTAAACACTGTTGGTGCTACCCCACTTGTAAGCAGTTGTGCAAAACATGACACATTGGCTCAGCTCGCTTCAACACTAGGCTATCGACCAGCTAACAATCAACAATTTGCTGTCTGACATATAAGCCACTATGTATCTTGTTACAGTGGTTCATGCAGTTAATTGAGGCCACAATGTAATAAATTACAAACATTCACACGCTAGTCCAGCGCTCATGTAGAACACTCACATTAAACTCGTCTTCATAAAAAACTTGAAAAGCATAAGTTAAGCAATTTTATACATCTCAATGATTCATAGAACATAACAAACATATACTAGTTCACAGCAAAAGACAAAGTTGTGAGAAGGTTTATAAATCAGGAAAAAAACAAGCAAGGCTTCTCTGAGCAAAGGGCCTCCCGGCAGGCTTAAATTTCCTGGAGTTCACTCTGGTTTTTTCTTGTTGCCACCATTCAGGGTTAGGTTCTCTCATTCCAGAATAACCAATTATAATTGTGGTCTCAGCTGGAATGCTGAACTGAACCATGCAGTGTACTGACCAGCTGAAATGCTTGTGCATTCCACTAAATTTAAGCACCGCTATTTGCAGAAATAAGCACACCACAATGCCTCTTGTCCGCGCACCTGTCCAAAAACCCGCCGTGCAGCCGTGCCAGCTAGTCCTCGGTCCATGGATGAACTGGTAGAAAGTGCATTCCGGACTAGGATGCAGTTGTTTTCGCTCGTCCCTGCACTGCAATCAGGAAGTAAAACGTACGAATCAGCTTCTTTTAGATTGCGTTGGTCATTCTACCTTAGTTACTACCAATGTAGGGATACCTTGAGGACGGGAGGTTAGACGACGCCAGCGAGGGATAGCCATCTCATTTTGCGCAGTTGTACTAAAACTGAGGTGTGTGCTTTTGATTGCGTGGATAGAAACGATACGGAGACAGACATCCTGAAACGATATGGAGACAAACATCCCTGTTTGCGCAAATACGAAATACGGTTACTTAAACAGTGACATATATTACTACTTTCCCCCGTTTCCTCTTAGAACCAAGTCCTAGATTCATGCTACAGATTTCCCACTTTCTTCCCTGTTTGAACCAACGCTTTGAGTCAACTGTATGAACTATATTTACTTCTAATAATAGTAGAAGTCTAGGTGGCTTTGGAACAGCGGACGGAAGTAGAAAAGGATCCACACGAAGGGAGCTGGGGCAGTAGAGCAAGGCAGGTTTCGAAGGAATATATACTTGAGGGTCATCGGCATGTGGCAAAGACTGCGTCGGGAGGCCGCATCTTGGCCACAATACCACAGGGATGAAGAAGGGGTCGGAGGCCTTCCCGAGCCGGCGCTCTCTTGGAGAGAATGGCACGGCCGCCGATCGGGACGCGCGGGCAGCCGTTGGTCTCCTCCCTCGCTGCCGACGACAGCATGAACGATGCACCTACACCCCTGCCCCGGTCGAGGTTGTCCGGCCGGATTTGTGACCAGCCGTGAGATGAGAGAGAGTGTGGCCACCTATGTGTTGCTTAGATCTGGAGAGCATGAGAGAGTGAACGAGAGGAACCCTAGTAAAGCAAGCGCTAAGGCTCCTGCTTTTATATATAGTGGAGTGATTTTGTTGTACCAGCTTCAAAAAAATGCGCTCCTACGTGTACCCACGAGTGGGTGTGAGAGAACTAGTGCGTGCGTGCATCGCTTCTCTTCGTGAGAGTACAATATACTATGCCCAAAGAACGTTTGCCGCAAGAGTAATAGTATAAGTGTGTGATGTGTGAGCTAAAATAAAATGTGTGTGCCGTCTTTTGTTTTTTAGAAGTTCTGAGGGTAGGGTGTGAAGAGCACATATGTGCGTGACGTCTACCTGCAGATAGACGGTGGGTGCGATGTGCGAGTCTGCGAGAGGACTCGGGAGAGTCGTGACTCGTGAGGGTGTGTGCGCGTGAGAGAGAGGGGGGCACGTATCAATGCAATGCATGTGTCCGTAAATCATTATCCGACAAACGTTCGCCACAAGCCTTTTCCTGACGAACGCCGTAAGAACCGTTAGATCGGCATCCGACAGTGTCAGTTTTGCCATGTCATTTAACAGAACAGCCACTCCTCCTACACACAAATCTTCCACGTGAGTGTTAGCAACTGTCGAATGCTCCCTCCGTTCCGAAATGCAGTGCATATAGCTTTATTGAAAATTCGAACCTCGCAAACTTTTACCGAGTTTTCGTGTACCAAATTGCACATGTAGAATAGCATGTATATATCATTTCATTCATCTTCGAGAGGTAACTATAAAGATGGGTGAGGAGTCTACAAAGAAAGACCATGGTATCACCCGCAACAATTTCAAGCATCCTTTAGTGTCAAGGAATATCATAGGAACTCTATATGATATGATTTTTATAGGATTTTTTCCTTTAGAGCCAATTGGTTCATAGGAATAGATTCATATACTCCACATTTCAAAGGAAATAAACATGATATCATTTCTATAGCTTTAGAGCCACTTGGTTCATATGAATGGATTCCTATACTCCCTTAATTTCAAAGGAAAATAAACATTAGCGTATATTCAATAGAAAAGTTCCTATGATATGAACCAAATTACACCTCTTTTCTAATCCCTCATAGGAATTGAGATACATGTCATTTCTAGATTCAATAGAAAAGTTCCTATGATGTGAACCAAATGACATCTCTTTTCCAATCCCTACTCATAGGAATTGAGGTGCTCCATGTCATCTCTTTCCCTACAACTTCCATGTATACATCTTCTATTCCTAAATAGATAGTACAACCCACTAGTAGCTTTTTTCCAAAACATGCAACTATGGCACAAGAACTATGTAGTGTGCCAATAACTTTGAAAGATGGTCGCTGGATGAAGCTAACCCGACAGTGCAGAGATAGGCAAATCCGAGCACTACTGGCCGTTGGATATCATCAACATTCCACCAGATGTGCCACATGTGGAATTTAAAAGACTCCATGGTTGAACTTAAGCATAATGCACAAACCTAAAAACACAAGCACTTCTCCTATGTTCTAGAATCTTCTGTATCATAATTGATTACTTTTTCTAAATGAATTGTCATTATTTGTTTTTTACTTTATGATTTACAATGCACAACCCCATGAATCTTAACATTTTTATAAAACTAATTGATTTTGAATGAGATGAACTATAAGAACTAAACGAACATCTACATCATGCATATATGACTCAAAGCTTTACATGCTATAGTGTGTATTTATTCATAATTTGGTTTCGAAATCTCATGCGTTGAATACATGTGTACCTTACTAGTTTTGAGTAGAGTAGCAAATTTCACGCGGCCCCGGGTATATCAAAATGCAGGGCCCATGCATCATTGCCTTTCGGTCGAACCTACGTCCACAATTTTTTGTACGTACTATATCTCCACTGGTCCCCGAACCCAAAATGCTGCCTCGTTCCCGTAAAACCAAGCGGCCACACATATTTAAGGTGTCGACTCGAACCCGTTTACTACGACATGGCCCCGCACACCATAGTACTCCTACAAAACCTACCGCCGCACTCATCATCGGTTTTCTTCAAGAGGACGAGGGAGAAGCCGATTTGTAGTGGAGGCGCTTTAAAAAAAAGGATCTGTAGTGGAGACCCCTACCCTAGGTGCCCTAGGTAGCTGCCGCACGCACCATTGTTTTCTCTTTTCTTTATGCTCTTGCGCCCTAGAGTGAAATGATGGTTGCTTCGTCCATCCAGCTTAATGCGGGAAAGGTGGGGCTTTGTGATTTGACCCCTCATCGCTCATTTTCTACTACTGCGGCGCTATGACCGGGGTGCCTCCAATTCCAACCGCTACTCTGAACTGTAATTTGGTGCATCGCACGTGGAACAAGACGGTGGATGAGCCACATGTCGGCCAAAGGGGTCCTGTTAAGTGTGTCGCCATTTCGTGTGCGGACTGACCCTGCTTGAGTTGCTACGCCAACACGACAGGAGCAGCCTACCACTTGGTTTTGCTCCTTGGTGAATCCCGACTATATTGATCTAAAAAGATACATGCTGAACTACCCTCTCCGTCTTGGTTTTTTTATTTTTAGGCGTCTCGGTTTATAGGGCCTGCACGTAGTTCTAGGTCATCCATTTGACTAACTAAATATGAGTTACTATGTCACAAAAAGTATATCATTGGATTCTTAAGCGGATGTAGTTGTATTTAAAAGTCGAGGGCGGGGCTTTTCCTGCGCAGTAGGCGGGGCAGTTCCGCCTAGTCGGTTCGACAGAGACGTGAGAAGACGAGGGAGTAGGCTGCTGCAAATGTAGGGCTGTGTGATTTGACAACGAGTTACTGCTGGACAGGTGGGGCCCCGTGATTTGACTTGCCATTATCATTTTAACTGCGGTGCTACGACCGGCGTGAGTCTCCCGATTCCTGACGACCTCCATTACAAAGAAAGAGATAGAGAGGAGTAAAAAAAATACACTTATAGCCAACCTTATAGCCAACCTTGTTGTAGTATGAGTGACTAAGTGATGACTATGTATGACATGCCAACATCAGATAGCCTAACGCACCGTGTTAAATCTCCAAGGGCGCGACCGCACGAGCGACGCGACGGTCGTGGTAGGCGCGACCATGATACGGGCTTCTGGCAGCCCTTGGATCTGAGATCAAACGGTTGCATGCTAAGTTGCTGAAAATTTGCAGAATAACCCTCCATGATAGGATATTCACCCATAGGTCTAGAATCACGCCATGCAACCGTTCGATCTCAGATCCAAGGGCTCTCGGAAGCCCGTATCATGGGAGAATGGAAAGCCACTACCCTACTGTTCGCATGCTGGTAGTTCGCTCCTACTCGTCCCTGCACGTCGTTCAATACTACGTCGGTTCGCTCCTAGTTGTCCCGTCCATTCACATTACGGCAGTTCCACTAATCCTAACCCTCCTCCCAAATCCATGGCGTCCCAAATCTCCACGATCGGCGGTGAGTACAAGGTTAGAACCATCACCGGCGATGAGTTCGACATCATCTACACCTGTTATTTCACGACGGTGAAAGGATGCCTTTCTCGCTTCAGACGCATGTTCGAAAACTCAGATGATGAGTGGGTCACTGGGCTAGATGTTGAGTACACCACAGTCCTGGGACCAGAGAAGGATCTAAAGGACGAAGAGAGGAAGAAGCCCACCGTGATCCAGGTTTGCGTACATAACGTTTGCTTGGTCTACCACATATGCCATGCCGACGTTGAGTGCCAGGATTTTAAGAACTTCCTTAAGGAAAAAATAGTGAAATTCGTTACTGTAGACTTTAAGAACGACAGGGATGTCCTGCGTCGGATAGGTCTCATTGTAGGCAACCCCTTCGACCTCCAGAAGAATCGGCTGGTGTCCTCTCGTCAGCCTTCAATGCTGACCCTGGCAGGAGCCATGGTTCATCCTTCGTACGGTAAACTGGAGAAACCTCCATACACGTTTCATCGTCATGCATGGCAGCAGAATGTACTAGATATAGACCACATCCACTACGCTGCAATGGATGGCTACCTTTGCTTCAATATCTACAAGGGTTGGATGAAGAGCAACAGCCAAGTGTGCGGTTCAAGCAAAGAAGTATCAGCCAAGAGGGAGAGGGACAAGGACGAAGTCGAGGACGTGGACGAGGACTCCGAGTAAGGTGGCAGTGTCGTTGCTCATGGTGGTTCTAAACTTCTAATGTAGTGTCTACCGGATTAGTTGCATAGTTTAATTTCAGGTGTGTTAGTTTAATTTGAGGGGTGTGTTGTGCTGAGCCCCCAGCAGAACTATGTTCTGTTTCTTCTCGTTACTTTAACTCTTCAGTATGTACATACTACTAGTATTTCTTTAATAGAATTTAGCACCCAATTAAGCACGTACTAGCTTTTTTAATAGTACTATATGCATAATTTGGCGACGAGCGCTCTCTATATGTACCACCTTTTTTTAATTTCAGTTTTTGCTCCATGACGCAATCCATCGATAGTACTACTGTACAAAAGTATACATTTTTTAAAAGGCTAGAGTACTGTTCATCACATATATAGCCAGTTAAATTCTCCACCTAGAACGACGTGCATGCCATGTAGTAAGCCGATACGAAGGAAGTATAGTAAAAATGAGGTGATTTTACCGAGCGATCGGCGGGGGAGCATGGCCTGTCATGCGGTCCCACGTGTCATGATGTACCAAGGCTATGCGCGTGTCCCTCTTGAGGCAGAAGCAATACTACGTGGTTTGAGATGATGGTGAACCGAAGTGTGAAATAATGGTCGCTTCGTCCGTCTGGGAAGGTGCGGCACTGTGATTTGACGTCTCATTGCTCATTACTACTACTGGGCCGGTACGAGTGGGGTGCGTCCCCCCTGCTGTTCTGCACTGGTATTTGGTGCTTGACACGTCGACCCGGTTGCTATATGTCCCACATGTCGGCGACAGGAAGTACAGAATTCATGAAAGGGAGCATCGACGGAGGAGTATACTACAGAATTCATGAAAGGGAGCGACTTAGTTTTGGAAAAATCTATTTTTACGGAGTACGTACCAACTAGGGTTTATAGGGCTCATCTAAACACATTCGTTTTTCCGTTTGATAAGTCTCAATTCTACTATACTAGTAGTACTACCATTACATGTTGGATTTTGAGGTGCGTTAGATCACCCGACGCAAGCAGTGTCAAGAGGAAACTAACCAATGCATGTACAAGTTCATGGAAATTTAATGGTCATTCATGCATTCGTTCTAATTAATGCCTCGGTAAACATAACTTCTTGAGAAAAACGAGCGTACTAATTACTTGTGCAAACTACGAAATTAATTCGACCACTCACCGTCTACCTTGGTTGGAGAGATTTTGAAATTGAGCCATAAACTGGAAAGGAGGGAGTAGTAGTAGTAGTAAAATTTTCTCCTCGTGCGGGTGTAAAGGCGTATAGTACTACTACTACTACTACTACTACTACTACTACTACTACTACTACTACTACTACTACTACTACTACTACTACTACTACTACTACTACTACTACTACTACTCGTAAGCAAGCTTCACCTCATCCCGCGAGCCACCGCGCCCGTGGGCGGGGGAGACGGCGTACTAAGCAAGCTTCGCCTCGTTCTGCGAGTTGACGGGACACATCAAAAGTACTCCAGTGTATAGAGCCTTGCCTCTAAGGTAGGCCCCACATGGTTTGCCTCTTTTTTTAATTTAACATAACGCATCAAGTCACAATTTGTTTGTTCACCCGTGGTAGACGATCCTCCCTCCACCAAGTGGACAACCAGTACACGTGCCAAATTACCACGTGGGCTGCCTTTTTCGTACAGAAATGAGCTCCACCGTGTACCCGCGCGGGTGTGGTTGGGAAAGAGACGGGAGTACGTGCACCGTGCGTGCACCTCTTCTCTTCGTGCACGTCCCCCACCCACGTGGGTGTGTGTGAGAGAGATACAAACCTAGACATAATGCGCCATCCATCCCCATGCCTCCGCCCAGTCCGACCACCAGTCACCACCACGCCCCACTCCTCCTCACCTTATCTCTCATCTTTCTCCCTCCATTTTTATATACAAGGGGCCACTATCAAAATTACAATTTGCAGATATACAAGGCCACTAACACTAATCGATGCAATATTAATGGTGTTTGCCTCGTGGTACTAGCAAAGGAGGACATTAATTATCCCTTGCATGCATGCATGCGAGAGTTTGTAAAAAAATGCATCTTGATGTTCCGTGCAATGCACGAGCATCTTGCTAGTCCATGAAAACAACACATGGCAAAATTCCACGGCGAACGAGGGATTTGAATCTGTTGGGAGGGGCTGTTTGGATCTTGCCTGGGGTAGCCAAAATATTGGTGACCCTTTTGTCCACCGGTGCCTTTGCCACCGATGAACGAGGAATGGCTCGGGTGCTCATGCTGTCATGCATCCTCCAGCGCGCACGTTGGAGACGAGCTCGCACGAGCTGTGTTTTTTTGTCCCACAACGCCGCCCGAGCCACCCGCAGACCGACCGGCGACCCGCAAATTACTCCATCCAACCGTAGCCGCGCACATTATGACAGCAACTCAACCAACCGGACGAAATTCACGCAAACACGTAGACAAACTGATATTTCATATAAACAACGACGAAAATCATATAAAATATCGGATTTTCATACAAACATGACGGATTTCATTACATTCAAATGAACTACGCGGTGCTAGTTCTAGACAACACATGTATATAATACCTGGCCTGAATGGTCGCCCGTCGATCGATTTGTGTTCCTTATGTCCGGCAGCACGATCACCGGACTGCCGGGAGCCCCGGAGGTATATGCTTCAGCGCAAAGGATGGCTCGCTTCCCCACTGCCCAACTGATATCATTGGCTGGTGCCGAAGATGATGGTGGCCGGCACCGGTTCGAGTTCATCACCGGCCACTACTTCGCCATGGCCGGCACTGGCTTGAGTTCATCCTAACAATCCCCTCTTCCGTGGAGCCCATGCGGGGTCGACGAAGGTCCTCGCAAGAAAAGGATCCGGCAAGACACCTGCTGTGTACGCCGGCGTCGCCTCCGCGATGGCCTTCATGGGGCCCAAGTGGCGGCGGCCTCCCGTGTTCCACTTCTCCTTGATGATGGCGGCGGATGTAGAGGCGCTGGCCACCGACCCGTCGCTCTCCGCGCACCCGACTTTTGTCGCTGCTTGCATGGCGCGGCCGCCGACATGGGAGTCTCGGCCACAGAAACGGGAGATGCGGTACGAGGCGGCGTGGACGGCAGCAATGACGCCCGTGCGCCGCTTCTCGTCGAGCTGGCCTGGAGCGGCGAGTTGCTGAACCACATGCCGGCTTGGGGCGGCAACTAGCTCCGTCGGGCGAGGGAAGGGAGGTGGATCAGCAAGCTGCATAGCTCGTATCCGGCGGGCTACCCAGCCGGCTTGGATGCGGAATAACTACTCTTCGTAAGCCATTGTAAGAGTGGACAAAATGGTGGAGGAGATAGGGGAGCGGCAGAGGTGTGCGATTGTTGGCCGGCGTTTGGCCTCATTTAAATAGGAGATTAAATAGACGGCGAATGGGAGGAGCTCGGCCGGCGTTGCATTTAACGCCGGCTCGGTCATGAACGGACGTGTGTCCAGAGTGGGTTTCTCGGCTTCCACACGGGCGGGTTTCATGGAGGCATTTGAATGCGTCACGGAGGCGTGTTCAGCCGGGCGTGCCGCGAGTGGCGCCCTCGACTCTGACCTAGGACACTGCGCTGTTCTTCCACTGACGTGTGGGCTCTTTGGGTGCATGGCCTGCATGTCAGTGACCCAACGCAGGCAGCGCATAGCAGAGGAACCTTTGGTGGGCCAGGGCGGTCAGAAGCGGGCATTTCATAAACCGATGATTGTTCATTGAGTGTGACGTCATCTTTTTCATGTAGATAAGCCTACTATGTTGATAGCCCGTTCGATACATTGTGATTCATAAAGACTGCTGCAAACATCAATGTTCTTCTTATCACAGATAAGATTGATTAATACCTGTAACAATCCATGTCCTTAACAAAGGCTGCATGCACGTATAGGTTGAGCATGTGTCTTGCGTCGTGTGCTGTGTGCATGCAGGCGTGCGAGTGTTGCATGCGTGCAAGGGTACGTTTCAGTGTTGCATGCATGGGTGCGTATGTGCGTGTGTTCGTGAGTGCATGTGTACGTGTCAGTGTTACACGCCAGCATGCATGCGTGTGTACGTGTCAGTGTTGCACGCCTACATGCGTGCGTGCATGTGTACGTGCGGGGTGAGGCTACACGTAAGTCGACTGAATTTTTCATCTCTGGTCATTAGATTTTCCAGCCGTTGGAAACGAAATCAAGGGCCTCCAGTTTATCATCAATCTCCACCCCCCTTGAGCCGCCAGCCACCACCGGCCGAACCGCCAGCCCCCGCCGCCCGCGGCCGGCCCGCCCTCCCCGAAACCACTCCCCACCGTTGGTCCGCCGCTGCACCGGCCATCCCTCTAGCCCCCCGCCGAGCTTTTTCTCTGGGGATCCCCACCCCACCGCCCAATGAACGCCCCCCAACTGCCGGTGACTGCCAACCAGAGGTCTCACGACTTCGAATACCCACCTACCACTAATTTATTACCATTTTGTCCTTCATATACGCGCTGACGGGTGGGCCCTATGGTAATGTGCGCTGCTGAATGTGGACCCTTTGACTGGTCAATTGATCGTGTTATCAACAAATTACGGAGCTGTATGGTGAACCAGTGACCGTATGATCACCCTATAATGTACTCCTATTTTATTAACACAATACAGATTCAAACTACCATTCCTTTCTTTCATATACGGGCTGATAGGTGGGCCCCATGGTTACGCACCCCGATGGTGCAACACTAGTTGCGCCGTGTGGAACGTTTGACTGGTCAATTGATTGTGTCATCAACAAAATATGGAGTTGTACGGGTGAGCCAGTGACCGTATAATCATGATATGTATTTGTTTAACACGGTATAGACGCAAGGGCTCATATATACGTGCAAGCACTCACCGCTATAAGCGCACACACGCGAACCCTACCCCTATGAGCACCTTCGAGAGAGTGGGCCAGCATATATGATCTTGAGATTTTACGAAGTCACCATAGGTGCCTCATAGTCGAGTGGAACGTCTCCTCCCACTGAACGTACATCACCGAAAAATACTGAAATTAACACAAGATAAATGCGAGCACCGGGGCTTTAACTTGGTGGGCTCGAAAAACCACTATCCTCTAACCATCCAACCACATGTTGGTTAGCACGACAAAATGTATGTGGTGACCGTGATGAGCTTATTCTGAACTCCAGTGACCATATCGTGCTTTCGCTTCAAATACAATGACCATAAGTGTCGTCAACAAAATACGGAGCACGCATCAAATGCAAAGGTCAGTGTCATCAGCAAAATATGGAGACGTATCGTGAGCTAGATACCGTTGTACTATTGTATATGCTTATTTTCTTAGTGGCCGATTGCGTGTGTGGTGTGGTGGGCACATCATTTCTAGTTGTGGTGGGTCAACATGAGGACTAATGGGTCGGTTCCATCCTGCGCCACATATAGGTTGGACCGAGACGTGTTATACGAAGACCCATGTGGAGGACTCGGCATACATCACGAAGCTACCAGAGTCGTGGAGGACTCTATCCCCACTGGTGATAAGCCAACTATATATTATGTGTAACCCTAGGCCCTTAGTATGTTATACAAGCTTGGGGGCTAGTTCGTCGATAGTATACACACACACAATGCCTGGTATTCACGTGTACTTTGTACACACCCCTATCACTAATATACAGTACCAGGAGTAGGCTCTTTCTTCAACTGCAAGGGTCCGATCCGAACTAGGGTAAAACTTTGCCTCGTATTACCATCCAGCCTAACAGCCAGGGATATCCTACCGAATGATACGATGAAATCATACCTGCCAACTACTAAGAGAGAGGTGTGCCGGGGGAGGGGCAATGTGTGCGAGAGAGGCCTAAAGATAATGTGCGTGCGGGAGACACGTAGGCACATATATGTGCGTATAGAGGGCTAGTAGAGACCATGGATGTGTATATATGCATGTGAGAGAAATAGTGTTTTCCAACTGAGATTAGTGAAAAGAGTGGTACATAGTAGTCAGAAAGAGAGAGAGAGAAACAGAGAGAGCATGTGCGTGAGACACCCTGACACCCTGAGAGATATTGTGAGCATGTGTGAAAGAGAAATGTCGATGCATATAAAGTGTGTGCACTTATGTGTTAGATAGAGAGATATATAACGTGTTTGTGAGAACAGGGCGAGGCATAGTGCATCTACGTGTAAAAGGCAGTTCTACGCATTAAATTAAAAATATAAATGGCATTATTATTTTTGGATGAGATCATGATTTTTGCAAATTGTGTATGGACGAAAATCGGTCTATCAGACACCCATACTCTATTGAATTCTAGCATGTGCATGTGTTTATTTCATATTATCGATCCATAGAGTGAGAGCGGTTTGAAATACAGGCAATGGATCTTTTGCAATTCATATATAAACATTAATTAGTGCACTCCATGTTGTTAGTGTGAAGCACTTTATACATTTGTCACTTGCATGGATACATTCCAAATTGCAAGCTACAAAATAGAATACATGTCGAATTCAACATAAAGGGGGTTTCAAAGATTCGAATTCATAGGAAGTGCATTCATCTATTTGAACCTGAGATAATGGCATTTGTAAATCAGATGTAAAAGGGGGCATCAATCTTTGTTGTGAGTTTGAACATGCTATATATATTCATATGCATATCTAACTTTTCTTTTGCAACCAAGGATATTATATCTGGAACCATGCATGAACTGAGGTAAGTTGCATATTTTTTAATATATACTCGTGTACAATGTATATTCAAATGTACCCCCTCCATTCCAAAATAATCATAGCTTTAGGATTTTCAAGAGTAAAGATTTGTGAAGTTTGACAAATCCTGAAAGTTCAATTCAAGAGAACCGAAAACGTTAATGCTTCTGCTCCCAAATATTGAACGAAGCGCCAAATAGGCCTCTGGTCACCCGAAACCGTGCGAGACTAATGTTTTGGTGGTAGGAAATTATTGTCCCGACTCTGGCCCGTGCAGCCTATCGGCCCGATGTCCAAAGGTCTAAACCGGGGTAGGTTTGTAACTTCACCAAGACGCCAGTCTCAACCGCCTTCGAGAAGCATTCATACGCCGTGGGTGCCTACCCATGCGCTCGACCGAAATCTACCCCGCCCACATTTGGGACACCTGACATGACTGTCCTACCCCTAACCCGCAATATGTCCGAAATGTTAGATGGGGGCAAAGTTTGTAACTTTCCCCAAATTTCAAACAAGCGCGTCTCAAACCGAAACATTGTTCCCCCTTAGTTCCCCGCCTCCCTCCGTTTCCCCATTCATACTCCGTGGGCGTGAAAACGCCCTCTCCACCAGCCACGAAACCCCAGCCTCCTCCGTCCTCCACCCCATAGCGGCCAATCCACCGCCGCCCTCCTCCATCACGTCGGAGCCAGTACCCCGATGTCGTCGTCCAACGCAACCGCAACCGCAACGCCCTCAAGGACTTAGCAGCTGAAGCCGAGGCAGAGCTGCCTCCACGATGCCGACACCAACGTGCGCCGTACCAAAACCACTCCAACCACGCCATCCCGCGCCTCACTGCTGCGGTTCCACTTTCGCAACCATCCACCGCACCAGAGCTGTTCCCGCTACGCCGTTGTTCGCCGCCTCAGATCTGCTTCCCCGCCGCTGACAGACGGCCACCGCACCACACTCAACAACTTGGCCATGGGTTCGTCCAAGGCTGCACCATCCTCCACAACTTCTGGTTTCCGACGAACAACAAGAAGATCGTCGGAAAAATAGAAGGAGGACACAACACTACCAGCAGAAAGAGGTACTCCTCTTCCCTTATTCGTGCAAATCTTACGTCTCCGCTCACACCGTATTCATCCCACAAAAGAAACTAGTTGAGCGCTTCTTACTGCATCTTCTTCGTGATACTAAATGCACAAGGTTTCCTCCCTTTTACTATTTCACCTTTGCTAGAGGTCAGTAGCCCGCCTGGATTTCAATTCAGGGTCAGTCGAACCGCAATTAAAAGAAGCAGCACCTGCTTAGGCGCGCAGAGCACCTAGTCCGCCTGTTCCCCGAGGAAACGGCACATCGGTGTCTATCATAGGGGTGTGGGGCGCAGGAGCTGCTTGCGCCCGATCTGGAGGTCGGCGGGGCTTGAATGGATGGCCGGGGGGGCGGGGGGCGGTGCCAAGCACGGTGGTGCGGTGAGGTCGAGGGAGGGCGCAGGCAGGGGAGGAATACTGGGCCGGTGGTCGCTGGCGTTTCGTGGAAGATCGTCAACACTGACTGACTGGAGGTAGATGAAGGCGATCTGCCCGTTCTTTGTACATCGGACGGTGCAGAAAAAATGGACTGACCTATTTGCTTTCAGTCGACTGTTATTTTCATAGAATCCTGTAGTAATTTAGTGTGCCATGCATGTTGTAGAGCTATCATATGTCTCCCGTCATTTATTTCTCACCCACCTGCTATCTGCTACCTTTACACTGTACTAATTGTGCACACACTTCACCCATACTCACACTATTGTTTTTTTATGCATGGGTATTTCAGACTCTGACGCAGTGTTGATGAATGCAGAAAAGAAAAGACATAAGTCGCTCCAGTGTAATTCAAAGATAAGCACTAAGCGTTTCAGCGCTCTAATGGGTGCAGTGTCAGCAGTTGGAGACAGTAAACATAGCTCTGCAATTGATGATCTCAATTGCCACACACAACCATCCCAGGTGCTTGCTTTAACTTCGCGCTGTCAAATGTGGTTGCATGTTGCATATGGTGTCTAGCTTATATTGCTTCCAATTTGGTTAAATTGCATCTGCTTACTTTACACATTAAACCTTTGATAATGACATGCCTTCCTATTTTTGATACATACTACATATGTCTATTAACCATGTTCGTACATCAAACTAATGCTCTTTTGTATCCCTCGTCAATCACTTATGATGAGACAGTCACCCGAGTGGGTTACTGTGAGACACCCTACTCGTTTAAAGAGTGCAGTGTCATCCTCCCCACATGATTCTCAAGAAACAGCAAGGCTAAATGAAGATAGTCAACGTAGCTCTCTAGTCGATCACCGCAATTCCCCCACACCACCGTCGCAGGTGCTTGCTCTTACTTGGCAGTGTGATATGTGGTTGCATGTTGTATATGGTGTCTACCTTGTAATGCTTCTAATTAGGGTAAATTGCATCTGCTTAGTTAACACATTATACCTGTGAATATGACATGCCTTCCTGTTTTTGGTACATACTACGTCTTTCTATTAACCATGTTATTACATCAAACTACTTTTCTTGTGTATCCCTCATCAACGCTCCTAATTTGTTAAATTGCATCTCCTTAGCTTACACATTATACATGTGAATATGACACGCCTTCCTGTTTTTGGTACATACCACATCTGCCTATCACACCATGTTCTTACATCAAACTACTGTTCTTGTGTATCCTGCATCTATCGCTTATGATGAGACAGTCACGCGCGTGGGTTAATATGAGACGCAATACTCTTATAAAGAATGCAATTTCATCCTCTCCACATGATTCTCAAGAAACAGCAAGCCTAAATGAAGATATTGAACGTAGCTCTGTACCTGAAGACCGCACTTCCCCTACACCACCATCACAGGTGCTTGCTCTAACTTCGCAGTGTGATATGTGGTTGCATGTTGCATACGGTGTCTAGCTTGTAATGCTTCTAATTAGGGTAAATTGCATCTGCTTAGTTTACACACTATACCTGTGAATATGACATGCCTTCCTATTTTTGGTACACACTACATCTATGTGTTAACCTTGTTCTTACATGAAACTACCTCTCTTTTGTATCCTACATCAATCACTTAGGATGAGTCACCTTTATTCGTTGCATATTATTTCTAGCCTATTGCCATGTATTACTTCTAATTTGGTCAAATACATTTGTTAGGGCACCCTTTTAATTTGGCAGAGTGATATTGGTTTCATCTTTCATATGGTTTCTAGCTTGCATCGATTTTAACAAGTTTAAGCACCTTGTGCTTAGTTTACACTTTATACATCATACATGTCAATATGTCACGCAGTCCTGTTTTTCATACATATTCCATCCTCCTATCCTGCGGCTGCCTTACATGAAAGTAGTGTTCGTCAGTATCATGCATCAATGAGTTCTAAAGAGCAAATTTTATTCCTTTTTCTTGTGGATTTGACTTGACAAGGCAAAATCAAGAAAGAGGAAGGAAAAGAGTAAGGAAGGCGATGATGGTGGTCCTCTGCAGCAACGTAAATGGAGCTGACTATTCCTACAAAGGTGCTCCACCACGTACCCGGTACCCGCGAATGCAGCAATCGTGCACCTAGGGTTTTAGGGTTTATTTGTTAACGTCGCCTTTACGTAACACTCATGTGTGCGAGACAGCGAGAGGCCGACTACGTGCGTGCGCCTCTTCTCTTCGTATATGTACTCCACCGTTTGTCTGGTGTCCAAAAAATTATAATAACTACTAGCAATGTGCCAATGCGTTGCCACACAATCAAAGTAGATTAATACATATTCACCGATTTGATAGAAAAAAGTCTAGTTTTGAAATACGTATATCACTAAAAATATGTTATGTTTCACTCAAAATATATTCCTTTGGCGGTTTTCATGAGATAAGGGAGGAATGTTGTTGGTTTCAAGATTCGAGAAGTGGTATATGTCTAATTTCTACTCTTACTAGCAAGATGCCCATGCGTTGCACAGAACATCAAGATCTTGTGGGAGAAAGGGATGAACGAGGGAAGGCCTTATCTGCAAATGTGGTGAAGAGTGCGAGTAAATTGCCATATTTTCCTTCCTATCCGTCAGATATAAATCGGACGACCTACATTGCAGGATGGCAGGCCCACCATCATCACCAACTCTATTTTTTATCCCTACTCTTATAAAAAGCATTGTCGGTGATGATCGTGTGCCTGCCATCCTGCAATATAGGCCGTCCGATCTATATCTGACGGATAGGAAGGAAACTATGGCAATTTTGGAAAAAGATACCCACACCCCTCTCCACATTTGCAAATAAGGCCTTCCCTCGTTCATCCTTTTCCCCCACAAGATAAACTACTCATACAAATGCATCTTGATGTTCCGTGCAACGCATGGGCATCTTGCTAGTTGTTGCAAAAAGCCCATGTGTGTGTGAGAGAGAGGGAGAGTGGAGGAGGACGGAGTGGATGTGTGACAAAGACACAAGGAGTGTGTGCGTGATAGGTATCAGCTTAAAATGAGGCGATAGTGTGTGTGTGCATGATCGAGAGGGCGTGTCTCAAGAAGGGAAGAAAAATCTACATGGATACAAGGAGCGGGAGAGAGACATGTATGCGATGGTGGAAGCACGAGTGTGCGGGTGTATAAACCTATCTAGAGGCTAGCTAGTCGATAAATGTTTGTGAGAGAAATACGAGTCGGGGTGCAAAAGCGAGAGTTTTATGTGTGTGAGAGAGAGACGGTAGTCGAGAAGGGGAGTGGAAGCAGGAGTTGTGTGTGTGTGTCTGAGAGAGAGAGAGGAGACGGTAGTCGGGGTTGTCTGATCGGTAAACAAATGAATAATGTCAGTCTGGGATGGAGATGAAAAGGAGATCGCAACAAATGTTGTGTCTACAGGAGAGAGAGAGAGTAATTTTAGTGGTATGAGTCATATGTAGAGACATATAGGGTGTGAGAGAGAATCCCATAGAGAGAAAGACAAAGTGAAAGACGAGTGGAGACTGTGTGTGTGGCGGTGAAAAAGAAAGGTTAGGTACCGAGTGATACCAGAGAACAGTAGAGACGTGAGAGATAATGAAAACCGTGTAATGTATAATGATAGGGAGAGTGTGACACTTCTCAAGGGAGACGTCGAGAGACCATGTTTGCGAGGATAGGAGAAACATGAAGTGAGCGTGCGGGTGAGCTGGAGAAAAGAGAGTGATAGCTACCTGAAGGAGCATGCATGCGAGAGAGATGGGCGTGAAAGGAGTGAACAAAAAAGGGATTCAAATATTTGAATCCGAGATGATGATACATGTAATCCATACTCGAACCAAAATTGATCTATCAAACATGCATACTCATATGAATTCACGCACATCTATGTTATTTAATATGTAGATATTACTGATCCATACATTTTAGTAGAACATAATTTGGTTAAATTATTTCGAATTCAACCTTAAGATTTCAAGATCGTTGTATTTGTAAATCATATTATACATATAAAGGAGCAGAATTCTTTGTTGTGCTTTTGAAAGTATATATAAAAAATGATGTATATAGAATGTAATTCCAATTGAAAATAGATCCCGCCCCAAAAAAATAGAATACAAACGGGATTCGAATTGAGTTGGTACGGTAAACGTGCACTCTGCAAAATTTGAACGAAGCGGGGAAAGTCGCAGTAACCGCCCGAAACCAAAATCTGCGAGATGGAAATCACTACTGCCTATCCCTGCCATGCAAAGCCTATCTGCTGGATTTCTATAGGTTTCGATAGGGGTAGGTTTGTAATTTCACCCAAATGTGACGTAACCGCCTCTCACCCGGATTCATACATGGTGGGTGCCAAAACACAGTGTGTCCTCGGCCGAAATCGACTCCCTCCCCGATTCATATTCATACACGGTGGGCGCCAAAAACAAACTCTCGTCGGCAAATATTCGGTGTATGCGAGATTACCGTCCTATCCCCAACCGACTAATGTTGCTATGATGTAGTAGAAATTTGAAACGGGGGCTAAGTTTGTAAATTTCCTCGCATTTGAGACAAGCGCGCCCTGAATACATGGTTCCCCCTTCCTCTCTACCCCCCTTTTCCCCATTCGTACTCTGTGGGCGCCAAAACACCCTCTCCACCCCACCCTCCTCCATCCGTCACCGTCCGCCACCCCATCCACCGCCGTCCTCCTCCACCATGCCGGAGCTGATACCCCCCCGCCGCCGTCCATTACAAGATATCGACCTCTCTCATCCACGGCTTCGGACCGGGATCCTTGCATCCCGTCCTCTCGCTTCATCCCCGCCGTCGTCCACCTTGCCGGCGCCGCTCCTACGACCGTCTCGTCCACCGCGCCCCGCCGCCACCGTCTACCCTCCTAGATCTGCTTCCATGCCGCCAACAGCCATCGCTACCGCAGCACCGTCAAATTCTCAGCAGATGCGTACACGGCGCCACACCAGAGGCGGTACTCTTTCGTATCTGCTCAACTTATTTATCGCAGCAAGAAAATAGATCGCCACTGCTTTACTCTGATTTCTTGTCTTGGTTGTGAAGTTGCCTTTGTCCGGTTTGCACCTTCTGATCCGCCATGGCACGCTCAACACTATACTCCCAATGCTTATGGTTTTCCCTTTTATATTCCACACTAGTTAAATCACAGTAGACTAAATTTCAAAATTGGGTCAGTCGATTTTTCAGAGCTCGCCCGAGTTCGCCGGTGCGATCAAAGGGGCTCGAGTGGTTGTGGGGCCTTGCCGAACGAAGAAAACTCGACGCAGGTGGTGGTTGGGGCGGGGGTGGGGGTGGGGGTGCCGGAGGAACATAGGCGATGGGGGCCGGTGGTCCGGCCGGCGGCCCGTGCGGTGTTCTGTATGGGAAGAATCAGAGATGAGGAAGAAGAAGGGTTAGGAGACATAGGATCTTCGTCCAACCGCCTGAAATGGTCGAGAGACAGCTGGGAGTTGCATTCTTAATGCGCTCTGGTTCATCATGTGTGGGCACTGTGCAACCAACATTTTATTATCCAAAATTTGCTTGCTCTTCTTTACCATGTTCGTCTTCCGTTCTTCTTTAATATGTCTCTGTTCCTAAATATAAGTCTTTGTATAGATTCCACCATGGACTTCATATGGAGCAAAATGAGTGAATCTACACTCTAAAATGTATCTGGATACATCTGTATGTGATCCATAGTGGAAATCTCTACCAAGACTTATATTTTGGAATGAAGGGAGTATGATAGTAGTACAATATGTTCCTTGTACTGAAGATGAGCAGAGACGTTTGCAGTGTAGAGGTCTATACGGTCGGTTGTGATGGACACTTTGAGCCTCTTTGATTCGTAGGATCTTGTAAACATAGGAATAGGATTTGTAGTGGCCTGCCCACTTGAATCCTATAAGAATAGCAAGGAAATGTGGGGAGCTGTGTCTCCTTTGAGAGTTACACTGATATTAACAGTACCGCACCTTCACTTGAAGAGAGCTGGTATCCGAAGCCTTTCTAGTCGTACCAGCAATACTAGCACATATATTCCAGCAAGTTCCACTTTGCTGATTTTACTCTGATGCTTAAGGTTTTCTCGTTATATCTACACTATGATCTGTGTAGCTGCTTTGTGTCCCACTAGCAGCAGTCCACTCTTGAAGCTAAAAACTTCAATGACTTACAAAATTGGCACCAAGGCATTGAGTGCCATTCTGGATGCAATGAAACTCATACGCTCCCCACCTGTTGATTCTTGTTCAGAATATGATCCTAATGACTATTCTAACCTCGAGGAGTCAAAGGCAGATGGTCTGTCCTGTTCACCCATCAAGGTGCCTGTTCTAATTTGGTAATGTTTTATTGATTGCGGGTATCTTGCATATGTTGTCTTGCATTTCTTCTACTTTGTTGCACCGCCATCTGCTTAGTTTACTCATCATATATGTCGAGATGCCATGCCCATCCATTATAAATACATATTCCATCTGTCATCATACCATGTTTTTCCACTCAAATGCTGTTCTTGTGCATCAGACATCAAAAAGGAAGAGGGTGATTGCCGAACCTGAAGGAGCACCAGCAAAGTCCTTGAAAAACGTGGTGGTGCCGGAGAAATCAGACAGCACCCCACTTATATTGGTTGTACAACCAGTGACACAAAACGTAGGACCGACTCCAGCAGACTGTACCCATACTTCACTGGCCACACCACTAGCCCCACCACATAGGACCTGCACTCCAGCAAAAATTATACCGATTTCATTTGCCATAGCACCAGCTGTACCATAGAAAAATCCCACTCCAGCAAAAAGTACAGCAAGTCCACCGGCCGAAGACCTATCCCAATTGCAGAGACGGCCAATTCCTGCAGATTGGAACCCCATTCCATTTATTCCCAGTTTAAAAGACAATGCTTTCAATGTTGTTAGGGACTACGTGCATATATTCCCATCATGGAAAGAATATTGTGAAGAGAAACACCATTTTCACATCTTCCTGCCCAACTTACGTGTAAGTGCTATTATTCATGGTTATTATTTTCCTGTTTTCTGCTGATTGAACACATCAATGATTTACATTACATTGTTGTAACTAGGCGAGGGTCAATCTGGATAGTCATGACGAGCAAAGCTTGCTTGTGCTTTTGAAGGAAACATTGCAGCAGTATCGGTGTTACCTAAGGAAATCACACTTTGATGGCAAGTCTATAAACGAATTTTTGGTGAAGTCTCCTGTGCTAAATTTAGAAGACATTGAATGGAAAAACCTTGTTATGCACTGGTCTCGTTCCCAGGATGAGGTACTGTCTATGAAATCACATGACAATTTGAACTTCTACTTTTCCGCATGTGCCTTACGGATCTTTTTTTGCAGGAAATCTGCTCGAAGAAGAATTCCGGTTTGACAAGAATGACAGGATATCGCAAATATGCTGCCCGCTGCTTTGCTCTTGTTAGTACCTGTTGTCCTGTATCACTGTACTTGCATACATACCTGGTTCATTATGTGACAGCAGTATGCATGATAGCTTGCTTATCAATTGTTCGCTCCAAATTATCTGATCTGTATGAATGGTTACATTAGTGTAGAATATATCCAATGCCAATGTTTTTTTAGCTCTGCATTGTTCTTGTAAGTACATGCTGTCCTTTCTCAGTGTACTTATAATGATAGGTAGTTGTTCATGTACCATCACTCTGCAACTTATTTTCCTTTGCCCTCCATTTTCTACACATCAGATCTATATTTACTCTTACCATAAGGCTGGTACTGAAGAAGTTTAGCTGTGCATTGCTCTTGGCTGTACCTTTTGCCTGTATCGCTGCACTTACATTTATAGCTACTTGGTTATGTAGCATCACTCTTCATCTTATCTTAAATATTCTCCAATTTTTCGTATATTATCACATCTATATTTACTCTTAACAAAATGTAGAATAAAGGCAATGCTTTTGAAGAAGATGTTGTGGTAAACTTCTTGAATTGCCCCCCCATCAGCATGGACAAGGCCTTTATAGAGCCTGTCTTCACCAATAATGTAAGTTTGTCCATCTCAAGCCTTCAAACTTTGTTGTATATATTTGGTTAGGCATGACTGCAACAACTGTTTATTTTTGGTGTTTGCATCAAATTGCTTGTTTAAAGTTTATTATGTAGTTCATAAACAAAAGTTTGTCTTTTCTCAATTTAAGTTTTCAGTTGTACAACCAAGTTCCTTCTTCATACCATGTAAATTAAACTATACATAGCAAGTGATCTTCTTTTGCACTGCATGTATGCTTCTGTTCTTCATCCGTAATTCAGTGGTGTGGTGAACCTACCCACTACAGCACAATGTCATATTCTGCAATGTCTTGACTATGAACAATGTCATATCATTCTACTATTATTTAAACCGTCTCTTTATTTGCCAATCTGAAATGGTATAAATTGACAGCACACTAACCATTGATACTTATGAGTTCTTGATTTGTAATCCAGTGGTGTCGTGAAGCTGCCAACTCCTTCACAATGTCATTTCCCGCCATGTCTTGACCTGAACAATACCATGTTGTGTTAATGCAATTTTAAACTGTGTCACTTTATTCGTCAGTAAGAAATGTGATGAATTGTCAGCACTGATACTTTTATGTGCAAAACCTGTCATCTGTCTGCTTGTTTATCTTTCAGAGTGAGGAAGATATAAGTGTTGAACAAGCGCAGTCTCATCATCTTGCTCAGCTGCTTGCGCTGCAGCTCCCCAGCAGGGCTAACCTTTCTTGAACTCTATTGAAGTGCTGTCGGTTTTGTATATATTTTGTCGGCGTGTTTATTTGCACTGGTGGCGATCTTTGATGCCCAGTGTATGTAATCTGCTATCTGCTTGTGCTTTATTATCATAGTGGCGAACTTTGATGCCCAGTGGATGTAATATGCCGTAATTCTTTATTGTATAGTCTAGGTTTTTTCTTATTCAAGGTGCTGCAGTTATTTTACTGTATATATATCCTGTCTTCGCAGTAAACCATCCAAACCGTAAAATTATGGTACATAATCGGGCCGTCATGCAATCACGATGTAGATTGGGCCTGAAACGTGCCGAACAGCTCACGGGCCGGCAGCAGCCCGAAATGAACCCCGGCCCATGATTGTGTGAATCAAATCACGGGCTTTTAACATGCTAAAATTGTCTCGGTCCTTGTTTGGCCCAATCAGATATCAGCTGCGAGCAGGCCGGATGCAAACCGGGCCGTAGTTAGACCCAACTATATGACGGGCTTTTAACAGGCCAAAATTAATATAGGGCCAAAATGTTAAACGGGCCCTTAACAGGCCAAAACTAATATTAGGCCGAATTACTAAGTGGGCCTTTAGCAAGTGGGCCCAAAAGCATAGTGTCCAGTTGACGGGCCGAATCTGATATGGGCCATAATTGAGCCCAAAGCCTCTTAAAGGGCCGGACCTGATCTGGGCCGTAATTTGGCCCAGAACGTGGTAGGCTTTTAACGGGCCGGATCTCATATGGGCCACTATTAGGCCCGGAGTGTGGCAGGCCATTAATGGACCAGATCAAATATGGGCCGGTATTTTGCCCAAAACATGGCAGCCAGTTAATGGGCCGGCCTACTAGGGTCCTCAAAATCTTGTGGGTCTACAGTTGGGCCGGCCCATTAATGTCGGCGAAATCTCCTGGGCCTTTAGCTGGGCTGGCCCATTATGATCCGCAAGAATCTTGTGGGACTTTACCTGGGCCGACCCATTATGGCACACAAAAATCTTGTGGGCATTTACCTGGGCCGGCCCATTATGGCCCGCAAAATCTTGTGGGCCTTTAGCTGGGCTAGCCCATTATGGTCTGCAAAATCTCGTGGGCCTTTAGCTGGGCCGGCCCATTATGGTCCACAAAATCTTGTGGGCCTTCAGTTGGGCCGACCCATTTAAACTTGATGGGCTGGTCCATGTGTCAACATATCATAGGCGCGTCTCGCCCATTGGATGAGTGACACCTGTGCCAACGCGGACCTGACACGTGTCTCCTCCAGCCAATGATGATTTTACACGTGGAAAATCCCCATTGGTCGGGGCTGTTAACGGGTTATCGGATCCAAAACCCGACCCGATAGCTTAACGGCGTTCCGTTACGGTGGATGCCACGTGTCGGTCACCCTTGATGAAAGCGCTTCTGTGACGCGCGATTTATTGTCATGGAAGTGGACACTTCCGTGATGATAATTTTGGTAATGTCATGGAACACTTCTACGACAGCATAGGTATGACTATCTTGATTCTGTCATAAATTTGTCATTGATGTACATGCATGACAAAAAACGCGACCTACTGTGACAAACACGTATCATCATGGAAGTGTATTTTTTGTAGTGTTTGCTACTGTCCTACAAACCTCTGCACTTGGAGGCCCAACAACGTCTACGAGAAGAAGGTTGTGTAGTAGACATCAAGCTCTTTTCTGGCGCCGTTGCCGGGGAGGTTAGCGCTTGAAGGTATATCTTTAGATCTTGCAATCAAATCTTTTAGTTTCTTGTTTTATCACTAGTTTAGTCTATAAAAGAAAACTACGAAAAATGGAATTGAGGGTACCTCATATGCTTCATATTTTTAATATCTTTCATGAAAATAAGGATTCCGTTAATTGTGCCAAAATGCTAGAAGAAGAATGAATTAAAATGTTTGGCACTAAATCTTTGAATGATGAGCATGATTGCAATGTTGTTAGTACGAACTCTTTGAATATCCATTGTACTAATGATGATTGCACTAGTCATGATGAAAATGTCTCTTATAAGCATGTCAATTTTTGTGGAGTGCATAGGGTTTGCAAGTACACACCAAATAGGGAAGATAGATTTTGCAAGAGGCATAAGTATTTAGAAACTAAATGGCTGCAAGAAAGGCTAGATGTTTGTGCTGAAAATTTAAATTTTCTTAGCCATCCTTGTGAACTTTGCAATGAACGTGGTCATTTAAATATCCAATGCCAATTGTTTCATGATCGAATCGTGTCCCAAAATTGTGATGACTTGATTTCCCATGCACATCATAATGAACTTAGTTTGCTTGTGGGTTATGAAGAAATGAAACATATAACTAAGGATCTTCCAGAATTTGACCTTGATAAAGTTCTTGATTTTGATTTAGAGGAAATTTATATGTATTGTGCGGTGAATTGCATTGAAAATCCTTATATTGCCAATTACATAAAGTCAAGTAAACAACTAGAAGATGAAGAGAACACTAATGAAATGGAAGAGACTTCCCAATATCCTCCTATTATTTCTTATGATGAATCAGGTAACGAGGAGGAGCCTTCTATTCAACCAATCTCATTAATAAGGAGCTCCAAAAAGAGGGTTAAACCCATACTTAATGTGAAGAAGAAAAAGAAAAGACGGAGAAGTAAAGGTAAAAGGGCATCCCTCCCAAATGATGTTGCTCCTATTACTCATTGTGATGATGATAATTACTATACTATTGGTGCTATCCATACTATTAATTATGAGAGTGATTATGCTTATGATATGAAAAGGCCCAAGCTTGGGGATGCTATGTGTGATGAGAATGACATGTTTGAGAATGTATTTGCTGCAATTAATGTTTGTCCCAAGATTGGGGATGCTACGTTTGATGAATATGATATTTTTAGTCTCCCAAGTTTTGATGAGCAAATTTATTATGATGATAGCATGCCTCCTATTTATGATGGTTATATTGACGAAAGTGGGTTTGGAAGAGTGTCAACTTTAGGAAGTAATGATCCCATTATTTTGGAGGATGTTGAATCTTATTTTGACAATTATGAAAGTGGATTTGGAGAGGTCATGACTTTATTTAGTAATGATTCCACTATCTTGCCAGAGGTTTCAATTGATTATGATGAGAACAAAGTTGCTACTTATGATGATTATTGTGATGACACGTATGCTATAAAAGGTAGTGATGATTATATTAAAACTTGTCATGATTATGATTACCCTTTTCCTGAATAGTATTCTTTTAGTGTGGAAACAATTTTTAGTATTCGAGTTTCTTATGATACTCTCACTATTCCGAATGAGAAGAATTTTGCCTATGTGGAGAGCAGTAAATTTTCTATGCTTGTAGATCATGAAAAGAATGCTTTATGTGATGGTTATATTGTTGAATTTATTCATGATGCTACTGAAAATTATTATGAGGGAGGAATATATGCTTGTGGTAGTTGCAATAATATCAAGTTTCCTCTCTATGTGCTTAAAATTTGGAAGTTATGCTTGTTTTACCTTCCTATGCAAGTCGATTCTTGTTCCCATAACTTGTTTGCTCAAAAAATCCCTATTCATAGGAAGTGGGTTAGACTTAAATGTGCTAGTTATATTCTTCATGATGCTCTCTGTATGTTTCAGTTCTTATCTTTTATGTGAGCATTATTGAAATCATCATGCCTAGCTAGGGGCGTTAAACGATAGCGCTTGTTGGGAGGCAACCCGATTTTATTTTTGTTCCTGTTTAGTAATAAATAATTTATCTAGCCTCTGTTATGGTTGATTTTTTATGTTTTAATTAGTGTTTGTACCAAGTAGAACCTTTGGGAAGACTTCGGGAAAGTCTTTGCGATCTTGCTGTAAAAAACAGAAACTTTAGCGCTCACAAGATTTGCTGCTATGTTTTACTGGAGAGTGTTACTTAGTTGATTCTTTTAGAAGATGATTAATAGATAAATTCCCCACGTCCAGCAATTTATTTTAGAATTTTTGGGGTTCCAGAAGTATACGTTTGATCCAGATTACTACAGACTGTTCTATTTTTGACAGATTCTGTTTTCTATGTGTTGTTTGCGTATTTTGATGAATCTATGAGTAGTATCGGAGGGTATGAACCATAGATGAGTTGGAATACAGTAGATATTACATCAATATGAATTTAGAATGAGTTCACAACAGTACCTAAGTGGTGATTTATTTTCTTATACTAACGGAGCTTACGAGTTTTCTGTTAAGTTTTGTGTCATGAAGTTTTCAAGTTTTGGGTAAAGATTCGATGGACTATGGAATAAGGTTTCGCAAGAGCCTAAGCTTGGGGATGCCCAAGGCACCCCAAGGTAATATTCAAGGACAACCAAGAGCCTGAGCTTGGGGATGCCCCGGAAGGCATCCCCTCTTTCGTCTTCGTTCATCGGTAACTTTACTTGGAGCTATATTTTTATTCAACACATGATATGTGTTTTGCTTGGAGCGTCATTTTGTTTTTTTTTGTTTTGCTTGCTGTTTGAATAAAATACCAAGATTTTAAATTCTTAAATGTTAGAGAGTCTTCACATAGTTTCTTAATTATTCGACTACTCACCGAGCTTCACTTATATTTTTCGGAGTAGTTTGTCGTTTGCTCTAGTGCTTCACTTATATCTTCTTAGAGCATGGTGGTGGTTTTATTTTATAGAAATAGATGAACTCTTATGCTTCACTTATATTATTTTGAGAGTCTTTAGAATAGCATGGTAGTTTGCTTTGGTTATGAAACTAGTCCTACTATGATTGGCATTCAAGATGGGTATAATAAAAACTTTCATATAAAGTGCATTGAATACTATGAGATGTTTGATACTTGATGATTGTTTTGAGATATGAAGATGGTGATATTAGAGTCATGATAGTTGAGTAGTTGTGAATTTGATAGATACTTGTGTTAAAGTTTGTGATTCCCGTAGCATGCACGTATGGTGAACCGTTATGTGATGAAGTCGGAGCATGATTTATTTATTGATTGTCTTCCTTATGAGTGGCGGTCGGGGACGAGCGACGGTCTTTTCCTACCAATCTATTCCCTAGGAGCATGCACGTAGTACGTCGTTTCAATAACTAATAGATTTTTGCAATAAGTATGTGAGTTCTTTATGACTAATGTTGAGTCCATGGATTATACGCACTCTCACCATAAACCCACCATTGCTAGCCTCTCTAGTACTGCGCAACTTTCGCCGGTACCACAAACCCACCATTTACCTTCCTCAAAATAGCCACCATACCTACCTATTATGGCATTTCCATAGCCATTCTGAGATATATTGCCATGCAACCTTCCACCGTTCCCTTTATTATGACACGCTTCATCATTGTCATATTGCTTTGCATGATCATGTAGTTGACATCGTATTTGTGGCAAAGACACCATTCATAATCCTTTCACACATGTCACTCTTGATTCATTGCACATCCCGGTACACCGCCGGAGGCATTCACATAGAGTCATATTTTGTTCTAAGTATCGAGTTGTAATTCTTGAGTTGTAAGTAAATAAAAATGTGATGATCATCATTATTAGAGCATTGTCCCAAGTGAGGAAAGGATGATGGAGACTATGATTCCCCCACAAGTCGGGATGAGACTCCGGACGAAAAAAAGAGAAAGAAAAGAGGCCATAAAAAGGAGAGAAAAGGCCCAAATAAAAAATAAATAAAAGAAAAATGAGAGAAAAAGAGAGAAGGGGCAATGCTACTATCCTTTTACCACACTTATGCTTCAAAGTAGCACCATGATCTTCATGATAGAGAGTCTCCTATGTTGTCACTTTCATATACTAGTGGTAATCTTCCATTATAGAACTTGGCTTGTATATTCCAATGATGGGCTTCCTCAAAATGCCCTAGGTCCTCGTGAGCAAGCGAGTTGGATGCACACCCACTTAGTTTCTTTTTGAGCTTTCATACACTTATAGCTCTAGTGCATCTGTTCCATGGCAATCCCTACTAACTCATATTGATATCTATCGATGGGCATCTCCATAGCTCGTTGATACGCCTAGTTGATGTGAGACTATCTTCTCCTTTTCGTCTTCTCCACAACCACCATTCTATTCCACTTATAGTGCTATGTCCATGGCTCACGCTCATGTATTGCGTGAAGATTGAAAAAGTTTGAGAACATCAAAAGTATGAAACAATTGCTTGACTTGTCATCGGGGTTGTGTATGATTTAAATATTTTGTGTGATGAAGATAGAGCATAGCCAGACTATATGATTTTGTAGGGATAGCTTTCTTTGGCCATGTTATTTTGAGAAGACATGATTACTTTGTTAGTATGCTTGAAGTATTATTATTTTTATGTCAATATTAAACTTTCGTCTTGAATCTTCCGGATCTGAATATTCTGGCCACAATAAAAAGAATTACATGGATAAATATGTTAGGTAGAATTCCACATCAAAAATTCTGTTTTTATCATTTACCTACTCGAGGACGAGCAGGAATTAAGCTTGGGGATGCTTGATACGTCTCTAACGTATCTATAATTTTGATTGTTCCAAGCTATTATATTATCAACCTTGGACGTTTTATATGCATTTATTATGCTATTTTATATGATTTTTGGGACTAACCTATTAATCTAGAGCCAGTGCCAGTTTCTGTTTTTTCCTTGTTTTTGAGTTTCGCAGAAAAGGGAAACCAAACGGAGTCCAATTGACCTGAAACTTCACGGAACTTATTTTTGGACCAGAAGAAGGACACGGAGTAAAAGTGTTGGGCCGGAAGAGTCCCGGGCTGCCCACGAGGGTGGGGGGCGCACCCACCCCCTAGGCGCGCCTCCCTACCTCGTGGACAGCCCGGAGACCCCCTGACTTGTTCTCGACACCAAAACCTCTTATATATACTAAAACTTCCAGAAAGAAACCTAGATCGGGAGTTCCGCCGCCGCAAGCCTCTGTAACCATCGAAAACCAATCTAGACCCGTTCCGGCATCCTGCCGGAGGGGGGAATCCCTCTCCGGTGGCCATCTTCATCATCCCGACGCTCTACATGACGAGAAGGGAGTAGTTCACCCTCGGGGCTGAGGGTATGTACCAGTAGCTATGTGTTTGATCTCTCTCTCTCTCTCTCTCTCTATCTCTCTCTCTCTCGTGTTCTTGATTCGACACGATCTTGATGTATCACGGGCTTTGCTATTATATTTGGATCTTATGATGTTTCTCCCCCTCTACTCTCTTGTGATGAATTGAGTTTTCCCTTTGAAGTTATCTTATCGGATTGAGTCTTTAAGGATTTGAGAACACTTGATGTATGTCTTGCATGTGCTTATCTGTGGTGACAATGGGATATCACGTGATCCACTTGATGTATGTTTTGGTGATCAACTTGCGAGTTCCGTGACATCGTGAACTTATGAATAGGGGTTGGCACACGTTTTCGTCTTGACTCTCCGGTAGAAACTTTGGGGCACTCTTTGAAGTTCTTTGTGTTGGTTGAATAGATGAATCTGAGATTGTGTGATGCATATCATATAATCATACCCACAGATACTTGAGGTGACATTGGAGTATCTAGGTGACATTAGGGTTTTGGTTGATTTGCGTCTTAAGGTGTTATTTTACTATGAACTCTAGGGCTGTTTGTGACACTTATAGGAATAGCCCAACAGATTGATCGGAAAGAATAACTTTAGGTGGTTTCATACCCTACAGTAACCTGTTCGTTTGTTCTCCGCTATTAGTGACTTTGGAGTGACTCTTCGTTGCATGTTGAGGGCTAGTTATATGATCCAATTATGTTATTATTGTTGAGAGAACTTGCATTAGTGAAAGTATGAACCCCTAGGCCTTGTTTCAACGCATTGCAATACCGTTTGTGCTCACTTTTATCATTAGTTACCTTGTTGTTTTTATATTTTCAGATTACAAAAACCATTATCTACTATCCATATTGCACTTGTATCACCATCTCTTCGCCGAACTAGTGCACCTATACAATTTACCATTGTATTGGGTGTGTTGGGGACACAAGAGACTCTTTGTTATTTGGTTGCAGGGTTGCTTGAGAGAGACCATCTTCATCCTACGCCTCCCACGGATTGATAAACCTTAGGTCATCCACTTGAGGGAAATTTGCTACTGTCCTACAAACCTCTGCACTTGGATGCCCAACAACGTCTACAAGAAGAAGGTTGTGTAGTAGATATCAACGGGGCACCGAAGAGTGGAGGCGGGCGACGAAGGTGCTGCAGGGAGCAGGGAAGAGGAGACGCTACCAGGGAGGTTCGGGTATGAGGTGCAGCGTGAGGGAGATGGGAAAGGATCGAGCGAGTCTATCCCTAGCAGCGCGAGGTGGGGAACGAGGGGATCGAGACGAGAGGCTGCTAGCGGCTAGGGTTAAGGAGATGGTGGGGCGCCTGGGCCTAGCAGGCCTGCTTGTGGCCTAAGGCCCATGGGAATGAGGGGGGGGGGGCTTCCTTCTTCTCCCTTTTTTTAATTTAGTTCTCATTTCTCCTTTCTGTTTCTTTAACTAGCTTATGTTTGGCATTTAAATCTTGAACCAAATGACTTTTGAAAAAGTAGAGCTTTGACATATAAATACTATACATTATTTAGGGCTGCCACAAAAAGTTTGAGGACTAGTTGGATTCATTTGATATTTTTTTAAATAGGAAACGTTTATTTTGGGCTGTTCGCCCAGATTAAAATAGTTTAAGGGCAATTTAATAATTCAAATAAAGTGGTTTATTTATGACAATTAGATAGTGAATTTTTGCAACCCAGCGAACATTTTTGTTTTACTTTTTGAAGATATAATAATTTGGCTTCGATTTTTGTTAAGTGGCAATTTGGCTAAGTTAAACCTAATGACATGGAATCATTAGGGGGGTTAGTGTAGCTTAATTATCCGGGCATCACAGAGAGAGAAGGGAAACAGACTACTGATTAACAGCCAGCCACAGCACGAGCTCCTAGGCATGTTTTGAGAGAGTGAGGTGGATCATGTATAAAAAAGTAGTACATATTTGTATGCAACTATTGTACTTGCCGGCTATAAGCTTGACTATAGATGATGTGGTAAGACCATATAGCCAGCAGCTGGCTATAGTATAACCATGCTCTTACATGTGGTGCAAAGGCCGGGAGAGCCACTCCTCCATTATTCAAAAGAATAGCTCTTTTTTGCTTGCAGGAGGTCACTGAAACAGAACAGACGAATTGATGTTTGGGAGTTATGTGCAAAAATCCTCTTCTGAGCCCGAGCTCAGCTGCTCTCGAAATCCAGATCGTTTGTTTGCATGTGGATTTGTGACGGCCAGTGTATTTCCCTGACATATATGAATTTCCTGGGATTTAGGCACGGACACATTCATTGCGACAGGTCGACGAGATGCCATTTAGGGACAGACAGGATAGAGATGGCTCGGCAATTTATCTAAGCCAACATGAGCCATCCGGCCGTCTGGTTGTCCGTCCGTGCTGGGACTAGCCCAGTGACAATAAATGCCAACCAACAACAACCATCAGCCCATCCCCACCCATTCATATCCTTAGACCGGAAACCACACCTCGTATTGCTGAGCCATTCCATATCTCCATCTTCGGCTGATTCGCCATGTCTGCTTCATCTTCGAACTCCATCCCAATCTTGTCTGACTGGCTGCTGCCGCTGATGAGGTGACCACTGTGCGACGATGATATCAAGACCAATGTGGCGAGGTCTAGATCTCAGGCTGGTAGCCGCTTCTACAAGTGCATTCGATATGATGTAAGTGGATGCAATCGGATATTGTTCTTTTTATCGGCCTCAAATTCTTCCTTGGAAAAACTCAGATCTGACTGACATGTTTTTCATTTGCCTTTTGTTTTTTTCTAATTTTTTAGTCTCGTCAGTGTCGTTTCTTCGAGTTTCAGCGAGCTTACTGGAGGAGGATGACCCCAATGCAGATAGCTGTCGCGCATCACCAAGCTAGGATGCACCCTGGAGGCCAGATGTT
Organism: Triticum urartu; assembly: GCF_003073215.2. NCBI lineage: Eukaryota > Viridiplantae > Streptophyta > Magnoliopsida > Poales > Poaceae > Triticum > Triticum urartu. The sequence continues at coordinate 260,904,631 of NC_053026.1, read as the reverse complement.
TTGTGTCCACCATGCTAATGTGGGCACGTAGATGGTGCCTGTTGCGAACCAGCCGCATGCATAGCCGTAGATCCAGCCTCAAGCCAACCAGAGCTGGTCAACAATCTGGTCCAGCAAGTCCCGCCCACGGCCGCAGCCAGAGCTGGCCCTGGGTCTCAGGCCTTGTAGGCGTCAACGTTCTTCTTGGAGCTGTCAACATCATGCTTACAGTTCTCGTCCTCATGGTCGTGGTTGCGTCCTCAAACTAGGGGGGCAGGGCCTCTTAGCATGTGCCAGGGATCTATGTGTTAGTGTACTACTATGTAATGAAGTAATTAAGGGTGGCTCCCTCTACCGCTAAGCCTATTTCACTCCCATTCATGCAGTTGATGGGCTAAACTTAGTAGCGCAAGATGTTTTAGTTCAAGTTCAGTATGTACTGGCGCACCTGATGTTTATTAAGTTCGCTTTTGAGATTGTTCTGCAATTATATTTTTTTGTCAAGCATGTTGTATGTTTTTTACATACATCAATTTACCAAGAGAGTAAATTCTAGATACAACTTGATGGAGCGACACATTTATTATGATTAAAATTGCAGCAACAAAACATAGTTGCTAACACTTTATTGTTCAACCTATTCGAACACTTGGAAAACGTAATGCAAACCAAGCCACCGTCGGGTAGGACCAAACATTCATGCACACGCGTCGGCAGGGGCTGGGTGCACTCATTTTTCCAGCACCGCCCGCGAAGGGTAAAATAGTCATTTACCTACAACGTGCCCTAGATCGAAATATCAGCCCCCTCTCCCAACTCCCAACCGCTCGTCCAAATGGTTTCGCATATACCCAAGCTGCTTCCGGAGAGTGTTAGGCAACATCCGTTCTGGCTTACATCTCCTGTTTCTTCACTTTCTCGACACCAATCGAATCTGGAGCGGGCACATGGTAATTTTGTCGTTCCATCGTGACCCTTTTAATTGATCTTTTTTAGTGTAGTAACATCGAGTAGAATCATAATGGCGTCCGCCAAATTTTTCTTTGTTTTTTGCTTGTCGGTCCAAAGGATGAACATAGCTCGCAGTCCGCCAGCTGCGGCGGAGGAGGCGAAGGTCCTCATGATGAACCATTAGAAGCTGCCTAGGACGTGGTTGTGCTTGGAGCAGACGCCTCATATTCGAGATCGACTGCTGATGGAGATCCACCGGCGCCCACCTCACGCATATCTGTGAAGAACGCTGTCAGAGTCACCCAGACATTCTGCGAGTACAAGAGGTGGCTAGTGGAGCAGATTGGTTTCGAGGGTATGCTCAAGCTGCCAGATCTGCAGAAGATTAACCTCAAGTGTAGCGCATGGATAATTGACGTCTACTACACAACCTTCTTCTTATAGATGTTGTTGGACCTCCAAGTGCAGAGGTTTGTAGGACAGTAGAAAATTTCCCTCAAGTGGATGACCTAAGGTTTATCAATCCGTGGGAGGGTAGGATGAAGATGGTCTCTCTCAAACAACCCTGCAACCAAATAACAAAGAGTCTCTTGTGTCCCCAACACACCCAATACAATGGTAAATTGTATAGGTGCACTAGTTCGGCAAAGAGATGGTGATACAAGTGCAATATGGATGGTAGATATAGGTTTTTGTAATCTGAAAATATAAAAACAGCAAGGTAACTAATGATAAAAGCGAGCAAAAACGGTATTGCAATGCGTTGAAACAAGGCCTAGGGTTCATACTTTGACTAGTGCAAGTTCTCCCAACAATAATAACATAATTGGATCATATAACTATCCCTCAACATGCAACAAAGAGTCACTCCAAATTCACTAATAGCGGAGAACAAACGAAGAGATTATTGTAGGGTACGAAACCACCTCAAAGTTATTCTTTCCGATCAATCCATTGGGCTATTCCTATAAGTGTCACAAACAGACCTAGAGTTCATAGTAAAATAACACCTTAAGACACAAATCAACCAAAACCCTAATGTCACCTAGATACTCCAATGTCACCACAAGTATCTGCGGGTATGATTATACGATATGCATCACACATTCTCAGATTCATCTATTCAACCAACACAAAGAACTTCAAAGAGTGCCCCAAAGTTTCTACCGGAGAGTCAAGACGAAAACGTGTGCCAACCCCTATGCATAAGTTCACGAGGTCACGAAACTCGCAAGTTGATCACCAAAACATACATCAAGTGGATCACGTGATATCCCATTGTCACCATAGATAAGCACATGCAAGGCATACATCAAGTGTTCTCAAATCCTTAAAGACTCAATCCGATAAGATAAATTCAAAGGAAAAACTCAATTCATCACAAGAGGGTAGAGGGGGAGAAACATCATAAGATCCAACTATAATAGCAAAGCTCATGATACATCAAGATCGTGCCAAATCAAGAACACGAGAGAGAGAGAGAGATCAAACACATAGCTACTGGTACATACCCTCAGCCCCGAGGGTGAACTACTCCCTCCTCGTCATGGAGAGCGTCGGGATGATGAAGATGGCCACCGGAGAGGGATTCCCCCCGCCGGCAGGGTGCCGAAACGGGCCTAGATTGGTTTTCGGTGGCTACAGAGGCTTGCGGCGGCGGAACTCCCGATCTAGGTTATTTTCTGGAGGTTTCTGTATTTATAGGAATTTTTGGCGTCGGGAACAAGTCAGGGGGTCCACGAGGGTGGAGGGCACGCCCTACCCCCTGGCTTGCCCTCCTATCTCTTGGATGGCTCAAGACACTTCTGGCCCAACTATTTTACTCCAAGGGCTTCTTTTGGTCCATAAAAAATCATCAAAAATTGGCATGTCAATTGGACTCCGTTTGGTATTCCTTTTCTGTAAAACTCAAAAACAAGGAAAAAACAGAAACTGGCACTGGGCTCTAGGTTAATAGATTAGTCCCAAAAATCATATAAAATAGCATATAAATGCATATAAAGCATCCTAGATGGATAATATAATAGCATGGAACAATAAAAAATTATAGATACGTTGGAGACGTATCAAGCATCCCCAAGCTTAATTCCTGCTCGTCCTCGAGTAGGTAAATGATAAAAACAGAATTTTTGATGTGGAATGCTACCTAACATATTTATCCATGTAATTCTCTTTATTGTGGCCTGAATATTCATACCGTAAGATTCAAGACAAAATTTTAATATTGACATAAAAATAATAATACTTCAAGCATACTAACTAAGCAATCATGTCTTCTCAAAATAACATGGCCAAAGAAAGTTCATCCCTACAAAATCATATAGTTTGGTCATGCTCCATTTTCGTCACACAAGAATACTCTCATCATGCACAACCCCGATGACAAGCCAAGCAATTGTTTCATACTTTAGTAATCTCAAACTTTTTTCAACTTTCACGCAATACATGAGCGTGAGCCATGGCCATAGCACTATAGGTGGAATATAATGGTGGTTGTGGAGAAGACAAAAAGGAGAAGATAGTCTCACATCAACTAGGCGTATCAACGGGCTATGGAGATGCCCATCAATAGATATCAATGTGAGTGAGTAGGGATTGCCATGCAACGGATGCACTAGAGCTATAAGTGTATGAAAGCTCAAAAAGAAACTAAGTAGGTGTGCATCCAACTCGCTTGCTCACGAAGACCTAGGGAATTTTGAGGAAGTCCATCATTGGAATATACAAGCCAAGTTCTATAATGAAATATTCCCACTAGTATATGAAAGTGACAACATAGGAGACTCTCTATCATGAAGATCATGGTGCTACTTTGAATCACAAGTGTGGTAAAAGGATAGTAGCATTGTCCCTTCTCTCTTTTTCTCTCATTTTTTATTTTTTGTTTTTTTTGTTTTTTAGGCCTTCTCTTTTTATGGCCTCTTTTTTTTTTTTCTTTTTTTTTTTTTTTTTTTTTTCTCATACCGACTTGTGGGGGAATCGTAGTCTCCATCATCCTTTCCTCACATGGGACAATGCTCTAATAATGATGACCATCACACTTTTATTTACTTACAACTCCAGAATTACAACTTGATACTTAGAACAAAATATGACTCTATATGAATGGCTCCGGCGGTGTACCGGGATGTGCAATGAATCAAGAGTGACATGTATGAAAGAATTATGCAAGGTGGCTTTGCCACAAATACAATGTCAACTACATGATCATGCAAAGCAATATGACAATGATGAAGCGTGTCATAATAAAGGGAACGGTGGAAGGTTGCATGGCAATATATCTCAGAATGGCTATGGAAATGCCATAATAGGTAGGTATGGTGGCTGTTTTGAGGAAGATATAAGGAGGCTTATGTGTGACAGAGTGTATCATATCACGGGGTTTGGATGCACCGGCAAAGTTTGCACCAACTCTCAAGGTGAGAAAGGGCAATGCACGGTACCGAAGAGGCTAGCAATGATGGAAGGGTGAGAGTGCATATAATCCATGGACTCAACATTAGTCATAAAGAACTCACATACTTATTGCAAAAATCTACAAGTTATCAAAAATCAAGCACTACATGCATACTCCTCGGGGGATAGATTGGTAGGAAAAGACCATCGCTCGTCCCCGACCGCCACTCATAAGGAAGGCAATCAAAGAAACACCTCATGCTTCAAAATTGTCACACAACGGTTACCATACGTGCATGCTACGGGACTTGCAAACCTCAACACAAGTATTTCTCAAATTCACAATTACTCAACTAGCACGACTCTAATATTACCATCTTCATATCTCAAAACAATTATCAAGTATCAAACTTCTCATAGTATTCAATGCACTTATATGAAAGTTTTTATTATACCCATCTTTGATGCCAATCATATTAGGACTAAATTCATAACCAAAGCAAATTACCATGTTGTTCTAAAAGACTCTCAAAATAATATAAGTGAAGCATGAGATTTCATCTATTTCTATAAAATAAAACCACCACCGTGCTCTAGAAAGATATAAGTGAAGCACTAGAGCAAATGTCGAACTACTCCGAAAGATATAAGTGAAGATCAATGAGTAGTCGAATAATTATGCAACTATGTGAAGATTCTCTAACATTTAATAATTTCAGATCTTGGTATTTTATTCAAACATCAAGCAAAACAAAATAAATAAAATGACGCTCCAAGCAAAACACATATCATGTGGTGAATAAAAATATAGCTCCAAGTAAAGTTATCGATGAACGAAGACGAAAGAGGGGATGCCATCCGGGGCATCCCCAAGCTTAGGCTCTTGGTTGTACTTGAATATTACCTTGGGGTGCCTTGGGCGTCCCCATGTTTAGGCTCTTTCCACTCCTTATTCCATAGTCCATCGAATTTTTACCCAAAACTTGAAAACTTCACAACACAAAACTCGTAAGCTCCGTTAGTATAAGAAAATAAATCACCACTTAGGTACTGTTGTGAACTCATTCTAAATTCATATTTATGTAATATCTACTGTATTCCAACTTCTCTATGGTTCATACCCTCTGATACTACTCATAGATTCATCAAAATAAGCAAACAACTCATAGAAAATAGAATCTGTCAAAAACAGAACAGTCTGTAGCAATATGTAGGTTTCAAATACTTCTATAACTCCAAAAATCCTGAGAAATTAGGACGTCCTAGGCAATTTGTTTATTAATCTACTAAAAGTGGAATTGGTATTTGATCGCTCTCTGGTAAAAAAATGAAAATTATTCTCGTGAACGCATACTTTCTGTTTTTTACAGCAAGATCAAATAATAATCACCCCAGAAGATCCTAAAGGCTTTACTTGGCACAAACACTAATTAAAACATAAAAAGACAATCATAACATAGGATAAATGATTTATTTATTACTAAACAGGAACAAAAATGAAGTTGGGTTGCCTCCCAACAAGCGCTATCATTTAACGCCCCTAGCTAGGCATTATGATTTTAATGATGCTCACATAAAAGATAAGAATTGAAACATAAAGAGAGGATTATGAAGAATATGACTAGCACATTTAAGTCTAACCCTCTTCCTATGCATAGGGATTTTGTGATTAAACAACTTATGAGAACAATAGTGAACTAGCATAGGAAGGCAAAACAAGCATAACTTTAAAACTTTAAGCACATAGAGAGGAAACTTGATATTATTGCAATTCCTACAAGCATATATTCCTCCCTCCTAATAATTTTCAGTAGCATCATGAATGAATTCAACAATATAACTATCACATAAAGCATTCTTTTCATGAGCCACAAGCATAGAGTTTTTATTACTCTCCACATAAGCAAATTTCTTCTCATGAATAGTAGTGGGAGTAAACTCAACAAAATAACTATCATGTGAGGCATAATCCAATTGAAAATTAAAATCAATATGACAAGTTTCATGATTATCATTAATATTTATTACATACATTTCATCACAATAATCATCATAGATAGCAACTTTGTTCTCATAATCAATTGGAACCTCTTTCGAAATAGTGGAATCATCACTAAATAAAGTCACGACCTCTCCAAATCCACTTTCATAATTATCACAATAAGATTCAACATCCTCCAAAATAGTGCGATCATTACTTCCAAAAGTTGACACTCTTCCAAACCCACTTTCATCAATATAATCATCATAAATAGGAGGCATGCTATCATCATAATAAATTTTCTCATCAAAACTTGGGGGACAAAACATATCATCTTCATCAAACATAGCATCCCCAAGCTTGTGACTTTGCATATCATTAGCATCATGGGTATTCAAAGAATTCATACTAACAACATTGCAATCATGCTCATCATTCACATATTTTATGCCAAGCACTCTATGTAGTTCTTCTTCTAGTACTTGAGCACAATTTTCATTCCCATAATTTACACGAAAGACATTAAAAAGATGAAGCATATGAGGCAACCTTAATTCCATTTTTTGTAATTTTCTTTTATAAACTAAACTAGTGATAAAACAAGAAACTAAAAGATTTGATTGCAAGATCTAAAGATATACCTTCAAGCACTAACCTCCCCGGCAACAACGCCAGAAAAGAGCTTGATGTCTACTACACAACCTTCTTCTTGTAGACGTTGTTGGGCCTCCAAGTGCAGAGGTTTGTAGGACAGTAGCAAATTTCCCTCAAGTGGATGACCTAAGGTTTATCAATCCGTGGGAGGCGTAGGATGAAGATGGTCTCTCTCAAACAACCCTGCAACCAAATAACAAAGAGTCTCTTGTGTCCCCAACACACCCAATACAATGGTAAATTGTATAGGTGCACTAGTTCGGCGAAGAGATGGTGATACAAGTGCAATATGGATGGTAGATATAGGTTTTTGTAATCTGAAAATATAAAAACAGTAAGGTAACTAATGATAAAAGTGAGCACAAACGGTATTGCAATGCGTTGAAACAAGGCCTAGGGTTCATACTTTGACTAGTGCAAGTTCTCTCAACAATAATAACATAATTTGATCATATAACTATCCCTCAACATGCAACAAAGAGTCACTCCAAAGTCACTAATAGCGGAGAACTGTCGGTGGGAACGACACCTATGGGATCACAAGAATCTCTACTACGGTTGCGGGGCGCGGGGTTGTGAGAAGAGCGGATCAAACAGATAGCACACGGTTCGTTTATCCAGGTTCAGGCCGCGGGGATGCGTAAAACCCTACTCCTGCTTTGGTGGATTGTATATCTGTGTTCTTGAGCTAGCTATGGGGCGTGAGGAGCTCCAAAAAGCCGAATCCTCCTCCTGGTCGCCTCAGGCCTCCTTTTATAGGAAAGGGGTTGCCATAGTGGTACACATGAGGTGGAAAGGGAACAGTGATGTGAGATTATCCCTCGCATTACATGACAAGGCGCACTTAATGCATCTTGCCTAGGTGTCCTTACTTTATCGGGGACGGGGGAGAGCCCTGTCTCGTCCGTTGCTGCTCCCTCTCGCGTCGACACGCGCCCTGGCCAGTGGCGCCCGTGATGCCATGTAGGCAGGCAGGTAGCTGAGGTGGCGCAGTGGTGGGTCTCCATGAAGATCTGCATGCCACCACGCAGGTGCCTGCCCAGCTGGTTGGGTCGGTAGCTGCATGCGAACGGCGGTGGAGGTTTGACTGGCGTGGCCCCGATGGTGGCCCTACGGGTGTTCTCGGCAAGGGCCTTGCCGGGGCCCTGGCAAGGGTCTTGCCGTGGCGCCTGCTGTCATCCCCGACAAGGCTCTTGCCGGGGGCCTTGTGGTCCTCCTTGGCTGGGATCCTGCCAAGGATCATCATCTTCTAAAGGGTGTATCTAATCTTGAATGTCCTCACAAAGATCTGCATACCACCACGGGGATGTCTCCCGAATCCTTGCCCCATGGGGGCAGTGGACTCGAGAGTGACTCACTCCGTAGGTGTGGGGCGAGCTGCCACGACAAGGGTCTTGCCGGGTTTGCTAAAACCGCCTCCCGGCAAGGATCTTGCCGGGGGGGGGGGATCCGTTTCGTCCCCTTTGCTCTTTGTGGTCTTGGTCTTGGCGTCGTTCTGCTTCTCCTGAGCTTCGGCCTTACCTTGGCTCACCTCCCTTGCCTTGCTCAGTGTGGTGGTGCCCGTGGCTCAGACTGCCCGTGCACAGTTATAGGGGTACAAAAAAACGTACCCCTCTTTTTGTACACCGGCAGGAGCCCCCGGGCCTAGGCCACACGTAAGCGCAATCGCGTCGTTGATCTAGGCCCAAAAACGGTGCACGGGCAGGCGGGGCGGTTTTTACTGCGGTAAGTCTCTTCACGCGCTGCGCTTCCCATGCTTCCCGCGCGTGGCGCGGCGTGGGAAGGCGTGTGTGACGTGGGCAGCATGCGTGGGGTTGCTTCCTGTGGGCATGCGTCACATCACAGTTAATGTGAAAGGAGGCGGCCCGCGTTTTTCCCCCACAAGAAGGAATAACCGTGGGCGCGCTGCTCACTTTCTCCTCTTTCCTTGTGCCTTTTCCAATCTCAGAGCCACCGTTCCCTCTCTTCCTTCCTTCCTAAGCTTTCACTGTAGCCCGCCGCCGCTGCTTTGCCATCCCCCTTCCTCAGCCCTCTGAACTTCTTGGTCGCCATGGCTCCCAAATTCGCCAAGGGCAAGGGGGTGGCTAAGGGCGCCGGGACGGTGGAGCCGCCGGAGAGCGTGCTGTCGGGGGACCGGACGAAGTCCGCCTTCTTCTCCCCCTCGACGGTTGATGTTCAAGAGCTCCGGGCCTCCTTCAAGCCCCTATGGGGAGTGAAGACGGGGGGAGAGGATTCGGGACACCCGGCGACGCGCATCATTCCTGCTGCTTGCGCTGATCCTGCCTTGAATCAGTACCCCTTCTTCGTTGATTACTTTTCTTGCGGGTTATGCCCTCCTTTCTCCGATTTCTTCTGCGACGTTATGTGCACCTTCGGCTCTCGCCTCTTGGATTTTACTCCGAATGCGGTGGTGTGCATGGCTTTCTTCGCACATCTTTGCGAAGGCTTTGCCGGGGTGCAGCCCAACATGGCGCTCTTCCGCCATTACTTCTTCCCTCGAATCCAGCCGGGAGGAGCCGTCTCCGGTTGCGTCACCTGGATCCCAAGATCCAAGGGGGCGTACCCGGACGGTGCCGTGAAGGAGAGGTGGGAGGAATGGCGTGGCCGGTGGTGCTGGATTGAAGATGAAACCCGCCGGAATTCTGCAAGGTCCGCCGAGTGCCGCCGGCCCGCGGCAGCGATTGGAGCGATGTCAACGCCACCGATGGGAGGCTCACCGTCGCCACCACCAGGATTCTCCGGCTCACCCAGGCCGGACTCACCCTTGAGATGATCGGGGCGGACTTCATTCGCCGCAGGATCGCCCCGTTGCACAGCAAGGGGAGGCCAGCTTGGCTCTTTACGAACCCGGCTGACATTATGCGACTCCGCCCCGGCCTTGATCACAACTTCACAGTGCTGGCGCATGCCCACTTCTGCCAGCGGATTTTCCAGCTTGATGTGTGTCGCGATGGCGAGGCCGAGCGGACCGGCAAGGCCGTGAGGGCTACCGCAAAGGTTGGCAAGGCCCTCAAGGGGCCATTCTTCAAGCTGCCAGCGGGGGTGGTCCCGTTGTGCAACAATTCGCGTCGGTCCGAGATCATCGCCATGATGCCGGACTGTAATGCGCATGGCCCTGTCCCGAGCTGGGAGGAGCTGAAGGATGAGGATGTGCAGCAATTCTTCGACACCCTGATTGAGGTGTACGTCAATGCCGACGCCGAGTGGTGGCTTATCATGGACACCACCCAGGTAGAGCTGGATTACATCGCCACTAGGGCGAGGGAGGCACAGCTTGCCATGGAGGCCGGCAGCGCCGGGGGCGTGGAGGACAAGGCCGCAACGACGGCAGAGGAAGAGGAGCTCACCCGGTGGGCGGCGGCCTCCGGGGAGGTCAGCAGCGCCGACACCGGAGCTCCGCTTGTCGAGGACGCGGCCGACGAGTCGTCGTCGGAGGAGGGCGTGGCAGAGGGCTCGACGCCAGCCAGGGGAAGAGGGCGAGTCCTGTGGCGGTCTGGCTCCGGCGAGCCGGTCCGGCCCGGCGGGGCTACGCGGCCTCAATTGACCCTGGAGGGGTCCGGGCGCCACACGAGGGCCACGACAGCGAAGAGGCTGATGAGGGCCGCTGAGAAGAAAAAGGCGACAACCCCTTCCTCATCTGGGCGCGCACAAACCCCGCCGCCTCCTTTGCCTCCTCCGGCAGGCGTCGACTCGGATGATGATGTGGAGTTCCCTTTTGATCTTGGGCCTCTCAGCCCGGAGAGGAAAAGGAAACTGGTGGAAGAGGAGGAGACGGATGACGAGTAAGTTCTCCATTCCTTACTGTCATTTCCATTTCCTCGAATTGGGTCACTTGACTTGATCCATTTTTGCTTCTGTAGGGAGACAGAGACGTTGGCCCAGAGGGTGAAGAGGGCGAGGACCTCGGCGAGCAGCCAGCCCCCGGCTGGGGCTTCAACGACACCACTGGTGGTGCTGAGCAGCCCGGACAGCAGCCCCCGGTGCAGCCCCCAGCGTAAGTTCATCACCCACTTCTTACTCGACATGTGGTAGGCACTCGATGCTATGTTGCTGACCTTGCCAGGTTTGCAGGAGGGGAGCGGCAGCAGGAGGAGCCAGAGAGGGCTACTCCCAACACACCACCCCCATCGACTACACCGCCGCGGGGGGCGTCCCCGGCATGGGCATCAGGCACGGCGCCCACACCCATGGAGGAAGAGGGGAACTTGGGCGCTGGTGGCTTTGCCACGGCGCCAAATGTTGGCGGAGAGGGGACTTCTGCTTCACAGCCTGGCACTGGTAAGTCGCCTGTCCTTCGTCTCTGTTTTTCCCTTATTCTTTTCTTGGCTTCATTGCTCCCGTTGCTGCCCAGACCCTCCTTCAACAGACATGGAGGACGTGGATGCTGTTGTCGGGGATATTGCTGAGGAGGCAGCGGCGGAGGCCAGCAGGATTGCCGCCGAGGAGGCCGCCAAAGACGCTGACGAGGCCGCCGCCGACGAAGCCGCCAAGGGTGCCGCCGGGGACGCCGCCGCAGGGGCCGCCAAGGCGACCGGCGAGGCTTCTGCCGAGGGCACCAGCGGTGGACCTGCCAGTGAGGCCGGCAAGGCCTCCGCCGAGGAAGAGGCGGTGGGTGACCAGCCTCCCTCCTCCTCAACCTCGGGCCCCGGCAGATATCTGAAGGTGGGCGACGATCTCTTCGTCCACCTCCCAGGGGCGTCAAGTCAGGCGCCCGCCGAAGGGGAAGTTCTTGACGGCGAGGTGCTTGCCGCCACCAGGCTCGAGGTGGTTGATGAGCCGGGCGTTGGTGGCGACGGTTCTCCAGAAGAGCAGCTTTTCCGTGCCACGGGGGCCAATTTCCGGAAGCTCCAGGCACTCTACCGTGTCCGTCTGGACAAGGTTAAGTCCAGGATGGCAACGGTGGACCAGGCGGAGATGGATTTCAAGGCGCGCGTTGCCGAGACGCAGACCTGGTTCCACCAAACTCACGAGGAGCAGAGGGCCCTTCAAGAGGAATTGGCCAAGCGCAATGTCGAGCTCACCATGAAGATGGCTGACATCGAGAAGGCCCAGGAACAGGCGGCGAACTTGGCTGCCGCGGCCGAGGCCGTCCGAAACCAGCATCAAGCCGCACTGGATTCCCAGGAAGAGGACCTCACCGCGCGTGAGGCGAAGCTTGCCGCAGCGCTCCGTGGCAAGGATGAGGAGCTCGAGGCCCTTGTCGCGCGGCGGACTCGCGAGCTGGAGCAGAGGCACAAGGAGGCACTCGATGCCCAGGCTCTGACCCATGCCGTCAAGGTAAGGGAGTTAGAGGTGGAGCAGGACGAGCTGAAGGAACATGCCCTCAAGCTGTCCAACGAGAAGAGCATGCCCAACAACGCCTTGGTGGAGGCGCAAGGAGCGGTCATCAGCAGGGCTGGGGAGCTCTCCGAAGCGCAAAACTCTGTCAGAGACCTCAAGCTGAAGCTGGGGGATCTCGAGAAGATGCTGTCGGAGAGCAGGGCTCGGGAGGAGACCTTGACCAGGAGCCTAGAGGAGGAGAAGCAGCTGCGGGCGAACGAGGCCGCCTCCCACCAGGATTATGTGGCGGGCGAGAACAGATGGATCAGCCGTCTGGAGGAGGTCTCCGGCAGGGTCACCTCGCAATTGGCCACCATGGGGATGCCAAACGTGAGGTACGCCCCTGAGCGCAGCGGGACCGTCAACACCAAGTTGACCCTGTTCTTCGAGGGCGTCCTCGGAGCCTTGGCTTATCTCCACTCCAACAGGACAGCCACGCTAGCCGAGGAGGCCCGCCGACTTTGCCGGAGGGTCATGACCAAGGTCCTCACCAAGATGGCGTACTGGAATCCCGATCTTGACTTCGCGGCCGCGATGAAGAGCTTGCCGGATGGTGCTGACCTCACGGTGCTCAAGGAGCGCATCAAGCCCATCACCGACTGCATCGATGAAATCAAGAGGGTGGAAGGCCAGCGCCGGGATTAGGCATCCCGTTCTTCTTCGCCGCTGCGGGTACCCGACCAAGACAAATTTTATCTTTAGTTAGAACCGCAACAATGATGTGATGTAATATAACTTTGAAGTACTCTTAATTTTCATGCATGTTATTTCCCCGTTCAATTCCTCTTTGTATGCGCACCCTACGCCGATCGGGAAGGCTTGCCGGCGGGAAGCCCCTAGCGGCGTTTTGGGGACGGATCCCCATGGCCAGCCGGGTACGCGTGCTGCCGGACGAGCCACCTTTCCATTCTGAACGCGGCCGCTCAAACTGTCGAGCTTGACTCGAGTCAGAATCAGGGGCGTTGCTGATCGGGGAAGGCTACTCTGCCATTCTCGACGCAGCCGCTTGAGCTATTGAGCGGACTCAAAACAGGGCAAGGGCGTTGCCGATCGTGGTAGAGCCCCCTGGCGTGCAGGTTTCTCATACAAAGCAAATATCTCCGGGGGGAATAACCTCAAATAAGAAGGGTAGCACAAATAAGGGTTCAGTGCAACTTAGCTTCTGTTTGTAGTCACTCGAGCGCTGATCTTCGGGTCTCCGTCCTTCTCTAAGAGCCACGAAGGCGAAGGAGTGCTGAGCTGATTGCTAGAGCCGATTCTCACAACTGCGCCCCCTACCTGGCATGCCAAAGATGTCGGTGGGATCGACACCTATGGGATCACAAGAATCCCTACTACAGTTGCGGGGTCGTGAGAAGAGCGGATCAAACAGATAGCACATGGTTCGTTTATCCAGGTTCGGGCCGCGGGGATGCGTAAAACCCTACTCCTGCTTTGGTGGATTGTATATCTGTGTTCTTGAGCTAGCTATGGGGCGTGAGGAGCTCCAAAAAGACGAATCCTCCTCCTGGTCGCCTCGGGCCTCCTTTTATTGGAAAGGGGTTGCCACAGTGGCACACAGGAGGTGGAAAGGGAATAGTGATGTGAGGTTATCCCTCGCATTACATGACAAGGCGCACTTAATGCGTCTTGCCCAGGTGTCCTTGCTTTATCAGGGACGGGGGAGAGCCCTGTCTCGTCCGTCGCCGCTCCCTCTCGCGTCGACACGCGCCTTGGCCAGCAGCGCCCGCGGTGCCATGTAGGCAGGCAGGCAGCTGAGGTGGCGCAGTGGTGGGTCTCCACGAAGATCTGCATGCCGCCACGCAGGTGCCTGCCTAGCTGGTTGGGTCGGCAGCTGCATGCGAACGACGGTGGAGGTTTGACTGGTGTGGCCCCGATGGTGGCCCTACGGGTGTTCTCGGCAAGGGCCTTGCCGGGGCCCCGGCAAGGGTCTTGCCGTGGCGCCTGCTGTCATCCCCAGCAAGGCTCTTGCCGGGGGCCTTGTGGTCCTCCTTGGCTGTGATCCCGCCAAGGATCATCATTTTCTAAAGGGTGTATCTGATCTTGAATGTCCTCACAAAGATCTGCATGCCACCACGTGGATGTCTCCTGAATCCTTGCCCCATGGGGGCAGTGGACTCGAGGGTGACTCACTCCGTAGGTGTGGGGCGAGCTGCCACGGCAAGGGTCTTGCCGGGTTTGCTAAAACCGCCTCCCGGCAAGGATCTTGCCGGAGGAGGGGGGGATCCGTTTCGTCCCCTTTGCTCTTTGTGGTCTTGGTCTTGGCGTCGTTCTGCTTCTCTTGAGCTTCGGCCTTACCTTGGCTCACCTCCCTTGCCTTGCTCAGTGTGGTGGTGCTCGTGGCTCAGACTGCCCGTGCACAGTTATAGGGGTACAAAAAAAGTACCCCTCTTTTTGTACACCGACAAGAACAAACGAAGAGATTATTGTAGGGTACGAAACCACCTCAAAGTTATTCTTTCCGATCAATCCATTGGGCTATCTTATATTTACTAATTGGAAGCACCAACGAAGACTCCATGTTAATCCATGATTATAAGATTATTAACCATTCGATCTTTCTAATAGTTATTAACAACCGTTAGATGTACATAGAGTCCATGCGTGATGTCCCACGTACCTACATAGAGAGAGAAAAACATGGGCTGCCGTGAGAACATTGATGTACAACATGGGTTGTACGTCCTCCTAACTAGATGGATGGGATCCCCTGATGCTCAAAAAAAGATGGATGGGATCCCTAAAAAAACTAGATGGGTGTGATTTCTAACCTACCCTACCATCACGTTTGTTTACCCCTTGCAGAATTGCCGCCGCCTACCCCTGTTCGCCTGCCATACTCCTGGCCGAGGTCTCCACCGTCTCCTCCGCAGGGGTGTTCACTGCTACAGCTAGCCCAAGACAAGAACAGATCATCGGCTCACCATGGTAGTTGCAGATGACCTCTCCCGTCCACCCCTTTCTCAAGGATCAAGTGACCACATCATACCTCCCATCGCCTCGGCTTCTGAAGTTTCTGCGAGGATTCACGGTGACCTCCTCTCCCGACCGCCCTCTTCTTCTCCGCAGTCCCATGATTGCTTGCTCACATCGACTGAACAACCAGACCCACATAAATTTTCTACTTCGCCTCACAGCAGGACATACCTCTCCCCGTCTCTCCCTTCCTCAAGAATCCTTTGTCGGATTGTTTTTCATCAGATCCATATGTTTGTCTGCACAAAGTACGCCATGGCCTTTTTTCAGGGGGTTTTGATGATTTTTGAAACTAATTAAGAGTTGCAGACTTTTCACGAGTCAAACAGGAATAACTATAATAGTCCTAGCCGAGCTTCCATACTAATATGCCTGCATGCTAAAGCCGGCTGGGAAGAACTAACATCATTCTTATTTTCTAGGTACATCTATTGAATCCATTGGTAGATTGCCTTTATCTGTAGCTCAACAAAGATATTATGCTGACAAGTAGTCTAATACAGTAGAAGGGTGGACAATTTTCGGACATGCTATATTGTTATGTTGGGATATGACTTTGGTTATTTCCACAAGAGAACCTCAAACAATACTTTTGTTGAGATTACGATAAATACACAATAAGACCAAGCATTATTTGTATAAATTAACTTCAAGTTGTCAGAAGCAGTGAAGCGAGAAGAATGTTCAACTCTATATGGCTTGAAGAGATGGATATATATATTTCTAAGGTTGCAGGAAGATGTACGGCAGGAGGAACATGTAAGTACTATTACAGAATTACATCGGCTTATGTTGAGTCTTTCCATTAGTTAGATGGTTGTGTTTCATGTCCAGGGATTGCAAGCACTTTATGTCTAGAGTTTGGTTTCATTGTGAACTAGATCAAAAAAAGGTTTGTTACTTCTAATTAAACTGTGGTTAATTTCTAATTAAAGGTTTGGTCGGGGATAAAACGATGCACATAACTTAACTGCAACAAGTGAATATTATAGTGTGGACTTCTAAGGTGTTCTCCTTTGTGCATGTATAAGAAACATGATCTAATCTTCTATAGAATATATGTATGGAGACAATAGGAAGCTTGATGGTTTTGTTGGTGCAAAATATATACTCAACAAATATCCGATCGGTATGTGAAGTAGGTGACATATGCTTTCCATAATTGTCATTAGCACCTCAGCTACTGTCGCTTTTTGCATCCCGATAAATATACGAGTTGAGGATGGAACGGTGTTTCTGCTTCTGCAAATTATCGAAGGTAATTGATATCTACAGATTATGTTGGCATGTGTCCTACGATTTTTCTGCCAAGTGATTAACAATACCTTCCTTGGATTTTATGAATGACATGAAATCTGTTATTCTTTTTCCATAGGCTGTGCTTTCTAATCCAAACCGAAACTTAGTCGACATTGCATGAAGCTCACATGTATGGAAAAAGTCTTGGTGGTCATCTACTTAGTTTCATTATCATAAAAAGAAGCTCTCTCACCCAATAGGAAAAAATTTCACACTAGAGGTGATATTCTTTGAGCTATAAAAATTGGGAGTACATAAAGAGAACAAACATATATGTTCGCACAGCCTTTTGACATTTCTTCATAAATTGTTAAACTAAACTGAATCAAGATTCGTCGATTCTAAGCAGAAGTTTCTCACATATGGGTTTCATGTGAGATCATGTCTAACAAGGAGTTGCATATCTTAATGTTCGCATTTTTTATGGATGCTTCTAATTTTGCCTGAAATAATTTTAAAAGAGCATCGGTATTTTGCTGAAGCTATGCACACAACAAAGCATTGCACATCATCGTGTGTGTAGTTTCCCGTGGAGTACACAATACTATCCATATTGAAGCCACTATGAAAACGAATACTTATGTATAGATATATATTCATATATATTATTATATTACAGAGGTACAATATAAAATGTTGACTAATTTCCTAATAACAGAAGGGTTCAACCATGCCAACAAATCATCTACACGGCGCATGCTAAATGTCTAACATAATTTTTTTATGGTTTTGTATGTAGTACTGAAATAGTAAGGGTTACAATGAGCTTATATTAGTGACTTCAAACTGTTTGCAGGTTTACAACATATAACCCTAATCTTCTTGAATTGGAATATGTGCTAAACTTTTGTGCACACTCATGATAGACGAGGCAGATCATCATATTGCAACTATTTTGAGGGAATTATAAATGAAACTTGGTTCATGCAGAAGTTAAACCCGAAGTAGTGGAAAACATTTCATGTGAAGTTTTCAAATGCCACATAAATATGTTCTTTGGATTATCATCAAGTGTAAAGCACGAATCAATTTCTCTCCTGATTTGTAGTCAATAGTCACCAGCATAATGTTCTCCCGCTTATGTCTCTGTCCTGGCACAAACAATAAATATCAGACAATATGACAAAAAAAAATCAAAATTTGCTAAAGATACACAAACTGTCACATCGACCAGGAACTTATAAAAGAAATATTATTTCTATTTTGCATATTTTTAGCCTGTGTCAATGTTTTATATAGTACATATATAGGAAACTAGCCCGTGCAGTCAGCACGGGATGATGACTAGTTCCTATAAGTGTCACAAACAGCCCTAGAGTTCATAGTAAAATAACACCTTAAGACACAAATCAACTAAAACCCTAATGTCACCTAGATACTCCAATGTCACCATAAGTATCCGCAAGTATGATTGTATGATATGCACCACACATTCTCAGATTCATCTATTCAACCAACACAAAGAACTTCAAAGAGTGCCCCAAATTTTCTACCGGAGAGTCAAGACGAAAACGTGTGCCAACCCTATGCATAAGTTCACGAGGTCACGGAACTTGCAAGTTGATCACCAAAACATACATCAAGTGGATCACGTGATATCCCATTGTCACCACAGATAAGAACATGCAAGACATACATCAAGTGTTCTCAAATCCTTAAAGACTCAATCCGATAAGATAACTTCAAAGGAAAAACTCAATTCATCACAAGAGGGTAGAGGGGGAGAAACATCATAAGATCCAACTATAATAGCAAAGCTCGCGATACATCAAGATCATGCCAAATCAAGAACACGAGAGAGAGAGAGATCAAACACATAGCTACTGGTACATACCCTCAGCCCCGAGGGTGAACTACTCCCTCCTCGTCATGGAGAGCGCCGGGATGATGAAGATGGCCACCGGAGAGGGATTCCCCCCTCCGGAAGGGTGCCAGAACGGGTCTAGATTGGTTTTCGGTGGCTACAGAGGCTTGCGGCGGCGGAAATCCAGATCAAGGTTATTTTCTGGAGGTTTCTGTATTTATAGGAATTTTTGGCATCGGGAACAAGTTAGGGGGGTCCCCGAGTCGTCCACGAGGGTGGAGGGCGCGCCCTACCCACTAGGCTCGCCCTCCTATCTCATGGACGACTCGGGACTCTTCTGGCCCAACTATTTTACTCCGAGGGCTTCTTTTGGTCCATAAAAGATCATAAAAAATTGGCACGTCAATTGGACTCTGTTTGGTATTCCTTTTCTGTAAAAC
Organism: Triticum urartu; assembly: GCF_003073215.2. Lineage (NCBI taxonomy): Eukaryota > Viridiplantae > Streptophyta > Magnoliopsida > Poales > Poaceae > Triticum > Triticum urartu. The sequence goes on along the minus strand of NC_053026.1, from coordinate 260,885,832 downwards.
TCAAAAACAAAGAAAAACAGAAACTGGCACTGGGCTCTAGGTTAATAGGTTAGTCCCAAAAATCATATAAAATAGCATATAAATGCATATAGAACATCCTAGATGGATAATATAATAGCATGGAACAATCAAAAATTATAGATACGTTGGAGACGTATCAATAATGAGCAGGGTGAGTGTTAAGGCATATCTCTCTCGATGTAGTTTTGGTGATTGATGACAACATGGAGGACTAACCGTGTGCTTTGAGCATTTCAGAGATTCATCCTTGGCACGAGACGATTTCTTTCCCCTCGGAGTGTTTTTCAAGACGGTGTAGCTCTTTCATTTCTTGTTTGGTGGACTAGTTTCGTAGGAGTCACCGTACTATCAAGAGGGGGTCCGCTTTGGTAAGGCTAGGGTGGAATCATCACGTACACTTCCGTTTCACACCCTCTGGGCCTTCCCACGTCGTTGGAGGTTTGTTTCCTTGCTGGATGGGCAGTCTTTGGCCCCAGCGGTAGTACCGCTTGAGGGTCCTCAGCGGCAGTACTGCTGCGGTACCAGGCCACTACCGCCTCGACTCGAGGGAGGCGCATCTCGTGTCGGGTTGAGCGGCACTTGCAGCGGTAGTAGGTGCGGTAGTACCGCTCGAGAGCGGTAGTACCGCCCTACCACCGCGGCAGTACCGCGCTGGGCACGGTCCCTCCTCTATCTTCAAGCCCTCCCTGGTTGTGCGGTAGTACTGCAAGGGGGAGCGGTAGTACCACCGGGTCCAGCGGTAGTACCGCTGCCCCCTGCGGTAGTACCGTCCTCTGCGGGGCTGTTTTGGGGGTAACGGTTGGATGGGGCCCTTTAGTATAAAAGGGGGTCCCCTTCTTCCTTGTTGACTTATCTCTTCCCCCATAAGCTCCATTAATGCTCCAAGATCCATTTTCGCCCGATCTCTCTCCCTAGCCAATCATAATTGTTGATTTGCTCGAGAGTGGTTGATAAGGTCCCGATCTACACTTCCACCAAGAGAAATTTGATTCCACCACCAATCCCTAGCGGATCGTGTTACTCTTGGGTGTTTGAGCACCCTAGACGGTTGAGGTCACCACGGAGCCATAGTCCATTGTGGTGAAGCTTTGTGGTGTTGTTGGGAGCCTCCGATTAAGTTGTGGAGATTGCCCCAACCTTGTTTGTAAAGGTCGGTCGCCACCTCCAAGGGCACCAATAGCGGAATCACGGCATCTTGCATTGTGTGAGGGCGCGAGGAGAATACAGTGGCCCTAGTGGCTTCTTGGGAGCATTGTGCCTCCACACCGCTCTAACGGAGACGTACTTCCCCTCAAAAGGAAGGAACTTCGGTAACACATCCTCGTCTTCACCGGGTCCACTCTTGGTTATCTCTTACCTTTACTTGTGCAAGCTTATTAGTGTTACTTCTCTTGCTTGCTTATATGTTCATTATTGTTGCACCATATAGGTTGCTCACCTAGTTGCACATCTAGACATCCTACTTTGATGCAAAATTTAATTTGGTAAAGAAAAGCTAAAAATTGGTGGTTGCCTATTCACCCCCCTCTAGTCAACCCTATCGATCCTTTCAATTGGTATCAGAGCCTCGTCTCTTTACTAAGGACTTTGTCGTCCGAAGAGTATGGTTGACACCGTAGACGGTGTGGAGGAGCACTCCGGTGTGAATCCGATATCGTCTACGGGTGATGGGGGAACCTCGGTCTCCTGTGAGGAATTCAATGTAGCCTTGGAGACATTGAAAACCTCAATGACGATCGAGGTTGAAAGCATGTTTACTAAATTCATTGAAGGGCTTAAACTATCCACCGCACCGTTGAAAGTGGGTGATTCCACTGACAAGGTGACGGATGCTAACTCCGACAAGGGGGAAGCTACTAGTGAAAAGGCTCCTTCTTCTAGTGGTAAAAATAGCACCGACATCTTTGACCATGTGGAACCACCACTTGTTTACGGCGGACCGATTCCTTCCACTCATTTTAATCATGCCGGTCCTCCCCCTAAGATTGTGAAAAATGAGGACTTTTATTCTTTGGTTTATCGCTTTAAGCGTCATTTAAATCATGTGAATACTAATCTTTGGAGAATCATTGAAGAAGGTTTCTATCTGCATGACCCAAGCAACTTCACTCCCGAGAAGCCGCGGATAATCAATTAAATGAGAATGCTCTCTTCATCATCCAAGATGCAATTCCACCCGAAGATCTACCTCATCTTCGACCATTCGCCTTGGCCAAAGATGCATGGCTTTGTGTTATCTCTCTCTGCCGGGGAAGCACAAGCATTCAACGCTCCAACTATGAAGTAGTGCAAGATGAAGCCGATGAGTTTGCTATGAAAGAAGATGAATAACCTCGTGAACCTTATCGGAGAGTAAACAAATTCGCGGTCTCACTCCGAGATCATGGGAGCAAGGACACGGATGACAATTGGATCAAGCGCAAATTCCTCAAGGCAACGATGCCTTACCACAAGGCCATGTCCTCCGTCATTCGTCAAAGGCCCGACTTCCACACCTTGACCTCAAGTGAAGTGTTGGATGAGTTTGTGGCTATGAACATCTTGGACAAGACCGCCGACAATGCGGTGCTTCGCTCTCAAAGGGCAAAGAAGCCCAACCTTGCATTGAAGGCCAAGGTTTGTGTTGAAGAAGAAGAAGAAGAGGAAGAAGAGGAAAGCAGCCCCGAAGATACAAAGTATGCCTATCATGAACACATGGCACTTGCTTCAAGGCAATTTTGGAGAAAGAAGAACTCAAGGCCAAACTTCAACAAGAACAACTCAAGTGGCACGAAGAGCAAGCAACGTGTGAGGACTTGCTACAATTGTGGCAATGTGATCCATTTTGTTGCGGAATGTCCGTATGAGAAGAGGGAAGACAATGGTGGCAATCTCATCCGAAAGGACAAAGCCAAGTCTTTCCCTAACAAGAGCAACTTCACCAAGAAGACCCCTCACAAGGCGTTGGTGGTTCAAGAAGAGTACCGTGAGGATGATGATGATGATGAAGATGGTGAGTCGGTTTCCATGGCCTCTGTTGCCATTGCAAAAGCTCCACGAGTGTCTCTCTTTGACTCACACAATGAGAACATCACCGCCAAGTGCCTCATGGCTAAAGCCCAACATCAAAACTACCATCATTAATAATCCTTCCTTGACGGATTGAATTGATGAATATGAGGGATCCAATGTGGAGGAAAATGAGTTTGAGTCCTTTATGGGTAAACTCAAGGGTAAATCCAAGAAGCATTTTGTTGCTCTGTTGGAACAACTTGGTGAAGCCAATGACATGATCGAGGCTCACGAAGATACTATCTCCAAGATGGAGGGGCGACTATGTCGATGAGATTTCAGATCTTTCCAATGCTCTTGAGGAAGAGCGTGGTCTTCGTTTGGCTCTTGAGGAGGCACACAACGTTGATCACGCTAAGTTAAAGAAAGATTTTGATCATGCTCTTGTTGTCTCTCGTGTGCTAAACTCCGAGAAGGCCAAGCTTGGGGTTGATCTGCTAGACTCAAAGAGGAGTTTGACCTACTTGACAAGGCTCACAAGGTATTAAAGGGTGCTCATGCTAGCCTCAAAGAGTCTCATGATCAACTTCAAGTAAAGCTAACCAAGGAGAAAGCCACTTTTCCTCGTATGATGTTAATTGATAATGCAAATGCTACTAACCCATGTTGTGAGCATGTGCATCTTGTTGAGGAGAACACTAAGCTAAAGGTTCAACTTGAGAAAGGTCTTGTGTCTTGCATATAAGGCGAGAAGAATCTCAGCGACCTTTTGACGAACCAAAAGGGAGTTGTGGCCAAGGAAGGAATTGGGTACGTGCCCAAGTCCAAGAACAAGAAGAAGAATGACAAGGCCAAATGACCTCCTCCTCTCAAGCAAACTTTTGTGAAGGAGGGAGAGCGTGCTACTAAGGAGAAGGAGAAGAACTCTGTGAGGGGTAGTGATGCCAAGAAGGGAAATGCTTCCATTTCCAACAAAGCCGGCGACTTTAACCCTTCTTATGTATTATGCTGTGCTAGAGATGGGCATGTTTATGCCAAATTTGTTGGTTCTCCTTATGAGTACATTGAATGGTCTATTTGGGTTCCTAAGACCCTTGTTACTAACATCAAAGGACCCATTACAAAATGGGTACCTAAAACCAAGCATTGATCTCTTGTAGGTGTTTGCTTCCGGTGGGGGATCATGGTTGCTCGATAGTGGAGCTACTAATCATATGACCGGAAGCAAGGACTTGGTGGTGGACGTGCAAAAGATTCCATCCATGCCCACCAATGTTGAGTGGGGTGACGCCTCATCCTCTAAGGTATTGGGACTCGGCAAAGTTGTCATTTCTCATGATCTTACGATCGAGAAGGTCATGCTTGTTGAGTCCCTTACATATAATTTACTTTCCGTTCATCAACTAGCACTCATGGGCTTTGCCACTTTATTTGATATTGATACCGTGGCCCTCTTGTGGAGCAAGACTCTTAAAGTAGCCTTTGTTGGGCATGTCAAGAATGGTTTCTATGTGATTAACTTTTCGGAGTGACCCACTAAGACCGCGACATGCCTAATGGCTAAAGTTGACGTGGGTTGGCTTTGGCATCGCCGTCTAGCCCACATCAATATGAGATCTTTGCAAAGTCTTCTCAAGGGGGACCATGTCCGTGGACTAACAAATGTTAGTTTTGCCAAAGATCGTGCTTGTAGTGCTTGCATGGAAGGAAAGCTACATGAGAAGGCTCACCCTCCCACGACTATCATCTACTCGAAGAGGCCTTTGGAGCTCCTTCATTTGGATCTCTTTGGACCTCCATCCTTTGATAGTCTTGGGGGTAGATGCTTCCTCTTGAGCTTGCGTTGGATTTCCCCGAAGAGGAAGGGATGATGCAACAGAGTAGCGTATGTATTTCCCTCAGTTTTTGAGAACCAAGGTATCAATCCAGTAGGAGGCCACGCTCAAGTCCCTCGTACCTGCACAAAACGATAGCTACTCGCAACCAACACGATTAGGGGTTGTCAATCCCTTCACGGTCACTTACGAGAGTGAGATCTGATAGATATAATATTTTTGGTATTTTTGGTATAAAGATGCAAGTGAAAAGTAAAAGGCAAAGTAAGCAAAGCAAGATTAAAGTGATGGAGATTGATATGATGAGAATAGACCTGGGGGCCATAGGTTTCACTAGTGGCTTCTCTCAAGAGCATAAGTATTCTACGGTGGGTGAACAAATTACTGTTGAGCAATTGACAGAATTGAGCATAGTTATGAGAATATCTAGGCATGATCATGTATATAGGCATCACGTCCGTGACAAGTAGACCGAAACGATTCTGCATCTACTACTATTACTCCACTCATCGACCGCTATCCAACATGCATCTAGAGTATTAAGTTAAAAACAGAGTAACGCCTTAAGCAAGATGACATGATGTAGAGAGATAAATTCATGCAATATGAAATAAACCCCATCTTGTTATCCTCGATGGCAACGATGCAATACGTGCCTTGCTGCCCCTTCTGTCACTGGGAAAGGACACCGCAAGATCGAACCCAAAGCTAAGCACTTCTCCCATGGCAAGAACTACCAATCCAGTTGGCCAAACCAAACGGATAATTCTAAGAGACTTGCAAAGATAACCAATCATGCATAAAAGAATTCAGAGAAGATTCAAATATTATTCATAGATAGACTTGATCATAAACCCACAATTCATCGGTCTCAACAAACACACCACAAAAAGAAGATTACATCGAATAGATCTCCACGAGAGAGGGGGAGAACATTGTATTGAGATCCAAAAAGGGAGAAGAAGCCATCTAGCTACTAACTATGGACCCGAAGGTCTGAGGTAAACTACTCACACTTCATTGGAGAGGCTATGATGATGTAGAAGCCCTCCGTGATGACGGCCCTCTTCCGACGGAGCTCCGGAACAGGCCCCAAGATGGGATCTCGTGGATACAGAAAGTTGCGGCGATGGAATTATGTTTTTGGCTCCTGTTCTGATCGTTTGGGGGTACGTAGGTATATATAGGAGGAAGAAGTATGTCGGTGGAGCTCCGAGGGGCCCACGAGGTAGGGGGCGCGCCCTAGGGGGCGCCCCCACCCTCGTGACCGCCTCTCTGATGCCTTTGCGTAGGGTCCAAGTCTCCTGGATCACGTTCGGTGAGAAAATCACGTTCCCGAAGGTTTCATTCCGTTTGGACTCCGTTTGATATTCCGTTTCTTCGAAACACTGAAATATGCAAAAAACAGCAATTCTGGGCTGGGCCTCCTGTTAATAGGTTAGTCCCAAAAATAATATAAAAGTGGAAAATAAAGCCCAATATAGTCCAAAACAGTAGATAATATAGCATGGAGCAATCAAAAATTATAGATACGTTGGAGACGTATCAGTAGACAGTATTGCTTGGTGATTGTGGATGACTATTCAAGATACACTTGGGTATATTTCTTCAAGAGGAAGAGCGAGACCCAACAAACCGTCATCGACTTTGCAAATGAAGCTCAACAACAACACAATGCAAAGATCTTGACTATAAGAAGTGACAAAGGCTCCGAGTTCAAGAACTACACCTTGGATGAGTTTTTGAGTGATGAGGGAATCAAGCATCAATATTCCACACCTTATACCCCTCAACAAAATGGTGTAGCGAAGAGGAAGAACTGGACGTTGATGGATGCGGCAAGGACCACGATGGCGGAGTTCAAGTCTCCCTACAACTTTTGGGCCGAAGCCATCAACACCGCGTGTCATGCATCTAATAGACTCTACCTCCGCAAAGGCTTGAACAAGACTCCATATGAGATACTCACCGGTAACAAGCCCAACCCCAAGTACTTTCGGGGTCTTCGGGTGTAAGTGTTTCATTCTCAAGAAAGGTGCCCGTTTGTCTAAATTTGAGGCTAGAGCTTAGGAGGGCATATTTGTTGGTTATGCTACAAACTCTAATGCTTACCATGTTCTCAATAAGTCCACAGGACTTATTGAGGAAACGTGTAACGTGGAGTTTGATGAGAATAACGGCTCCCAAGTGGAGCAAAGTGGTACTTGTGATGTAGGTGATGAAATTCCTCCCCAAGCCATAAGAAGAATGGGTGTTGGTCATATCCTACCCATTGAGGAACCCCTTGTGGCCGAAGGAGAAGGACAATGTTCTACTCAAGTGGAATCTTCACCAACCCAAGACCCACACGCTTCCGAAGAACAAAGTGAGGGCCCTCAACCTCAAGAACAAGACCAAGGGAAAGGTCAATATCAATATGGTGTTGTAACATCAAGTGATGCCCAAGGTCAAGTTCCCTCCTCCGAACAAGTTCAAGATCAAGAGCTTCCACGAGATCAAGAACAAGCTCAAGACGACGCTCAAGATGATCAAGTGAACACTCCTCGTCTCACCCCCGAGGAGGAATTGGAGCGTCGTGCCGCCAAGGTTGCTTACAAGCTCTCCACCAAGGATCATCTCATGACAAATGTGCTTGGAAGCTTAAGAAAGGGGGTAAGCACTCGTAGACAATTAGCAAACTATTGTGAACATCACACATTTGTCTCTTGTGTTGAACCCCAAAAGGTCTATGAGGCGCTCGAAGATCCGGATTGGCTCAATGCCATGCATGAAGAACTCAACAACTTCGAGCGCAACAAAGTGTGGAGATTGGTGACAAGGCCAATGGAGAACCACAATGTCATTGGAACCAAGTGTATATTCAAGAACAAGCAAGATGCTCATGGGATTATCATTCGCAACAAGGCTCGTTTGGTAGCATAAGGCTACTCCCAAGTCGAGGGTATCGACTACGGTGAAACATTTTCCCTAGTTGCTTGTCTTGAATCCATTCACATGTTGATTGCATATGCTTCTCATCATAACTTTAAGTTACAACAAATGGATGTGAAGAGTGCTTTCCTTAATGGTCTGATTAATGAATTGGTATATGTTAAGCAACCCCCCGGGTTCGAGGATCCCTACTTTCCCGATCATGTGTATCAACTCGATAAGGCACTCTATGGCCTTAAGCAAGCCCCACGTGCGTGGTATGACCACCTTACTGAGTTGTTACAAGACCGTGGTTTTGAAGTTGGGCTAATCGACCCCACTCTTTTTACTAAGAAGGTCAAAGGGGAGTTGTTTGTGTGCCAATTATATGTTGATGATATTATGTTTGGTTCCCCTAACAAAGCTTTCAATGAGGAATTTGCCGCTCTCATGACCTCAAAGTTCGAGATGTCTTCCATGGGAGAGTTGAAGTTCTTTCTCGGGTTCGTTGTGAAGCAGAGGAGAGAAGGAACCTTCATCAAACAAGCCAAATACACGCAAGACATGCTAAAGAGATTCAAGCTAAGTGATGTCAAGCCGGCTTCCACTCCCATGCCCACCAAGTGCCAACTTGACATTGATCCCAATGGTAAAGCGGTGGATCAAAAGGTATATCGCTCCATGATTGGCTCCTTGCTTTTCCTTTGTGCATCTAGACCGATATCATGTTGAGTGTGGGAATTTGTGCATGGTTTCAAGCCGCACATAAGGAAAGTCACTTTGTGGCGGACAAGTGAATCTTTCGATATTTGGATCATACCCCAAACTTTGGCTTATGGTACCCAAGAGGAGCAAACTTCAAGCTTGTAGGTTATTCGGACTCGGATTGGGCGGGAGGCAAAGTGGATAGGAAGTCCACTTCCGGAGGGTGCCAATTTCTTGGTTGCTCTTTGGTGAGTTGGTCTTCCAAGAAGCAAAGTTGTGTGTCTCTCTCGTCCACGGAAGCGGAGTATGTGGCTACCGGTAGCTGTTGTGCACAACTTTTATGGATGAGGCAAACTTTAAAGGATTACGGTTTCACTTGTGAAAAAGTGCCTCTTTGGTGTGACAATGAAAGTGCCATCAAGATTTCTCTCAACCCGGTGCAACACTTAAAGAAAAAGCATATTGAGATTAGGTATCACTTCATCCGGGATCACATTAGGCGAGGGGAGATCGAGCTCAACTATGTCAACACTCATGACAACCTTACATATATTTTCACGAAGCCTTTGGATGAAGCAAGATTTCACGAGTTAAGGCATGAGCTAAATATCATTGATTCAATCAATGTGACTTGAACCCTTGCACACCCCACCACACTCAACCTGTTGTCTACTTTAGGTGTAGACATGGACATAGGCGGAGTGTTGTTCTCTCAATGAACTTTCCCTCCCCCCATAGTGCATAAACTAACCAAACTCTTTCACATTAGCCATTTTTGATGGTACTTGTGCTTCAAAGGTGAGTGTTGGTCATGGGCCCATGGTTAAAATCTTCGCGGTGCAATACCTCTGAACTCAAACATAGGTGGCCTCGGCCACCGCCCTCTCTTGGAGAGGTGTGTGTCTTCGTTCTTTTTGTCGGTTTTGTGTGTGTGTGTTCTCGTTTTTGTCTCGGTTTCTTCTCTTGAGCTAAGCCCCTTTTGGTCGGTCCTTTTTGCGGCAGAGCGGTACTACTGTTGCGTGCGCGGTACTACCGCTGACAAGCGTCAAGCGGTACTACCGCCCACCCCAGCGGTACTACTGCTGCGGGGCGGGCGATGGGGGGGGTTATGTCGGGGCAGGGGGAGTTGTTTATCCCCCATACCCATTCGCCCCCACTCGCTCGTCTTCCTCGTTGCTCCAGCGACCTCTTGCCGCAGGAGGGGCCTAACCGGCCACCGTTTCCGTGCCATCCCTCTCCATTTCCTCCGATGGAGTCGATCCCCACCACGTGCTCTAGCCATGGATGCCGGTATTGCCCCCGTTCCCGTTCTCTCTTTGTCTAGATCTTGCATCTAGTTTTTAGGGGCAATAGGCATTGTTATTCTTGTCTTTTGGCTAAGGCGAGGCTTGAGTAGGATGGAGATGGCTTCTAGGCCCTGTGGATTGAAGTTTGGTAGGTTTGTTTTTGAATTTGGCATCTCCGGTAGTGCCGGATCTGTCCACGACATTAGGGAACCACCGTTCCCCACCTGGCGTGGTACTACCGCCCTCCTCGAGCGGTACTACCGCTGTTGGGTCGCGGTACTACTACTGGATGCCCAGTTCCATCTTTTCCTACCAAGTTTTGATCCTTGTTGTTTTTTTTGGTAGCTTATGTTCTTCTCTTTCGTGTTGTTTCTTCTGCTCATGTGTTTGGTTCCAGGTGGTGATCATCCTGAGCAGCAGGCCCGCCGTGTCAACCCCGGTCGTGCCACGTCAAAGCGCTACCACACTTCTGAGTCAGCCGGTGGTTCATCTAGTGCTCAACCGCTGCCAGCAGGCGCAACCTCAAGTGCTACACCGCCACCTTAGCACATGAAGAGATCTGCAAGCAAGCCAAAGGGAAAGACTGTGACTAAGATGACTGCCAAGGAATTTTGGGCAAAGCGTCGCCGAAACCCCTATGAGGAAGACCAAGATCCCACTTTGGTCAACCGCCCGTTCTGGAACCACTTTCAGTTCGCCATCTTTTTTGATGTGATCAAGGCTAAGAAGAATCAGTTTGTTGATGTCCGTTCCATCGACACTGATCCTATGGAAAAGGACCCTGAGTATTTTTGCGAAACCCTTCAGATGTGCACTCAGTTGAACATTCTCAGAATCATGCAGTTCACAAGGACTTTGATGCCGACACCATATGCCAATTCTATGCCACTGTCCATCTTGGAACTGATGTAGAAAGGAATTTGACTTGGATGACAAATGGGAAGTTGCTCTCTGTCACGTGGAAGGCCTTCATGGAGTTACTTAGGGTGGAAGATCACGGGCTTGAGAATCCAGTCGGCTTCCGTTCTCACCGCAATGTCACCTCCACTCACAAGCAAGCACTCTGGCCTTACTGTTCTCAGAAGGTTAACCCCAAGACAAAGAAGGTAACCTATGAGCTGTCTACCTATCTGGACATCCTTCACCGTGTCTTCCGCGAGACTCTTTTCCCGCGCATTGGGAATCTGGATATGGTCCACTCCTATCTTGTGGACATGCTTCTCTTCTGCTAGCATGAGAAGGAAGAAACTACTGGAGAGTCCCTGGACATTTCTCATGTTATGTGGTCTGAACTTCTGTCTGCCATTTCTGAGTGCAAGTGCCCGATCTATGGTCCTTTCATCATGCTGCTCATTGAGAAGGCCTGGGCACATCACTATCCCAGGGTTGCGCTGGAAACTGGAGAGTTGATTTCTCATGATATCAAGCGTCTGAGGAAGAAGGACAACAGGGGCACCCAGGCCTCTCTATCTGATGCTCCACCTTCTGAGGCTGACATGGAGTCCGAGGACAAGGATGAGGACTATGAGCCCTCCGGCGTGGAGCCCTCATGGGCTAAGAGGATTAAGCACAACAAGAAGAAACTTTTCTGCATGGAGTCTCATGGCCAGTACATGTCTCATGTCTCTGAGAAGAAGGCCCACAGATGTCACAAGGAGCTCATGCGCCAGTTGGGTGCCTCTGTTAACAGCGGATCTGAGGAGAGGATCACTGACGAGGAGGAGTGGGTTCAGCAGCATTGCCCATGAACCGATTTAGACGCCGAGAAATTTCCGACCGACGACGGCGGTGCAGACGATCCCGCTTAGATGTGATGTTCGAGATCCTCAGCTTGCTATCACCTGGAGCCGTAGCAACGCTCTTTGCCCTTTTGGTGTCTCGCTGCCAAAGGGGGAGAGAGTTTAGGGATTTGTGTTTGTGCCGTGTTGCGAGTGTGTCTTTGTGGTTTGTGGTGTCTTGTGTTTTCTCGTCGGTTTGCTTGGTTTGGTTTGGTGCCAGTGAGACCTAAGTTCTAGACATATGGTGTGAGACATATGCTACCTTATCTTTACCTTTATTATCTATGTCTATCTAGTACTGTGGTATCTTATGAGTTGCATGCTTATCCTGTTTTTTACCCTGCTCTCATTTATCCTATACATAGAATTGTTGGACTATAAAATATAGGGGGAGTGTTGATCCTAATGTGTGTGTCTTGCATTCCAAAGGCACTACTAACTAGGTGCACACATTCAGGGGGAGCCCGTCTATATTTTGTAGTTCTAAGTATCTCTACTTTCATGTCTTATCCCTGTGCAAATCCCTGGTTTTCATCAATCCACCAAAAAAGGGGAGATTGTTAAGGCATATCTCTCTCAATGTAGTTTTGGTGATTGATGACAACATGTTTGCGGACTAACCGTGTGCTTTGAGCATTTCAGAGATTCATCCTTGGCACGAGACGATTTCTTTCCCCTCGGAGTGTTTTTCAAGACGGTGTAGCTCTTTCATTTCTTGTTTGGTGGACTAGTTTCGTAGGAGTCACCGTACTATCAAGAGGGGGTCCGCTTTGGTAAGGCTAGGGTGGAATCATCATGTACACTTCTGTTTCACACCCTCTGGGCCTTCTCGCGTCGTTGGAGGTTCGTTTCCCTGCTGGATGGGCAGTCTTTGGCCCCAGCGGTAGTACCACGGTGCCCAGCGGTAGTACCGCTTGAGGGTCCTCAGCGGCAGTACCGCTGCGGTACCGGGCCACTACCGCCTCGACTCGAGGGAGGCGCATCTCGTGTCGGGTTGAGCGGCACTTGCAGCAGTAGTAGGTGCGGTAGTACCGCTCGAGAGCGGTAGTACCGCCCTACCACCACGGCAGTACCGCGCTGGGCACGGTCCCTCCTCTATCTTCAAGCCCTCCCTGGCTGGGCGGTAGTACCGCAAGGGGGAGCGGTAGTACCGCCGGGTCCAGCGGTAGTACCGCTACCCCTTGCGGTAGTACCGTCCTCTGCGGGGCTGTTTTGGGGGTAACGGTTGGATGGGGCCCTTTAGTATAAAAGGGGGTCCCCTTCTTCCTCGTTGACTTATCTCTTCCCCCATAAGCTCCATTAATGCTCCAAGCTCCATTTTCGCCTGATCTCTCTCTCTAGCCAATCATACTTGTTGATTTGCTCGGGAGTGGTTGAGAAGGTCCCGATCTACACTTCCACCAAGAGAAATTTGATTCCACCACCAATACCTAGCGGATCTTGTTACTCTCGGGTGTTTGAGCACAATAGACGGTTGAGGTCATGTAACACCCCGGATATGATTTGCCCAATATGTAATCCAACTCTTGCCGTTTCCGGCGTTAAGTTATTTTATTTTCTCGGGTTCGGGTTTTTGTCTCCGTGTGTTGTTATCGTTGTCATGCATCTCATATCATGTCATCATGTGCATTGCATTTGCATACGTGTTCATCTCATGCATTCGAGCATTTTCCCCGTTGTCCGTTTTGCATTCCGGCGCTCCGTTCTCCTCCGGTGGTCATTTCTACCTTTCTTTCGTGTGTGGGGATTAAACATTTCCGTATTGGACCAAGACTTGCCAAGCGGCCTTGGTTTACTACCGGTAGACCGACTGTCAAGTTTCGTACCATTTGGACTACGTTTGATACTCCAACGGTTAACCGAGGGACCGAAAAGGCCTCGTGTGTGTTGCAGCCCAACACCCCTCCATTTTGGCCCAAAACCCACCAAGACCCTGTCCATCATCTAGAGCGTTCGATCACGATCACGTGGCCGAAAACCGCACCTCATTTGGACACTCCTAGCTCCCTCTACCTCTATTTAAAGACCCCTCCTCGAAAATCCCAGATTCCCTCCATCCCTAACCCTAGATCCACCCCTCGTGCCGCGCCGGACACGTCCGGTCCGGCTGGACACGTCCGCCCGATCCGCCGCCGCCAATCCCGCGCTGCCACGTGGCGGAGACCGCCCCACATCGCCGCCGGCCCGCCACGGCCCGCCGCGGGCCCCCGAACCCACTCCCTCCGCCGCCGATCCGCCGCGCCCGCGCCTCCTTCGCCTCGGCCGGAGCGCGCCGCCGCCTCAACCCGTCTCCGCCGCGCCGCCGCGGTGCCTTCGCCACCGACCAGCCGGCGCCGTCGCCGCTCGGCATCCTGCGCGCCGCCCCGCGCCGTGGGCGCCGCCCCGCCGTCGTCCACTCCCTCCGCCGGCCAGATCCGCCTCCTCCGGCCACCGGCTCACCTTCCCCTTGCCGGAACAGCTCCTCTCCGGCGACCTCGAGATTCCAGCGAGCCTCGGGAAGCACACCGCTACAGTACCACCCGGCCGGATCTGGATCTGGAAGATTGTCTCGGTTGACTTTTTGCCTCAAACCCAAGATATTTTGTCCTTGTTCTTCGTGCCGTAACATTGCATCCGTAGCTCCGTTTTGGGCATATAGCATATCAAAATGTTCATATCGGAGAGCACATCATTCCATCTCATTGCACAATTTTCATTTGAGTTCATCTTGATGCCCGAAATGCTGTTGGAAGAGTGCTATTTGGGTTAATTGTCAGATCTGCTGCTCCAATTAGATATTTGTCATTTTTGCCATGATTAATGTGTGCATGATATGCCCCTGAGCTATTCATGAGTTTTGTTATATGTTTTGCCATCTATCCAGAGGTGCAACCCATGTATTTTTGTGATGTGTGTGGTGACTAGCACAAGCTTGCAAAGTGGGGCATCCGTTAATGCCGATTTCTGGGACTTAGCATTTCCACCAAGTCCTTGATCTGTTTCTTTTTCAATATGCCATATGTTCATGTTGTTTCCTAGTGATCCGTGCCTCTTTTGAGGATGATCAGTAAGGATGTTTTGTTAATCTTGTAGTGCTCTATCCATCCATGTCTTTGTTTGCAATTATGGAGCACCCTAGCTTGAGTCAATCGAGCTCTACTTTTGCTATTTCGTGAATCTGGGCAGATTGTCTACTTGTTAGCGATTTTGCCGAGGATGTTGTAGTTGATCCGTGCATGCTATGTTATTGTTCTGCCATGTCTAGCTTGCATTTTGTGTATTCTTGATGGGTGTATGCTTAGATTGTCATGACTTGCTCTGTAGTGAGTGCATCGAGCTCGTAAACATGCCTACTTGATATCTGTTTTCAGCATGTTCCAGTTTTCATTAAGTCTGAGAACTGATTATGTTTTTGCCATGTTCACATTCTTGCAAATGTATTTTCTGATCCCTTTTGGCTCTAGGTCACTAAGGGACTTTTGTTAAGCTATTTAAGTAGCTCCATGCCATGCTTTACTTTGCCATGATCAGGTCCTGTAACATATAGTTTTCATGCTCTAAAGAGTACTATCTGATCTGAAATTCCAGACAAGTGTTAATTTCACCAAGTCTGAAATCTGTTTACCAAATGCATTTTTGCCATGCTTGTTTGAACCTGTTAATGGATGATTTGGCCGTGGCTCAGTGCTAGTATTTTGTTAAGCATCATGAGTGGATCCCTGCCATGTATTTTGATGCCATGTTTGGGTGCTGTAGCATGTTCATCTTGTTGCATTTAGATGGCTACTTGCTGTAAATCGCAGAACGTGGTCATATTTGAATCGATTGCCATTTCAAAACCGTAACTCTGATTCCGGTGATCTTTATATCGTTTCAAGCGATTTTATCTCATCTTTCTAGTGGCACACTTGGATTTCCAATTTGAGGCCAGGTTCATTCATTCCTTGTCAAATCTTGCATATGCATCACATATTGCATCCCGCATAGCATACCATCTTTGCATCATGTTGTTTGAGTTTGCACGTGGTTGATTGTGTCCTTGTTGTTTGTTTGTCTTGTTTGGGTAGAGCTGGGAGACGAGTTCGCTAACGAGGAGCCCGTTGAGTTTGCTTTCGAGGATCCAGTCAACTCTGACAACTTTGCAGGCAAGATGATCATACCCTCGAAATCACTACTATCTTTGCTTTGTTAGATGCTCGCTCTTTTGCTATGCCTATGCTACGATGCCTACCACTTGCTTATCATGCCTCCCAAATTGCCATGTCAAACCTCTAACCCACCATGTCCTAGCAAACCGTTGATTGGCTATGTTACCGCTTTGCTCAACCCCTCTTATAGCGTTGCTAGTTGCAGGTGAAGATTGGAGACCTTCCTTGTTGGAACACTATTTACTTGTTGGGATATCATTATATTGCCATGTTATCTTAATGCATCTATATACTTGGTAAAGGGTGGAAGGCTCGGCCTCTCGCCTAGTGTTTTGTTCCACTCTTGCCGCCCTAGTTTCCGTCATATCGGTGTTATGTTCCCGGATTTTGCGTTCCTTACGCGGTTGGGTTATAATGGGAACCCCTTGATAGTTCGCCTTGATTAAAGCTTTTCCAGCAATGCCCAACCTTGGTTTTACCATTTGCCACCTAGCCTCTTTTTCCCTTGGGTTTCTGGAGCCCGAGGGTCATCTTATTTAAACCCCCTCGGGACAGTGCTCCTCTGAGTGTTGGTCCAAACAGAGCCACTTGCAGCGCCACCTCGGGGCAACTCGAGGGTTAGTTTTAGTTGTATGTAGTGTTCATCTGAGTGTGCCCTGTGAACGAGATATGTGCAGCTCCTATCGGGATTTGTCGGCACATTCGGGCGGTGTTGCTGGATTTGTTTTAACTTGTCGAAGTGTCTTGAAGAACCGAGATACCGAGTCTGATCGGAACGTCTCGGGAGGAGGTCTATTCCTTCGTTGACCGTGAGAGCTTGTCATGGGCTAAGTTGGGACTCCCCTGCAGGGATTTGAACTTTTGAAAGCCGTGCCCGCGGTTATGGGCAGATGGGAATTTGTTAATGTCCGGTTGTAGATAACTTGAACCTTAACTTAATTAAAATGAACCAACAGTGTGAGTTACCGTGATGGTCTCTTCTCGGCGGAGTCCGGGAAGTGAACACGGTGTTGGAGTAATGCTTGCCGCAGGATGCCCTCTAGTTACTCATCCGCGCTTTGCCTCCTCTTCTCGCTCTCTTTTGCGAACAGGATAGCCACCATATATGCTAGTCGCTTGCTGCAGCTCCACATATTCTCCTGGCCTTACCTTTTAAGCTTAAATAGTCTTGATCGCGAGGGTGCGAGATTGCTGAGTCCCTGTGGCTCACAGATTACTTCCAAACCAGATGCAGGGCCTGATGATTCCGTTCCAGATGACGCGCTTGAGCTCAAGTGGGAGTTCGACGAGGACTCACACCGATACTACGTGTCTTTCCCTGATGATCAGTAGTGGTGCCCAGTTGGGGTGATCGGGACCGTGTCGCATGTTGGGTTGTTCTTTTATTTTGGCGACGTAGTCAGGCCATGAGTGTTTGAATGTTGTAATGCTATTTATGTACTTTGATTGACGTGGTGAGTGTAAGCCAACTATGTATCTCCCCTTTTATTATCTATATTACATGGGATGTTGTGAAGATTTCCTAACTTGCGACATTGCTTTCCATGCGGTTATGTCTCTAAGTCGTGCCTCGACACGTGTGAGCTATAGCCACATTGAGGGCGTTACAAGTTGGTAATCAGAGCCTTCCCCGACCTGAGGAGCCCCCATTGCTTGATCGTTTTTAGCAGCCGTTGTTGAGTCTAGAAAAAATGTTTTGAGTCATTTAGGAATTATATAGCGGAGAGTTTAGGAATTCTTTTTACTTCCCAGTCTCCTCATCGCTCTGGTAAGGCATCCTGACGTAGAGTTTTGACTCTTCTCTTCTCAAATTTCACAAAAAAAAATTTAGGATCACGCGGGTATCTTGGAATCGTTCCGATGGTTTTGTGACGAGAACATTGTTCTTGGTGCCTCCTGTCTTTAGGGGTTGTGGCAGTGTCCCGGGGAGTTGAGCTCCGAGGTGTTATCGTTACAATTTTATCGTTGCAGTACTGGAATACCTGAGTTTAGTACGCCGACATCGAAAATCTCTTTTATGCAGTTCGTTGGTGAGATAACCTCGACGCCACCCAGTACTGGGGTGGGAGTTCGGGAGTATCGCCATAACTTGTATCACGGATGCTTTTCGAAGGTTGAGGTAGATGGTTTCCGAAGTTTTCTCGGTTATGTGTTGAAGGATGGATACAACTAGATGTAGGTTTTGCTAGATTTGGGTGAGATATTATGCTTCCCCTGTATCCCCAACACCTGATTGCATAACCGGAAAGGTTCGGGAGTTTCATAGGTGGGAATTCTTGTAGCTCTAGTTCTTCTTCCACGGATATTTGGTTTGAGATTGGGATTTCTTACCAAGTATTCATTCTTGATCCGTACCTTGTTGATTTATTTCTCTACCTAAATTCTAAGTGGCTTCTCAATTTATGGATATGTGACCATTTCAAGAGGAATGCATTCGTTCTTATGTTCGGATGTGAAGACTTTATGTTGCAAATTTTCATTCCGTTGGATTCAGCTTCATTTTATCTGTCAATGTGCTAACGGTTGTCACCCTCTTCAGGATGGCTCCCGCTAAGAGCACCAATCAGAATCAGAATCAAGATCCGCCACCACCTCCTCCTCCTCCGGAGGCATGGCAAGTTGTGATGGCCGCAACCAATGCAAACACACAGTTGATCATGCAAATTCTTCAAGAGCGCAATCAAGCGAACCAAGGCAACCAAGGCAACAATCAGAATCACTTTGCTACACTCAACCAGTTCCTTGCTAATGGGCCAAAGACTTTCAGCAATTGTGTTGAGGCAACTAATGCTGACGATTGGCTCGTGGATCTGTGCAAGCATTTCGAGTGCAGTAACGTCAGGCCTGAGGACTTCGTCAAGTTCGCTTCCTTCCAACTCAAAGACCAAGCTGCAGAATGGTTCCAGCAGTACAAGGATTCTAGAGGAGGCCGTGTGATTACCTGGGATGAATTCCGCCAAGATTTCAAAGCTCATCATATCCCTCAGAGCATGGTTGAAAGCAAGCGTGAGGAATTCCGCAACCTGAAGCAAGGCTCTTTGTCTGTCTATGACTACAACAAGTTGTTTCAGAAGCTCACCCGTTTTGCTAAGCAGGACGTCCCTGATGAGAAGAGCATGATATACCAGTTCAGGGGTGGTCTCAGAGAAGAAATCCAGCTAGCTCTTGTTCTCTTTGAGCCCTTGAGGTACGATGAGTTTCTACAACATGGCATTGAAGCAAGAGGCTGCTCAACTGAGGTGTGATGCTTCCAAGAAGCGAGTCAGAGATGCTACTCCTTCTTCCTCTACTCAAGTGGCCAAGCAGCAGAAGTATTGGCTTCCTCCTCCTCCGTTCCGTCAGCCGTATCAGAAGAACAAAGGTGGCAGTGGATCTTCCCCCCCCCCCAACCCTGGCTTTTAGAACAAGACTTCGTCTCAAGCTCCAAGATCAAGTGCTCTGTATCACCGTCCGCTTTCAGAGGTTACGTGCAACAAGTGCCAATAGAAGGGTCACTATGCCAACAAATGCTTCAATCAGAGGCGTCTTCCTCCTCCTCCTGTGAGATCTGCAAGTACAACTGTGGTCAAGCATAACCCCAAGCACGCCAAGGTCAACTTGCTGAATGCAGCTCAGGCAGAGGACTCGCCAGATGTCATCATGGGTAACCTTCCTGTTAACGATGTTCCTGCAAAAGTTCTTTTTGACACTGGTGCATCATTTTCTTTTATTTCAACACCATTTGTTGCCAAGCATGATTTTGTGACCGAGAGGATTCCTGTCCCGTTGAAGATTGTGTCTCCGGGCAAGCAAATGACTTCTAACAATTGCGTCCCGGATGTCTCTATCACGTTGGGCGATTAGAAGTTCCTTTCTTCTCCGGTGGTTCTTGGTAACTCGGATATTGATCTTATTCTCGGAATGGATTGGCTTTCTAAGCACAAGGCGCATCTTGATTGTGCAGCCAGGCAGATTCAATTGACTCATTCGTCTGAGGATGTAATTGTTTTTGCCGCTCGTGATAATACCATCCGTCTGTTTTCTCTCAATGAGAAGGGTGAACTGGATGCTATCTCGCAAATCCCAGTCATTTGCGAATATCAAGACGTTTTTCCAGAAGAGCTTCCAGGAATGCCTCCGCACCGGCCAGTTGAATTCGTCATCGATCTTGAGCCTGGCACGGAACCTGTGTGCAAGCGTCCTTACAAGCTCGGACCTGAAGAGTTGAAGGAGCTGAAGAAGCAACTCGATGTTCAAGAGAGAATGGGTCTCATCCGACCTAGTTCTTCTCCGTGGGGTTGTGGTGTTCTTTTTGTGAAGAAGAAGGATGGAACGGACCGACTTTGTGTTGATTACCATCCATTGAACAAGAAGACCATCAAGAACAAATACCCACTTCCCAACATCAACGAGCTGTTCGAACAACTCAAAGGTGCCCAAGTATTCTCCAAGCTTGATCTCCGTATGGGTTATCATCAGATACGAATCTGTGAGCAAGATATTCCCAAGACGGCTTTCAGGACAAGCTATGGTTCATATGAATACACTGTCATGTCTTTTGGCCTCGTCAACGCTCCTCCGATGTTCTCTCGCATGATGAACTTCATCTTCAACGCCTACACCAGTGACTTCGTTTTGGTCTATCTCGACGACATTCTGGTTTTCTCGAAGAATAAGGAAGATCATGCCAAGCACTTGCATTTGGTGCTCGATAAACTCAGCGAACACAAGTTCTACGCCAAGTTCTCCAAGTGCGAATTTTGGCTTGATGAGGTTCTTTATCTTGGTCATATCGTCTCTGCCAAGAGCATTGCGGTGAATCCTGAGAAGGTGTCTACAATTGTGAATTGGGAACCACCTCAGAACGTGAAGCAACTCCGTAGCTTCCTCGGTCTCGCAAGCTACTGTCGAAGATTCATTGAGAACTTTTCTAAGATCGCGAAGCCTCTCTCAAATCTTCTCCAGTTCTGACTCCGCCTGATGAATCCAAGCCGTACGAGGTCTTTTGCGATGCCTCTCTCCAAGGTCTCGGCGCAGTGTTGATGCAAGAGAAGAAAGTTGTGGCTTATACCTCTCGCTAGTTGAAGCCCAATGAGAAGAACTACCCCACTCATGACCTCGAGTTGGCGGCAATTGTGCATGCTCTTTTGACTTGGAGACATCTCTTATTGGGAAGAAAAGTGGACATTTTCACTGACCACAAGAGTCTCAAGTACATCTTCACTCAGCCTAATCTCAACCTCAGGCAAACTCGATGGGTCGAAATGATTCAAGAGTATAATCCGAGTATCGAGTATACTCCAGGCAAGGCCAATGTGATTGCTGACGCATTGAGCAGGAAGGCTTACTGCAACAGTCTAATTCTCAAGCCTTATCAACCCGAGCTTTGTGAAGCTTTCTGCAAACTTAATCTGCAAGTTGTTCCTCAAGGTTTCCTCGCCAACCTTCAACTCTCTCCTACCTTGGAAGACCAGATTCGCCAAGCCCAGCTTCTTGATGCTATGGTGAAAAAGGTGAAGATTGGGATTGCCAAGAGTCAACCCAAGTACAAGTGCTACCACCTTGATGACAAGGACACTCTCTTCTTCGAGGATCGTATTGTTGTGCCCAAAGGCGACCTTCATAAAGTGATCATGAACGAGGCTCACAATTCTCTCCTCTCCATCCACCCTGAGAGCACGAAGATGTATCAGGACCTCAAGCAGGCTTATTGGTGGACTCGAATGAAGCGTGAGATCGCTCAGTTCGTGAATGAGTGTGATGTCTGCAGAAGAGTGAAGACAGAACACCAAAGACTAGCTGGTCTCCTCCAACCTCTTGCCATTCCAGAATGGAAGTTTGACCACATTGAGATGGACTTCGTGACTGGGTTTCCAAAGTCCAAACGTGGCAATGATGCTATATTCGTTGTCATCGACAAACTCACTAAAGTGGCTCACTTTCTCCCTATCAAAGAGTCAATCACTGCAGCTCAATTGGCAGAGATCTATACCTATCGAATTGTCTCTCTGCACGGTATTCCACAAGTGATCTCTTCAGACCGTTGCAGCATCTTTACCTCCAAGTTTTGGGATTCCTTTCAGAAGGCCATGGGCACCAACATCCGCTTCAGCACAGCTTTCCATCCTCAAACTAGCGGTCAAGTCGAGCGTGTCAACCAGATTCTTGAAGATATGCTCAGGGCTTGTGTGATCTCCTTCGGCATGAAGTGGGAGGATTGTCTCCCTTATGCTGAATTCTCCTACAACAACAGTTTTCAAGCAAGTTCGGGCAAGGCCCCATTTGAAAATTCTGTATGGCAGGAAGTGCCGTAACCCTCTCAACTGGTCTGAAACCGGTGAACGTCAGCTTCTCGAAAATGACTTAATCACAGAGGCAGAGAAAATGTGCAAAGTCATTCGGGATAACCTCAAAGCAGCCCAATCCCGCCAGAAGAGCTACTATGATAGTAAGCACCGTGATTTGGCTTTCGAGATCGGAGATCATGTTTACCTCCGCGTCTCTCCAATGAAAGGTACTCGTCGCTTCGGTATCAAAGGGAAGCTTGCCCCTAGATACGTGGGACCTTTCAAGATTGTCAGCAAGAGAGGCGATCTCGCCTATCAACTCGAGCTTCCTTCAAACTTTGCAAATGTGCATGACGTGTTCCATGTCTCTCAGCTCCGAAAGTGCTACAAGACTCCTGACCGCACTGTCAACTTCGAGGACATTGAGCTCCAAGAAGATCTCTCTTATCGTGAGCACCCTATTGCTATTCTTGAAGAGACTGAACGCAAGACTCGCAACAAGTCGATCAAATTCCTCAAAGTCAAGTGGTCACACCATTCCGACCGTGAAGTTACCTGGGAACGCGAGGATCACCTCCGTTCTGAATACCCGGTGTTCTTTCAGTCCTAGATCTCAGGACGAGATCCTTTCGTAGTGGTGGAGTGTTGTAACACCCCGGATATGATTTGCCCAATATGTAATCCAACTCTTGCCGTTTCCGGCGTTAAGTTATTTTATTTTCTCGGGTTCAGGTTTTTCTCTCTGTGTGTTGTTATCGTTGTCATGCATCTCATATCATGTCATCATGTGCATTGCATTTGCATACGTGTTCATCTCATGCATTCGAGCATTTTCCCCGTTGTCCGTTTTGCATTCCGGCGCTCCGTTCTCCTCCGGTGGTCATTTCTACCTTTCTTTCATGTGTGGGGATTAAACATTTCCGAATTGGACCGAGACTTGCCAAGCGGCCTTGGTTTACTACCGGTAGACCGACTGTCAAGTTTCGTACCATTTGGACTTCCTTTGATGCTCCAACAGTTAACCGACGGACCGAAAAGGCCTCGTGTGTGTTGCAGCCCAACACCCCTCCATTTTGGCCCAAAACCCACCAAAACTCTGTCCATCATCTAGAGCGTTCGATCACGATCGCGTGGCCCAAAACCGCACCTCATTTGGACACTCCTAGCTCCCTCTACCTCTATTTAAAGACCCCTCCTCGAAAATCCCGGATCCCCTCCATCCCTAACCCTAGATCCACCCCTCGCGCCGCGCCGGACACGTCCGGTCCGGCCGGACACGTCCACCCGATCCGCCGCCGCCAATCTCACGCTGCCACGTGGCGGAGACCGCCCCACATCGCCGCCGGCCCGCCACGGCCCGCCGCGGGCCCCCGAGCCCACTCCCTCCGCCGCCGATCCGCCGCGCCCGCGCCTCCTTCGCCCCGGCCGGAGCGCGCTGCCGCTTCAACCCGTCTCCGCCGCGCCGCCGCGGTGCCTTGCCGCCGACCAGCCGGCGCTGTCGCCGCCCGGCGTCCTGCGCGTCGCCCCGCGCCGTGGGCGCCGCCCCGCCGTCGTCCACTCCCTCCGCCGGCCAGATCCGCCTCCTCCGGCCACCGGCTCACCTTCCCCTTGCCGGAACAGCTCCTCTCCGGCGACCTCGAGATTCCAGCGAGCCTCGGGAAGCACACCGCTACAGTACCACCCGGCCGGATCTGGATCTGGAAGATTGTCTCGGTTGACTTTTTGCCTCAAACCCAAGATATTTTGTCCTTGTTCTTCGTGCCGTAACATTGCATCCGTAGCTCCGTTTTGGGCATATAGCATATCAAAATGTTCATATCGGAGAGCACATCATTCCATCTCATTGCACAATTTTCATTTGAGTTCATCTTGATGCCCGAAATGTTGTTGGAAGAGTGCTATTTGGGTTAATTGTCAGATCTGCTGCTCCAATTAGATATTTGTCATTTTTGCCATGATTAATGTGTGCATGATATGCCCCTGAGCTCTTCATGAGTTTTGTTATATGTTTGCCCATCTATCCAGAGGTGTAACCCATGTATTTTTGTGATGTGTGTGGTGACTAGCACAAGCTTGCAAAGTGGGGCATTCGTTAATGCTGATTTCAGGGACTTAGCATTTCCACCAAGTCCTTGATCTGTTTTTTTTCAATATGCCATATGTTCATGTTGTTTCCTAGTGATCCGTGCCTCTTTTGAGGATAATCAGTAAGGATGTTTTGTTAATCTTGTAGTGCTCTATCCATCCATGTCTTTGTTTGCAATTATGGAGCACCCTAGCTTGAGTCAATCGAGCTCTACTTTTGCTATTTCGTGAATCTGGGCAGATTGTCTACTTGTTAGCGATTTTGCCGAGGATGTTGTAGTTGATCCGTGCATGCTATGTTATTGTTCTTGCCATGTCTAGCTTGAATTTTGTGTATTCTTGATGGCTGTAAGCTTAGATTGTCATGACTTGCTCTGTAGTGAGTGCATCGAGCTCGTAAACATGCCTACTTGATATCTGTTTTCAGCATGTTCCAGTTTTCACTAAGTGTGAGAACTGATTATGTTTTTGCCATGTTCACATGTTTGCAAATGTATTTTCTGATCCCTTTTGGCTCAAGGTCACTAAGGGACTTTTGTTAAGCTCTTTGAGTAGCTCCATGCCATGCTTTACTTTGCCATGATCAGGTCCTGTAACATATACTATCTGATCTGAAATTCCAGACAAGTGTTAATTTCACTAAGTCTGAAATCTGTTTACCAAATGCATTTTTGCCATTCTTGTTTGAACCTGTTAATGGATGATTTGGCCGTGGCTCAGTGCTAGTATTTTGTTAAGCATCATGAGTGGATCCCTGCCATGTATTTTGATGCCATGTTTGGGTGCTGTAGCATGTTCATCTTGTTGCATTTAGATGGCTACTTGCTGTAAATCGCAGAACGTGGTCATATTTGAATCGCTTGCCATTTCAAAACCGTAACTCCGATTCCGGTCTTTATATCGTTTTCAAGCGATTTCATCTCATCTTTCCAGTGGCACACTTGGATTTCCATGTTGAGGCCAGGTTCATTCATTCCTTGTCAAATCTTGCATATGCATCACATATTGCATCCCGCATAGCATACCATCTTTGCATCATGTTGTTTGAGTTTGCACATGGTTGATTGTGTCCTTGTTGTTTGTTTGTCTTGTTTGGGTAGAGCCGGGAGACGAGTTCGCTAACGACGAGCCCGTTGAGTTTGCTTTCGAGGATCCAGTCAACTCTGACAACTTTGCAGGCAAGATGATCATACCCTCGAAATCACTACTATCTTTGCTTTGCTAGATGCTCGCTCTTTTGCTATGCCTATGCTACGATGCCTACCACTTGCTTATCATGCCTCCCAAATTGCCATGTTAAACCTCTAACCCCCCATGTCCTAGCAAACCATTGATTGGCTATGTTACCGCTTTGCTCAGCCCCTCTTATAGCGTTGCTAGTTGCAGGTGAAGATTGGAGACCGTTCCTTGTTGGAACACTATTTACTTGTTGGGATATCATTATATTGCCATGTTATCTTAATGCATCTATATACTTGGTAAAGGGTGGAAGGCTCGGCCTCTCGCCTAGTGTTTTGTTCCACTCTTGCCGCCCTAGTTTCCGTCATATCGGTGTTATGTTCCCGGATTTTGCGTTCCTTACACGGTTGGGTTATAATGGGAACCCCTTGATAGTTCGCCTTGATTAAAGCTTTTCCAGCAATGCCCAACCTTTGTTTTAGCATTTTCCACCTAGCCTCTTTTTTCCTTGGGTTTCCGGAAACCGAGGGTCATCTTATTTAAACCCCCCGGGGCCAGTGCTCCTCTGAGTGTTGGTCCAAACAGAGCCACTTGCAGCGCCACCTCGGGGCAACTCGAGGGTTGGTTTTAGTTGTACATAGTGTTCATCTGAGTGTGCCCTGAGAACGAGATATGTGCAGCTCCTATCGGGATTTGTCGGCACATTCGGGCGGTGTTGCTGGATTTGTTTTAACTTGTCAAAGTGTCTTGAAGAACCGAGATACCGAGTCTGATCGGAACGTCTCGGGAGGAGGTCTATTCCTTCGTTGACCGTGAGAGCTTGTCATGGGCTAAGTTGGGACTCCCCTGCAGGGATTTGAACTTTCGAAAGCCGTGCCCGCGGTTATGGGCGGATGGGGTCCGGTTGTAGATAACTTGAACCTTAACTTAATTAAAATGAATCAACAGTGTGAGTTACCGTGATGGTCTATTCTCGGCGGAGTCCGGGAAGTGAACACGGTGTTGGAGTAATGCTTGCCGCAGGATGCCCTCTAGTTACTCGTTCGCGCTTTGCCTCCTCTTCTCGCTCTCTTTTGCGAACAGGATAGCCACCATATATGCTAGTCGCTTGCTGCAGCTCCACATATTCTCCTGGCCTTACCTTTTAAGTTTAGATAGTCTTGATCGCGAGGGTGCGAGATTGCTGAGTCCCTGTGGCTCACAGATTACTTCCAAACCAGATGCAGGGCCTGATGATTCCGTTTCCGATGACGCGCTTGAGCTCAAGTGGGAGTTCGACGAGGACTCACGCCGATACTACGTGTCTTTCCCTGATGATCAGTAGTGGTGCCCAGTTGGGGTGATCAGGACTGTGTCGCATGTTGGGTTGTTCTTTTATTTTGGCGCCGTAGTCGGTCCATGAGTGTTTGAATGTTGTAATGCTATTTATGTACTTTGATTGACATGGCGAGTGTAAGCCAACTATGTATCTCCCCTTTTATTATCTATATCACATGGGATGTTGTGAAGATTGCCTAACTTGCGACATTGCTTTCCATGCGGTTATGTCTCTAAGTCGTGCCTCGACACGTGGGAGCTATAGCCGCATCGAGGGCGTTACAGGTCACCACAGAGCCATAATCCATTGTGGTGAAGCTTCGTGGTGTTGTTGGGAGCCTCCGATTAAGTTGTGGAGATTTCCCCAACCTTGTTTGTAAAGGTCTGGTCGCCGCCTCCAAGGGCACCAATAGTGAAATCACGGCATCTTGCATTGTGTGAGGGCGTGAAGAGAATATGGTGGCCCTAGTGGCTTCTTGGGGAGCATTGTGCCTCCACACCGCTCTAACGGAGACGTAGTTCCCCTCAAAAGGAAGGAACTTCGGTAACACATCCTCGTATTCACCGGGTCCACTCTTGGTTATCTCTTACCTTTACTTGTGCAAGCTTATTAGTGTTATTTCTCTTGCTTGCTTGTATGTTCGTTGTTGTTGCATCATATAGGTTGCTCACCTAGTTGCACATCTAGACAACCTACTTTGATGCAAAGTTTAATTTGGTAAAGAAAAGCTAAAAGTTGTTGGTTGCCTATTCACCCCCCCTCTAGTCAACCCTATCGATCCTTTCAGTGAGTGTCAGCCACAGGGAGATCAAGCTCAGAGACGGCAAGGTCCTTCAGTTCTGGCCAGAGAACATTTACAAGGTGTTAGGCATCCCGTGTGGACACCGTAATGTCAAAGGGAGGGATGCGACCATCAACCCAAAAGCTATCCAATTCATAAAGGCAACACTTCAGATGAACAAGACTGGTGTTCATAGTCTCCGAGAAGTAGAAGATTTCCTCCTTCGTGACATCAACGAGGATTCTAGTAAGCTTGAGAAGGATTGTTTCCAGATAGCCTTTGTTATTTTTGTAATGGGACATTTCCTTGTGCCAACCACAAAACACAACTACAATACAATTGATTTCTGGGGAGCAATCACAAACACTGAATCTATAGACCAGTTCAATTGGTGTGAATATGTTCTCCAACACCTTCTCGAAGCTGTAAAAAAGGTGAAGATGGATATCATGGCTAATAACCATTCCACCAACCTGACTGGGTGTCACTTGTTCTTACAGGTAAACAAGCCTAATTTCAATTATATGCATGCATCAACATTATATTTGTCCGGACATTGTTGGTTCTGAATTTAATATATTCTACATCAGGTTGATATGTTGTTACATTTGTAGATTTTTCTATTCGATAACCTTGACCTCGGTGTGTTGAATAAAACACATAACGTGCTCCATAGGGTTGGAGATTTCGACCAAGACACCCTTCGCAAAATGCAAATCATGGATCAGGATCCCGTCAAGGGATCCACATCATACTCTCATGCCAATGTAATACACTTTACCAGAAAAATATTGTATTGTACACAAACAAATTCTTCCCTCATTTTTGTCTGATGTTACCTCACTCGATTTTCAGTTAAGAGATGCGTCCACTGTCTGCTACACACGACAGAAGTTCCATACGTATTCTCCGCCATCAAACACAAGCAATAGGAAGCGCAATGTCAGTAACCAGCCTACAGTAGCTCAAAGTGTTCATACAGAAACACCAGCCCATCGCCCAGCCAACAATATGGGTGCATCACCTTCGCTACTGCCCCGGACCACTAGAGTTTGCACAGTACCTACGCCAGAAGTACCCAACCCTGGTATGTGCAGCTTTATTTTTGATCCGTTTCAGGATGTAGTTATACATTCTGGACTAATGTCTTTTACTTCATCTTGTCACATAGGTAGCTGACGAGTTGAGGATGATGCTCAAACAGCAGAATGACAGGGTGCTCATGCACATCACACAGGCCAGCAACTCTATCCAACATGCTGTGACACAAGCAAGGAATGATTTACAAATGGATATGTTCAAATTTTCTGAACAACTCATCAACTCAGTTAGCTGTCGATGTGTGTGCTGCACTGCACGGGGTTTCACTGACTTCCCTGCAACATGTATGACAAATGCCCTTGGTCTTATTCGGATATTATTAAATTGTTGCAATGTACACACTGACCCCTATTCCTGTCCTTTGTACAAATTTTGTAGTCTTAGCAAATTCAAAGTCTGTTCGATTTACCACCCCTGCTACACAGAGAATTCAAGGTCAAAGACTACATCTTTCTGACTGTGAAGGTCAGTTTTGAGAGTCACCCCGTCAGTGCCTCCTATTTCTTGATTTCTGGACGCATCATGTCCTCAACTCATCCGCTTATCTTCCCTTTTTGCCAGGTACATCACCTGCAGCTCCAAGCAGCCCTCTCCGGAAGCGTGCCTCTATTGTTGCCACTGCTGAAGACTGTACATCAAGTTCAAAGAAATCGACATCGAGGGCATCGTGCACTCTGCTCAATCATTTCAAGTCCACTCTAATGTCAATCGCTGAAATGTATGCTGATCTTCCAAATAACCCTGGTGGCAATGTTTTTGGTCAATGTCACAACAATCTTGAGAAGAGGAAGTACATATTCCGACATGGTTTTGCAATGGATCCATGGGTGAAGGGAGTTGTGCCCCAGCCCCCTCATGCACCCACGACTGACCTTATCACCACGCACTTCACACAGATCCCAGACCATGATCTTCATAGGTATTTTTTTGCTACCCCTTTACTGGTTCTTACCTATCACCTAGTCACGCAGTTCTGCAATGGTCACTTATTCTGCTTTTCTCGCATTCGCCAACCAAGCTTGTTTTAAGGTATTCATCATTGTAAACTCGTTATGTTCTTCATGCACTACATTGTACACGCGAGCCCTAGGATGATACGCATTTCTGTGGCAGCTTTGCGCCAGCAGCTACTTGAGACGCGAGGACTTGACCATGAGCTCGCATTAATAATCCTCAGAAGGTACTCTTAGTCAGACCAGGAGGCCAATTTAGAATGCCCATACATGCAATGGAGGCATAATATGGAACCTGAATTCGCAGTAATCACTGCACCCCATTTTTTCTTCTTTTTTGTCATGTTCGCTTTGCAAAAATCCTTTCTAAATTTATGTCATGTTCACTTTGTATCGCAACGAAGACACTTTTCCTTGCGGACCACGAGTACGTCAAAAACATTTCAATCCAGGAACAACTTGTTGGAAAGGACATACCGTACGACATAACCTCATCCCAGATGGTTTGTGCTACCTACGTATCATGAGTTTTTTTCTGAATGCCAAAAAGGGGGTTCCCCCCTTTGCTGAACTTATCATGGTGCCACGTTTCATTTTGTTCCACAGTTTTTCCTCCCAGTCCCTCTGGAAGATGGATGGATCATTCTGATGTGGGACATGTTCGCGAGGAAGCTCCATGTCATGGACCCAAGAATCAGAGGTGATGGTCCAAGTGAAGCAACAAAAGATAAGTACGAAATGATTGCATGGAAACTGCACCACGCACTCTTTCAGTGCTTAAACGAGTATTATGGTGGGTGGCCTACGCAAGGTGGTTAGTGGCCGACTAACTACCCAGTTTTAGCTGAAGAAAACTTTACTAGGTACCATGTTTTGTTTTTGTACCCGTATGTCCACCACAACCATAACATGTTTTCACATGGATAGCAACCAACACAACTAACTTATTATACGTTTTCTGTGGCAACGACAAACGAAACAACAGTGATGAAACTGGCGGATGCGTCCTGCATATCGCAAGGCACTATGATGGCACAAAGTAGAAGGTCCCACTAACCAAGGTAACCCCCCGAACAATAACGGTTACCACATTTCTACCATTCCCTAGTATTAAATCTTTTTCCTCGGCAAACATATGATTTATGCCTATTCAAGTCTCTGACAACATCAAACGAAAACATTTCCCTTCTTCCCACCATCTGTACAGTACAATGCAGGCAAAACAAAAATACAAGCTCTGCATGAGTGCCTTAAGTTAAAGGGGAACTCCTCGAAGTTGGCGCACAATGCACTCTGGACCGTACTCGCACCCAGCGACTCATGGCTCGATTCCAGCTAGAACTTAATTGGATAGACAACCGGCCGTAATGGAATGCTTGCAATGCGGCAACTTTTTCTTATTTTCTTCTCCGTGTTAGCTAACCACCCACGCGCTCCCATCCTACCGTACCTTCCCGCACCATGTACCGAAGAATGTTTCCAACTAGTATTTCAGTTTGCGTAGCTGGCTGCTTTAATCTATCGGATCATATCTATCATGTAGACGCAGATACATAATTATGTATGTAAGTCTATATTCAAGTCCTACCATGTTCTATGCAGATGCCATTATGATAGTACATATCTATCTACGGTTCGTATTAGGTCAGCCATATAGAACTTGAAACCTTAATGGAATATGTTTTTAAGTCCATAGGTATAATGTTTTTAAGGTATTACAACCCAGCTGGTTCCTAATATTTCCAAAAATAATCTAACCACCCACACCTTTGTTTTTTTCCTTATTTATAACCTAGTTTTTAAAGTTAAGAGCCACTACTGTTTGTCCGAAGTATTAATTAGGGTACCTTTAAGGATATTTTCATTCAAATCGTGATTTATTGAATAGGTTCATTTTGTTTTCCAATTAGTCCAATTTTGGTTAAATTCGTTCTTCCTACTTTCTCTTTTCGTCAATGGCAATTCAAATCAGGTTCCAATAAATAGGCTATAGAGCAAATCTAACTAATACAATTTATTTAAAATCACAAACAAGCAAATCCATTTTTAACATATCGAATCGTATCAATCATCTAGTTGCAGAAACATAATTATGCATGGAAGATTTGAACTTGCATTCAAGTTGGACATATTTTCTATTCAGATGCCATTTTGATGGCAGACACCTCTCTACTGTTCGTATTGGGTCAAACATATTAAACTTGAAACCATTATGGAATATCATTTTAAGTCCACACTTTCGTAAGTTTTTAAATGAATTGCAAACCAGATGGTTGCGAATATTCCAAAGAGTAACCTAACCATCCACACTCTTAGTTTTTTTTACATTTTTATCCACCCGATTTTAAGTGACAGCCACCACTCTTACTCCGAAGCATTAATTAAGGCACTCTTAAGGATATTTTCACTCAAGTCGGGCTTTATCGTGTAGGTTCACTTCGTTATCCAGTTAGGCCATTTTTTAAAAATTCACTGGTTCCCCATTACTCTTTTGGTCGATGGCAATTCGGAATCAGGTTCTAATATTTAGGATACGGAGCAAATCATTCTAATAGAATTTATTTGAAATCACAAACAAGCATCCCGTAATGAGAATTCCCGCGCGCTCATACCGAGATTTTATTTCATTTGTTTCCCCCCTGTTTAGATTTTTCTACACTTAAGCATGCAGGCATCAGAACAAACCACCACATTAGAAAAGTTGGTCTGTGGCGTACCCGCCATAAGCATAAAGGTTAGGTACTTCCGAATACAAGTAGTTCATGTGGTGTTAATACCACTTAAGGTGGTATTAACCACTACCGCAGGTCTAACGTAGGTTATAACATGCCCATCGATGTGGACCACACATAAGGGAATAGTTCCCTTTTTAGATAGGTCCTTTAAACACGTGTCTTTTGGGAAGCACAACGACACGCTAGACTACTTTCGCAAAGACGCTAGTAACACGACACGAATCCCAAAAGGTCTTGCCGAGGTGTAACGCCCCATAACCGATGTGCCGGGTGTCCTCCAGTTATTCGCTGTTGTTGCCTTGTCATTGCTTGCGTGTCATGCATTCCATATCATGTCATCAGGTGCATTTCATTTGCATACGTGTTCGTCTGATGCATCCGAGCATTTTCCCCTTGTCCGTTTTGCATTCCGGCGCTCCTATGTCCTCCGGTGTCCCTTTCTACCTCTTTTCGTGTGCAGGTGTTAAACGTTTTCGGATTGGACCGAGACTTGTCATGCGGCCTTGGTTCACTACCGGTAGGCCGCCTACCAAGTTTTGTGCCATTTGGACTTCGTTTGATACTCCAACGGTTAACCGAGGGACCGAAAAGGCCTCGTGTGTGTTGCAGCCCAACACCCCTCCAAAGTGGGCCAAAACCCACCTAAACCTCCTCCATCACCTAGGCCGTTCGATCACGATCGCGTGGCCAAAAACCGCACCTCATTTGGACTCTCCTAGCTCCCTCTACATATAAATATGTGGCCTCCCCCAAAAAATCCGCGCAGATCAAACCCTAGCCCCGCTCCTCGCGCCGCCGGACAAAACTCCCCACCGTGCCAAACATGTCCGCCGCCCCGCAGCCACCTCACCTCCACCAATCGGAGCACGCCACGTCACCTGCGCCACCGCCCCAAGCCACTCACGGCGCGCCACCTGTCCCGCCGGCTCCCCTCCCGCCGCGCCAGGCCCGCCGGACCCGGATCTGGCCCTCCGGGCCCGAGCTGCCCGAGCCCTCGCCTCCCGTGCGCCCGAGCGCGCCGCCGCCCAGGCTCGATGTCGCCGGATCCCAAGCTCCCTGTCACCCCGCCGCCAAGTCCTCCCGCCGGCGAGGCTCGCCGCTCGATCTCGCTTCCGCCGCCGCGCCGCGGGCCTCCTTCACCGCGCCCCGGCAACTGAGCCTCCCTGCCGCCTCTCCTCGCCGCTGCGTGCTCCGGTAGCCCCGCGCCGGCGTGCGCCGCCTCATCTTCGAGCTTGCCGGAGTTCGTCTCGTTGGAGTTCCTCCCCGATCAGATCTGGAGATTGGACCAGATCCACCGGTCCCTCCATCCAAACGAGGCCCCGCGTCTCCGGATCCCTCCGTCCCGCACCGTCCCGTCCTGAGTTGACTTCTCGGAGGCTATAATTTCGTCTAAGTCCCAGTAATTTTATGCATACTTTGACGCATCATAACTTCCTCACTGTGGCTCCAATTCGTGCGTGTAGCATATCAAAATGTTCGTCTCGATGAGTACTCCATTTCATCTCATTCCATCATTTTCATTTGAGCTCATCTTGATGCCCGAAATGCTGTTGGAGGAGGGCTATGTGATGTTAGTTTCAGTTTATTTTCAGCAAATGCACTTTTGTCATTTTTGCCATGATTAATGTGTGCATGTTATGATCCTGAGCTCTACATGTGTTTTGAAGTATGCCATGTTATCCTTACAGGGGTGTATGCCATGTATTTTTGTGATCTTTGTGGTGACTAGCACAAGCATGCAAAGTGGGTCACTTAATGTTGCTGATTTCAGGGACTTAGAAATATTCTAAGTCTCTGCCCTGTCATTATTTTTATGCCATATGTTCATGTTGTTTCCTAGTGATCCGTGCCTCTTTTGAGCATGATCAGTAAGGATGTTTTGTAGATATTGTGGTGCTCTACCCATCCATGACTTTGTTTGCATTTATGGAGCACCCTAGCTTGAGTCAATCGAGCTCTACTTTTTCTATAAAATGTTCCTGGCAGATTGTTGACATGTTTAGCAATTTTGCCAAGCTTGTTGTTGTTGATCCATGCATGCTATGTTGTTGTTCTTGACATGTCTAGCTTCTATGCCATGTCTACTTTCTGGGTGTATGCTTAGTTTATCATGCCATGCTTTGTAGTGAGTGCATCGAGCTCGTAAACATGCCTACTTGATATCTGTTTTCCATGCTCCAATTTTTCACCAAGTCTGAATCTATTTTCGTTAATTGCTATGTTCACATGCTTGCAATTGTATTTTATGACCCCTTTTGGCTTATGGTCACTAAGGGACTTTTGTTGTATGCTTAGAGTAGCTTCATGCCATGCTTTGCTTTACCATGATATCTTCCTGTAGCATGTAGTTTTCGTGATCTAAACATTGCTTCCTGATGTTAAATTCCTGACTTGTTGATAATTTCACTAAGTCTGAAACCTGTTATCATTTGCACTTTTGCCATGCTTGTTTGAACCTGTTATTGAGTGAATTAGCCGTAGCTCAGTGTTCATCTTTTGTCAAGCATCTTGAGTGGATCCCTGCCATGTTTTTTGTTGCTATGTTTGAGTGCAGTAGCTTAATTATCTTGATGCATTTAGAAGGCTACTTGCTGTTAATCGCAGACCGGTGCCATATCTGTTTTGCTTGCCATTTCCAAACCGTGCATCCGATTCCGGTGATCTTTATATCGATTTCGACCAAAATCAACTCATCTTTCCAGTGGCACTCTTGGTTTTCCAAGTTGAGGCCAGGTTCAATCATTCCTTTCCGAAGCATGCATATGCATCGCATATCGCATCCCGCATATCATGTCATGTCTTGCATCATGGTGCTTATGCATTGCACGTGGTTGATTGTGTCTACCTTTGCTTGTGTTCTTGCTTTGGGTAGAGCCGGGAGATTAGTACGTGATCGAGGAGCCCGTTGAGTACGCTTACCAGGATCAAGTTTTCGTCTTCTCGGAGAACTTTGCAGGCAAGATGACCATACCCTCAAAATCACTTCTATCTTTGCTTGCTAGTTGCTCGCTCTTTTGCTATGCCTATGATGCGATACCTACCACTTGATTATCATGCCTCCCATTTTGCTAAGCCAAGCCTCTAACCCACCTTGTCCTAGCAAACCGTTGTTTGGCTATGTTACCGCTTTGCTCAGCCCCTCTTATAGCGTTGTTAGTTGCAGGTGAAGATTGGAGCTTGTTCCATGTTTGGGACATGGTTATTTTGTTGGGATATCACAATATCTCTTATTATATTAATGCATCTATATACTTGGTAAAGGGTGGAAGGCTCGGCCTTATGCCTGGTGTTTTGTTCCACTCTTGCCGCCCTAGTTTCCGTCATACCGGTGTTATGTTCCTTGATTTTGCGTTCCTTACACGGTTGGGTTATAATGGGAACCCCTTCATAGTTCGCCTTGAATAAAACTCCTCCAGCAAGGCCCAACATTGGTTTTGCCATTTTCCACCTAGCCTTTTCTTTCCCTTGGGTAGGCCTGCCCAAGGGTCATCTTTATTGAAACCCCCGGGCCAGTGCTCCTCTGAGTGTTGGTCCAACCTGTCAGCTACCAGTGGCCACCAGGGGCAACTCTGGGCTGGACTACCAGAACTTGGACAATCCGGTGTGCCCTGAGAACGAGATATGTGCAGCTCCTATCGGGATTTGTCGGCACATTCGGGTGGCTTTGCTGGTCTTGTTTTACCATTGTCGAAATGTCTTGTAACCGGGATTCCGAGTCTGATCGGGTCTTCCTGGGAGAAGGAATATCCTTCGTTGACCGTGAGAGCTTGTGATGGCTAAGTTGGGACACCCCTGCAGGGTTATGAACTTTCGAAAGCCATGCCCACGGTTATGGGCAGATGGGAATTTGTTAATGTCCGGTTGTAGAGAACTTGACACCTAACTTAAATAAAACACATCAACCGCGTGTGTAGCCGTGATGGTCTCTTTTCGGCGGAGTCCGGGAAGTGAACACGGTGTTGGAGTTATGCTTGACGTAGGTTGTTCTAGGATCACTTCTTGATCATAGTTTCTCGACCGTGCTTTGCCTTCTCTTCTCGCTCTCATTTGCGTATGTTACGCCCCAGTGATGCCAGGTGTCCTCCAGTTATTCGCCGTCTGTTGCCATGTCATTT
Source organism: Triticum urartu (assembly GCF_003073215.2). NCBI lineage: Eukaryota > Viridiplantae > Streptophyta > Magnoliopsida > Poales > Poaceae > Triticum > Triticum urartu. The sequence goes on along the minus strand of NC_053026.1, from coordinate 260,849,646 downwards.
GCTTGCGTGTTGCATTTTCATGTCATCATGTGCATTGCATCATCATGTTTTCGAAAACTTGCATTCGTCCCGGTCTCCGTTCCTTCCGTTGTCCGTTCTAGCCCAGACACACTTGCACGCGCCCGCGGCATGTCCAAAATATTATTTTATAAGTGACCGGAAAATGTTCTCGGAATGGGATGAAATTTGGCGTGAGGTGTTGTTTCGTTGTCAGTCGGCTGCCTGCCAAGTTTCATCGAGTTCGGAGTCCGTTTGATGCCCCAACGGATAACTATAGCGGCAGTATACCCGGTCTTATCGTCGGACGTTTTCGGTCTCCGGAAATCGTGCCGGGCTGCATCTCTCCCCTCTCGTCTCAGACCAACCCACTTCCCACAATCCACCTAGGCCCATGCCTACCCCTCTTTGCACAGTGCACCGGACGACCTCGCGCGCGCGTCCGAAAGCTGTCCCGGACTCGACCCGGTCAGTCGTCACCGTTGTGTCCGGATCATCCCCAAACATCTACAAAACGTCTCCGTTTTGTTAATTGGACTTCCTTGTGTATTTTTCTCGATCACTCGATTTTAATTGGAGGGACGGATTAGCCCCTAAACTCTCCCTCTTTCCTTATATATAGTCCCTAGTCTAAATCTGGACAAAACCCTATTTCCTAGGGATCCTCCCCTGTCCAGCCGTCGCCGCCAGCCACCTGGTCTCCTCCTATTTTTCCGCGCACCCCCAATCGCGAGCCAGCCTCCAGATCCACCCGCAGCCATTCTCCTCGATCTCTCCCACAAGCCTCCTACTTCCTTCGATACAACCAGCCGCAGGATCGGGGGAGCCTCATGCCCGAGCCTCGCCGACCCTGCAGGCCGCGCCCTCCGGCGACCCCGCCGCCGGCGGCCACGACCAGGACTGACCTCATCCCGGTCCTCTCCTCCTATTTTTCCCTCTCTCTCTCTCATGGTGGTTCTCTCTCTCTCTCCTTCCCAGGAATGAAAAGGAGTTCGCCCAAGCTCCATGGCAGCCACCGCCACCGTCCTGCTTCGTCTGGTGTCCTTCGAGCAGCGCCACCCGCCGGATCCGCTCGATGCCTCGCCCCTGCGCCCAAGTCCCGCGTCGGAGCCGCCTGCAACCCGCCCTCGTCGCCACCTCGACCTCCTCTCCTCGATCCTCGTCGACGACGAGAGCCTCCAGACTGGACCCCGCAGGCCGCACCCTCCAGCTCATCCCGCGGTCGGTCCTCCCCAATCCGTCGTCGCCCTGCTTCTGCGTTTGGAAACGACGACGAACAGCGACAAGTCGCCCGTCTGCGTTGACCCCCTCCTCTGCCTCGTGCGAAGCCTAGTTCCAGCAGGGCGTGCGTGGCCCAGCGCCAAGGCTCGGCTTCCTGGAGCCCGATGTGAGGAAGCCCATCCTTTGTTTGCTCCTGTGCAGCCCAGTTCGGGCCAGTTTCGGCCCGAGTTGTGTTTTTTTCCGCAGTATGTTTTAGCTTATTCCAGAGAACGCCCGTTTTGCAGAAAAGCACTCATACATCATGCATATCATATCTCACAAACCGTGCATCGGATTAAAACAAACTTAACATGAAAGTTGCTTAGAATTGTGTAGTTTCATATTATGTCACTTTCATCCATGTTTAAAATGTTTAAAATGATGTTTGTTAATTGCTCCTATGCCATGCTAAAATGCTTTAATTCATAACTAAATAACCGTAGCTCCGAATTTAATAAACTTTATATGTAAATGGAAAATGCCTAGTTTAACATGGGCACTTTGCATGTTTAACAACTCTAAAATTGTGTTTAGGGCAGAACAGTACCAAACCTAAAATATGCACATGAGGAGTTTCCGGACTTGTTGTTTTGTTGTTTCCGGCCTCATTTAAACTTGCCTAGATAGGTAGTTTTGTTGTGCTTCACCTCTTGCCATGTTTAACAACATTTAATATTGTTGGGTACATAAACGAGAGAGAACTAAATAAGTCATGTGTGTTTCTTAATATGCAACTCCGTTGCATAATGAGCTCCACTTAATTTGTAGGATTGTTTGTGCATTTGCCATGCCATGCTTCATTAAACCGGACATGCATCATACTTTGTGCATCATGCCATGATTATGTGTGGTTGTTTACTATGTTGTGTGCTTCTTTCCGGTGTTGCTTCTTCGGGTTGGTTCCGATAACGTCGTTGTGAGGACCCGTTCGACTACGTCCGTTTGTCTTCTTCATGGACTCGTTCTTCTTCCTTGCGGGATTTCAGGCAAGATGACCATACCCTCGAAATCACTTCTATCTTTGCTTGCTAGCTCGCTCTTTTGCTATGCCTATGCTGCGATACCTACCACTTGCTTATCATGCCTCCCATATTGTTTAACCAAGCCTCTAACCCACCTTGTCCTAGCAAACCGTTGTTTGGCTATGTTACCGCTTTGCTCAGCCCCTCTTATAGCGTTGTTAGTTGCAGGTGAAGATTGAAGTTTGTTCCTTGTTGGAACATGGAGATGTTGTTCCTTGTTGGAACATGTTTACTTGTTGGGATATCACAATATATCTTATTTAATTAATGCATCTATATACTTGGTAAAGGGTGGAAGGCTCGGCCTTATGCCTGGTGTTTTGTTCCACTCTTGCCGCCCTAGTTTCCGTCATATCGGTGTTATGTTCCCGGATTTTGCGTTCCTTACGCGGTTGGGTTATAATGGGAACCCCTTGACAGTTCGCCTTGAATAAAAACTCTCCAGCAATGCCCAACATTGGTTTTACCATTTGCCACCTAGCCTCTTTTTCCCTTGGGTTTCCGGGCAAGGGTCATCTTATTTAAACCCCCCGGGCCAGTGCTCCTCTGAGTGTTGGTCCACCTCGTCAGCCGCCGGTGGCCACCAGGGGCAACTCTGGGCTGGCCTACCGGAAGTTTAGACAATCTGAGTGTGCCCTGAGAACGAGATATGTGCAGCTCCTATCGGGATTTGTCTGGCACATTCGGGCGGTGTTGCTGGATTGTTTTACCATTGTCGAAATGTCTTGTAACCGGGATTCCGAGTCTGATCGGGTCTTCCCGCTAGAAGGAATATCCTTCGTTGACCGTGAGAGCTTGTGATGGGCTAAGTTGGGACACCCCTGCAGGGATTTGAACTTTCGAAAGCCGTGCCCGCGGTTATGGGCAGATGGGAATTTGTTAATGTCCGGTTGTAGAAAACCTGAAGTTGACCTTAATTAAAAATACATCAACCGCGTGTGTAACCGTGATGGTCTCTTCTCGGCGGAGTCCAGGAAGTGAACACGGTGTTGGAGTTATGCTTGACATAGGTTGTTCTAGGATCACTTCTTGATCATAGTTTCTCGATCGTGCTTTGCCTTCTCTTCTCGCTCCCATTTGCGTATGTTAGACACCATATATGCTAGTCGCTTGCCGCAGCTCCACCTCATACTTTTGCCTTACCCATAAGCTTAAATAGTCTTGATCGTGAGGGTTGAGATTGCTGAGTCCCCGTGACTCACAGATACTTCCAAAACCAGCTTGCAGGTGCCGATGAGTCCGTGCAGATGATGCAACCAAGCTCAAGGAGGAGCTCGATGAAAATCTTGCCCTTTGTGTTGTTTCGCTCTAGTTGATCAGTAGTGGAGCCCAGTTGGGGTCGATCGGGGATCTGTGTAGCTTTTGGGGTAGTCTTCTTTTATTTTGGCTCCGTAGTCGGGCCCTGATTGTATTTGGATGATGTAATGATTTATTCATGTATTTGTGTGAAGTGGCGATTGTAAGCCAACTATGTATCCCTTTCCCTTATGTATTACATGGGTTGTGTGAAGATTACCTCACTTGCGACATTGCTTTCAATGCGGTTATGCCTCTAAGTCGTGCTTCGACATGTGGGAGATATAGCCGCATCGAGGGTGTTACAAGTTGGTAATCAGAGCCTTCCCCGACCTTAGGAGCCGCCACTGCTTGATCGAATTAGTGGACGAGTTGAGTCTAGAAAAATGTTTTGAGTCATTTAGGAATTATATATCGGAGAGTTTAGGAATTCTTTTTACTCCCCAGTCCCTTCATCGCTCTGGTAAGGCATCTTGATGTAGAGTTTTGACTCTTCTCTTCTCAAATTTCACTAAAAAAATTTAGGATCACGCGGGTATCTTGGAATCGTTCCGATCGATTTGTGACGAGAACATTGTTCTTGGTGCCTCCTGTCATTTAGGGGTTGTGGCAGTGTCCCGGAGAGTTGAGCTCCGAGGTGTTGTCGTCACAATTTTATCATTGCAGTTCTGGAATACCTGAGTTTAGTTCGCCGACATCGAAAATCTCTTTTATGCAGTTGTTGGTGAGATAACCTCGACGCCACCCAGTACTGGGGCGGGAGTTCGGGAGTATTTCCATAACTCATATAACGGATGCTTTTCGATGGTTGAGGTAGACGATTTCCGAAGGTTTCTTGGTTATGTGTTGAAGGATGGATACAGCTGGATGTAGGATTTGCTAGTTTTGGGTGAGATATTATGCTTCCCCTGTATCCCCAACACCTAATTGCATAACCAGAAAGGTTCGGGAGTTTCATAAGTGGGAATTCAAGTAGCTCTTAGGATACCTTTCCGACAGATGTATGATATGAAATTGGGGTTCGACGTCTAGTGGTCCGCCTATTCACGGTTGGTTTTACAGTGGTCTCATTGTGTCTTAAAGAGTCCTTGGCTATGCTGACTCGGGGACGCTTCGTATGTCATGTGCACTGCCTTGTACATGATGGTGTTGTACGATTGAGCCCGTGTAGGCCCCACCACGAAAACTTTGGACGAAATCTCTATCATATGTTTGTTCCGGCTTATTCTGCAAGCCAATCCTTGTTTTGTTTTGAGTTGTGGTATTCGAGTTGCTTCGAAGTCAAATGTTGATTGCATACCTTTTCCAAGCGCTGTTCTCATATTTCTATGTGAATACCAACCCTTCTCGATTATCGAGTTTGTCATGTCAATCCTTTTCACCGCTGTGTTTCTCTTCAAGTGGATCCGAACATTTCAACATCCGCAAGATCCAATCTCAGCTTTCTCAATGGTGTTCGTTCATCCGTCCCAAGATAACTTCGTTTTTTTCCACCCTCCCACCCTTTTTCTTCACGACTCAGATTTCTTATTCAAGTATCCATTTTAGGGATGTGAAGTCTCTTCGTTCTTTTCAATCAACGTTCTTACACGGTGGTTCTCTTGAAGATGCTCTACTCGTTCGTCATTCTTCATTCTTTTCTTCTCCGGTGGATTCAATTCAAGCTTCCTGTGTTGATCACATGCCTTTTCCTTGTTTCAAATACCTTCTCATACTGGTGCACCTCATAATAATTCATTTCTCGCTATTCATTTGTTCTGGAGTGCTCAAGATATCTCAAAAGGCTCGTCTTGTCATTCAAGATCTGTTCAACCTATTTCGAGGATGTTATCTCATTCAAACCATTTAATTCTACGGGCGCAATCTATCTTTTAAATCGTTCTACGGTGTTTCTTTTGAGTGGGCCCTAACCCACAGGTCTTTTTCCAGGATCTTACCTGACTCTTCTTATTTTCCCGGAGCTATTCTCAAATTTCTTTTCGAAGTTTGACGTAAGAATGATTTATCATTAGTCAAATGTCTTCTCCAAGATCTTTAAAAATCTTTTCATCGTTGGTTCAAATTTTCCATTCTTCTTTATTCCGGAGTATCTCGATAATTCTTGGTGGTGTTTCTCATTGTCATTCTCTACATTTGAAGACCGAAGAAGATTTGTCCTCTTAATCTTGCTCCATTCTCTTCAAGATTCATGGTTTTAGTTTGCTGCCATCCTCTCATAATTGGTTTTGATTGTGAGATTTCTTTTCACCCATCCGGTGCAATTCAGGAGTCTTTTCAGTTTGATTTTCCGGAGGCCATCTTTTCAAATATTATTCATTGCAGCTCTCAGTTCTTTTCCTCCAATCTTACCGGTGCATCATTCAAATATTCTCTAATCAGTCGTGATCCTTTCGTTCTCATGTATCAAATTCCCTCAAGTATCCTGATTCGTTCTCTAATTCTTCCCGGGGTTTATTTATCTTTTCTTTGTTCTTTTTCAATTCTTACGGTGGTTTGCTCAAGTTTCTCTTCCATGGTTATCATATCAATTCTTTCGTTCTTTTCAATCCTACTGGTGTTTCGTTGAAGACCTTATCAAGTTATCGGTATCTCTCTTAATCCTTTTCAACGAGAATAAGTAGTATGCCAAATCCGTTTGCTCGTCATCAATTTAAATTGATGAAGGATAAGCATGACATAATTCTTATTCTTGTTTCTTCATAGTGATTAATTCCTTATTCCGGAGAGTGCCAAGTTTTTCTTGGTTATTTCATCGCGAAGATCCATCTAATCATCGCAAGGATTCACCTTGTGTTTCCAACTTCTCTTTCCTTTCGTTTGATCATTCTTTTATTATCGGAGTTCCTCGTGATGGTTCGTCAAGGATTCTTTTCATTCTTCAATTGTTTTTCAAGATATCTCTCGCAGCGATGATCCGCCAAGATATACTTCAAGCTTTCTTCTTCTTGTAATCCGGAGTGTAATTATTTCTACCATATTATTGGAGGTGGTATTATGTCATTTTTGATAATTTGAGTTCATGTTTCATGATACACATGTTGTTAAGAATGAGGTATTTTAAATCCATCAACCTCTTCGTTGGAGTTATCTTGTGTCATGTTTCACCTAAAGCCTTCCCTAAGGTTTGTTGCTTTATGGTGCTTATAAATGACCCAAGTTCTTCATCTATCCTCCTGGTGAAATAGTTTCTCGTCTCCGTGTTCATATCAACCCAAATCTTTTAGTTTCGTTAGTGGTGGAATTTCTCCTCATAGTTTTGGGGATGTCTTTCGTAAGTCCACATCAAGCTTACTCTTTTCGTTGTTGGTTTTCCAACAACTCCGTTCGACCCTTCTCCTAAGGATACCTTTTCAAGCTCTTTTGTCGCAGAAGTTGGCATTCTCTTCTACATTCGTTTATCTCAATTATCTATCTTCTATTCTTTCTTCCGGAGGCTTTGTGATGTTGCTCTTTTCAGTCATCATCTTGATTTATGAAGATCATGATCTTTTCTTTGCTTATCCTTTTTATCGGAGTCTTGTCCCCTTTTGCTCAAGTTATTTTCGCCTTATCAACCATTGCATTTCTTTTCTACCGGGGTGCTGTCAAAATTTGTTCTTTCTTATTACTCTTCCCTACCGGAGTGCTTTCAACCTTGTTCTTCCTCGTTCCTCTTTCCGAACGGAGTGTTTTCAACTTCGTTCATCTCTGTTGTATTCTTTTCTCGAAATGTCTTAACCGTTGCAAGGTTCTTTGGGTCTCACCCGTTTGTCAAAGAAGCAACTTAGCTTTACCTCTTCTCTTTCCCTTCCGTTTTCCCTCCGGTGCCATTCTAGATCTCGGGACGAGATCCTCTCGTAGTGGTGGAGTGTTGTAACACCCCGAGACCGTTGAGCCAGGTGTCCTCCAGTTATTCGCCGTCGTTGCCATGTCATTTGCTTGTGTGTTGCATCTTTTCACGTCATCATGTGCATTTTATCATCATGTTTTCGAAACTTGCATCTGTCCCAGTCTCCCAGTTCCTTCCTTTGTCCGTTCTGAGCCCAGACACACTTGCACGCGCCCGCGGCATGTCCAAAATATTATTTTATAAGTGACCGGAAAATGTTCTCGGAATGGGATGAAAGTTGGCGTGTGGTGTTGTTTTGTTGTCAGTCGGCTGCCTGCCAAGTTTCATCGCGTTCGGAGTCCGTTTGATGCCCCAACGGATAACTATAGCGGCAGTATACCCGGTCTTATCGTCGGACGTTTTCGGTCTCCGGAAATCGTGCCGGGCTGCATCTCTCCCCTCTCATCTCAGACCAACCCGCTCTCCACAGTCCACCTAGGCCCATGCCTACCCCTCTTTGCACAGTGCACCGGACCTCCTCGCGCGCGCGTCCGAAAGCTGTCCCGGACTCGACCCGGTCAGTCATCACCGTTGTGTCCGGATCATCCCCAAACATCTACAAAACGTCTCCGTTTTGTTAATTGGACTTCCTTGTGTATTTTTCTCGACCGCTCGATTTTAATTGGAGGGACGGATTAGCCCCTAAACTCTCCCTCTTTCCTTATATATAGTCCCTAGTCTAAATCTGGACAAAACCCTATTTCCTAGTGATCGTTCCCTGTCCAGCCGTTGCCGCCAGCCACCTGGTCTCCTCCTCTTTTTCCACGCACCCCCAATCGTGAGCCAGCCTCCAGATCCACCCGCAGCCATTCCTCTCCATCTCTCCCCACCAGCCTCCTCCTTCCTCCGATCCAACCAGCCGCAGGATCGGGGGAGGAGCCCTCACGCCCGAGCCTCGCCGACCCTGCAGGCCGCGCACTCCGGCGACCCCGCCGCCGGCGGCCATGACCAGGACTGACCTCATCCCGATCCTCTCCTCCTGTTTTTCCCTCTCGCTCTCTCACGGTGGTTCTCTCTCTCTCCTTCCCAGGAATGAAAAGGAGTTCGCCCAAGCTCCATGGCGCCACCGGCACCGTCCTGCTTCGTCTAGTGTCCTTCGAGCAGCGCCACCCGCCGGATCCGCTCGATGTTCGCCTCGCCCCTGCGCCCCAAGTCCCGCGTCGGAGCCGCCTGCAACCCGCCCTCGTCGCCACCTCGACCGCTCCTCTCCTCCTCGAGCTCCTCGTCGACGACGAGAGCCTCCAGCTGGACCCCGCAGGCCGCACCCTCCAGCTCATCGCCGCGGTCGGTCCTCCCCAATCCTCGTCGCCGGCCTCTGCTTCTGCGTTTGGAAACGACGACGAACAGCGACAAGTCGCCCGTCTGCGTTGACCCCCTCCTCTGCCTCGTGCGAAGCCCAGTTCCAGCAGGGCGTTCGTGGCCCAGCGCCAAGGCTCGGCTTCCTGGAGCCCGATGTGAGGAAGCCCATCCTTTGTTTGCTCCTGTGCAGCCCAGTTCGGGCCAGTTTCGGCCCGAGTTGTGTTTTTTTTCTGCAGTATGTTTTAGCTTATTCCAGAGAACGCCCGTTTTGCAGAAAAGCACTCATAGATCATGCATATCATATCTCACAAACCGTGCATCGGATTAAAACAAACTTAACATGAAAGTTTCTTAGAATTGTGTGTAGTTTCATATTATGTCACTTTTTTTTGAGGGGGCATATTATGTCACTTTCATCTATGTTTAAGATGTTTAAAATGTTGTTTGGTTAGATTTGCTCCTATGACATGCTAAAATGTTTTAAATCATAACTAAATAACCGTAGCTCGGTTTCGAATAAACTTTATATGTAAATGGGGTGGGAAAATGCCTAGTTTAACATGGTGGCATCACTTTGCATGTTTAACAACTCTAAAATTGTGTTTAGGGCAGCACAGTACCAAACCTAAAATGTGCACATGAGGAGTTTCCGGACTTGTTGTTTTGTTGTTTCCGGCCTCATTTAAACTTGCCTAGATAGGTAGTTTTGTTGTGCCTCACCTCTTGCCATGTTAACAACATTTAATCTTGTTGGTTACCTAAACGAGAGAGAACTAAATAAGTCATGTGGTGTTTTCTTCAATATGCAACTCCGTTGCATAATGAGCTCCACTTAATTTGTAGGATTGTTTGTGCATTTTGCCATGCCATGCTTCATTAAACCGGACATGCATCATACTTGATTGTGCATCATGCCATGATTATGTGGTGGTTGTTTACTATGTTGTGTGCTTCTTTCCGGTGTTGCTTCTTCGGGTTGGTTCCGATAACGTCGCGTTTGTGAGGACCCGTTCGACTACGTCCGTTTGTCTTCTTCGTGGACTCGTTCTTCTTTGTTGCGGGATTTCAGGCAAGATGATCATACCCTCGAAATCACTTCTATCTTTGCTTGCTAGCTGCTCGCTCTTTTGCTATGCCTATGCTGCGATACCTATCACCTGCTTATCATGCCTCCCATATTGTTGAACCAAGCCTCTAACCCACCTTGTCCTAGCAAACCGTTGTTTGGCTATGTTACCGCTTTGCTCAGCCCCTCTTATAGCGTTGTTAGTTGAAGGTGAAGATTGAAGTTTGTTCCTTGTTGGAACATGGAGATGTTGTTCCTTGTTGGAACATGTTTACTTGTTGGGATATCACAATATATCTTATTTAATTAATGCATCTATATACTTGGTAAAGGGCGGAAGGCTCGGCCTTATGCCTGGTGTTTTGTTCCACTCTTGCCGCCCTAGTTTCCGTCATATCGGTGTTATGTTCCCGGATTTTGCGTTCCTTACGCGGTTGGGCTATAATGGGAACCCCTTGATAGTTCGCCTTGAATAAAACTCTTCCAGCAATGCCCAACATTTGTTTTACCATTTGCCACCTAGCCTCTTTTTCCCTTGTGTTCCGCAGACTCAAGGGTCATCTTATTTAAACCCCCCTGGGCCAATGATCCTCTGAGTGTTGGTCCACCTCGTCAGCCGCCGGTGACCACCAGGGGCAACTCTGGGCTGGCCTACCGGAAGTTTAGACAATCTGAGTGTGCCCTGAGAACGAGATATGTGCAGCTCCTATCGGGATTTGTCGGCACATTCGGGCGGTGTTGCTGGATTTGTTTTATCATTGTCGAAATGTCTTGTAACCGGGATTCCGAGTCTGATCGGGTCTTCCCGCTAGAAGGAATATCCTTCGTTGACCGTGAGAGCTTGTGATGGGCTAAGTTGGGACACCCCTGCAGGGATTTGAACTTTCGAAAGCCGTGCCCGCGGTTATGGGCATATGGGAATTTGTTAACGTCCGGTTGTAGAAAACCTGAAGTTGACCTTAATTAAAATACATCAACCGCGTGTGTAACCGTGATGGTCTCTTCTCGGCGGAGTCCAGGAAGTGAACACGGTGTTGGAGTTATGCTTGACATAGGTTGTTCTAGGATCACTTCTTGATCATAGTTTCTCGATCGTGCTTTGCCTTCTCTTCTCGCTCCCATTTGCCGTATGTTAGCCACCATATATGCTAGTCGCTTGCTGCAGCTACACCTCATACCTTTTACCTTACCCATAAGCTTAAATAGTCTTGATCGCGAGGGTGTGAGATTGCTGAGTCCCCGTGACTCACAGATACTTCCAAACCAGTTTGCAGGTGCCATTGAACCGTGCAGATGACGCAACCAAGCTCAAGGAGGAGCTCGATGAAGATCTTGCCCTTTGTGTTGTTTCGTTCTAGTTGATCAGTAGTGGAGCCCAATTGGGATCGATCGGGGATCTGTGTAGCTTTTGGGGTAGTCTTCTTTTATTTTGGCTCCGTAGTCGGGCCCTGATTGTATTTGGATGATGTAATGCTTTATTCATGTATTTGTGTGAAGTGGCGATTGTAAGCCAACTATGTATCTTTTCCCTTATGTATTACATGGGTTGTGTGAAGGTTACCTCACTTGCGACATTGCTTTCAATGCGGTTTGCCTCTAAGTCGTGCTTCGACACGTGGGAGATATAGCCGCATTGAGGGCGTTACAGTATGTTAGCCACCAAATATGCTAGTCGCTGCTGCAGCTTCCACCTCATACCTTTTACCTAACCATAAGCTTAAATAGTCTTGATCGCCAAGGTGTGAGATTGCTGGAGTCCCCGTGGACTCACAGTTACTTCCAAAAAACCAGTTTGTAGGTGCCGATGATACCATGCCAGATGACGCAAACGAGGCTCAAGGAGGAGCTCAATGAAGATCTCGTTCATGTGTGTTTCGTTCAGTTGATTAGTAGTGAGCCAGTTGGGACGATCGGGGATCTGTGTAGCTTTTGGGGTAGTCTTCTTTCATTTTGTGTTCCGTAGTCGGACCTTGATTGTATCTGGATGATGTAATGCTTTATTCATGTATTGTGTGAAGTGGCGATTGTAAGCCAACTATGTATCTCTTTCCCTTATGTATTACATGGGTTGTGTGAAGATTACCTCACTTGCGACATTGCTTTCAATGCGGTTATGCCTCTAAGGTCGTGCTTCGACATGTGGGAGATATAGCCGCATCGAGGGCATTATAAGTTGGTAATCAGAGCCTTCCCCGACCTTAGGAGCCCCCTGCTTGATCGAATCGCTGGCGTTGTTGAGTCTAGAAAAAATATTTTGAGTCTTATAGGATTATATATATATCAGAGAGTAGGATTATTTGTACTCCGCAATCCATTCGTCGCTTTGGTGAGGCATCCTGATGTAGAGTTTTGACTCTTCTCTTCTCAAATTTCAGTAAAAAAAATTTAGGATCACGCAGGTATCTTGGAATCGTTCCGATGGTTTTGTGACGAGAACATTGTTCTTGGTGCCTCCTGACATTTAGGGGTTGTGGCAGTGTCCTGGGGAGTTGAGCTCTGAGGTGTTGTCGTCACAATTTTATCGTTGCAATTCTGGAATACCTGAGTTTTTTGCCGACATCGAAAATCTCTTTTATGCAGTTGTTGGTGAGATAACCTCAACGCCACCCAGTACTGGGGCGGGAGTTTGGGAGTATTGCCATAACTCGTATAACGGATGCTTTTCGAAGGTTGAGGTAAATGATTTCTGAGGATTTCTTGGTTATGTGTTGAAGGATGGATACAGCTGTATGTAGGATTTGCTAGCTTTGGGTGAGATATTATGCTTCCCCTGTATCCCCAACACCTGATTGCATAACCGGGAGAATTTCGGGAGTTTATAAGTGGGAATTCAAGTAGCTCTTAGGATATCTTTCCGACAGATGTATGACATGAAATTCGGGTTCGACGTCTAGTGGTCCGCCTATCCACGGTTGGTTTTACAGTGGTCTCGTTGTGTCTTGAAGATTCCTTGGCTATGCTGACTCGGGGACGCTTCGTATGTCATGTGCACTGCCTTGTACATGATGGTGTTGTACGATCGAGCCCGTGTAGGCCCCACCACGAAAACTTCGGACGAAATCTCTATCATATGTTTGTTCCGGCTTATTCTGCAAGCCAATCCTTTGTTTTGTTTTCAGTTGTGGTATTCGAGTTGCTTCGAAGTCAGTGTTCATTCCATACCTTTCCTAAGCGGTGTTCTCATATTTCTATGTGAATACTAATCCTTCTTGATCATCAATATTGTCATGTCAATCCTTTTCAACCGGCGTGTTTCTCTTCAAGTGGATCCGATCATTTTAACATCCACAAGATCACCTCTCGGTTTTCCCAATGTTGTTTGTTTCATCCGTCCCCAAGTTGTCTTTGTTTTTCCCGCCCTCCCACCCTTTTTCTTCAAAGACTCGGAGTTCTTAATCAAGTATCAATTTTAGTGATGAGAAGCCTCTCCATTCTTTTCCATCAATGTTCTTATCCGGTGATTCTCAAGAAGATACTAATGGAGCTTCAAGTTCGTCAATCTTCACTCGTTCTCTTCTCCGGTGGATTCAATTCAAGATTTTGGTGTTGATCATATCCCTTTTACTCGTTTCAAATGCTTTCTCATGCCGGTGCAACTCTTAATCATCCACTTCTCGCCATTCATTTGTTCTAGAGTGCTCAAGATATCTCGGAGATTCGTGTTTTCACTCTACATTCGTTCAAGCTCTTTCGAGGTATTATCTCATTCAAGCCATTTAATTCAACCGGTGCTATCTCCTTTTTTTCAATTAATTGTTCTACGGTGTTTCTTTTGAGTGGGCCCTAATCCATAGGTCTTTTCCCAGGATCTTACCTGACTCTTCTTATTTTCCCAGAGCTATCCTCAAATTTCTTTTCGAAGTTTGATGCAAGTATGAATTATCATCAGTCAAATGCCTTTCTCCAAGAGCTTGCAATTTCTTTTCATCGTTGGTTCAACCTTTCTAATTTTCATCCCAGAGTATCTCAACAATTCATGGTGGTGTTTTCTCGTCATCACGCTCGACATTTCAAGACTGAAGAAGATTTTTCTCTCAATCTTGCTCCATTCTCTTCAAGTTTCATGGCTCTAGCCTTTTTTCCATCCTCTCATAATTATTTTCGATTGTGAGATATTCTTTTCACCCATTCGGAGCAATTCAAGAGTCTTCTCAGTTTGATTATCCGGAGCACATGTTTTCAGAAGACTTATTCATTCTCAGCTTTCAGCTCTCTTTCTCTAAATCTTACCGGTGCATCGCTCATATAATATCTATTCAGTTCTTGATCTCTTCGTTCTCTTGTATCTAAATTCTCTCACGTATCTTCGTTCTTTTGCTAATTCTTACCGGTGATTCATCCCTTTACTTCGTTCATTTTGAATTCTTACGGTGGTTCGTTCAAGATTTCTCTTCCGCTGTTATCATATCAATTCATTCGTTGTTCCAATCATATCGGTGGTTCATTGAAGACCTTCTCAAGTTTGCGCTATATCTATCTTAAATCCTTTCTACGAGAATAAGTAGCATGCCAATTCCATTGATTGTCATCAATTTAATTGGTGAAGGATAAGCATAATGTAATTCTTATTCTTGTTTCTGCGAGTAAACTCAATTCTTTATTCCGGAGGTTCATCAAACTCTCGGTTTCAATTGTTCATCTTCTCTTTTGCCCGGAGTTCCAATCTATTTCAATTATATCACCACGCAGATTCATCTAGATCATTACAAGGATTCACCTTGTTCTTTCAACTTCTCTTACTTTTCGTTTGATCATTCTTTCATTACCGGAGTTCTTCATGGAGACTCTACATGTTGGCTCATAAAGGATTTAATTCCTTCTCGAAGCGTTCATCAAGATTCTTTTCAGAGTAGCTCAAGTTTTCTTCATCTTGTAGTCCGAAGCGCAATTCTTTCCCTTTTATCTTTTGAGGTGGTGTTATGTTATTCTTAATAATTTGAGTTCATGTTTCATGATCCACATGTTGTTAAGAATGAGGTATTTTAAATCCATCAACCTCTTCGTTGGAGTTATCTTGTGTCATGTTTCACCAAAAGCCTTCCCTAAGGATTGTTGCTATTTATGGTGCTCATAAATGACCCAAGTTCTTCATTTATCCTCCCGGCAAAATAGTCTCGTCTCTTTGTTTATATCAATCCAATCTATTGTTTCCAGTAGTGGCGGAATTTCACCTCATAATTTCGAGATGTTTTCCATAAGTCCTCTACAACTTTGTTCTTTTCGTTGCTGGTTTTCCCAACAACTCCGTTCGAACCTTCTCCTAAATATGCTTTTGCAAGCTCATTTAGGGTAGAAGATGTTGTATTCTTCTCCGTTCTTTTGTTCCGACGATCCAACTTCTATTCTTTCATTCCGGAGGCATTGTGATATTGCTTTCTTCAACCATCATCCCGTTTTATCAAGATCATGTTCTTTCCTGTGCTTATCCATCTAACCGGAGTGTTGTGTCATCTCTTCTACTTTTGCTATAAAATGTTCCTGGCAGATTGTTGACATGTTTAGCAATTTTGCCAAGCTTGTTGTTGTTGATCCGTGCATGCTATGTTGTTGTTCTTGCCATGTCTAGCTTCTATGCCATGTCTACTTTCTGGGTGTATGCTTAGTTTATCATGCCATGCTTTTTAGTGAGTGCATCGAGCTCGTAAACATGCCTACTTGATATCTGTTTTGCATGCTCCGGTTTTTCACTAAGTCTGAATCTGTTTTCGTTAATTGCTATGTTCACATGCTTGCAATTGTATTTTCTGATCCCTTTTGGCTTATGGTAACTAAGGGACTTTTGTTGTATGCTTAGAGTAGCTTCATGCCATGCTTTGCTTTGCCATGATATGTTCCTGTAGCATGTATTTTTCGTGATCTAAACATTGCTTCCTGATGTTAAATTCCTGACTTGTTGATAATTTCACTAAGTCTGAAACCTGTTATCATTTGCACTTTTGCCATGCTTGTTTGAACCTGTAATTGACTGAATTAGCCGTAGCTCAGTGTTCATATTTTGTAAAGCATCTTGAGTGGATCCCTGCCATGTTTTTTGTTGCTATGTTTGAGTGCAGTAGCTTAATTATCTTGATGCATTTAGAAGGCTACTTGCTGTTAATCGCAGACCGGTGCCATATCTGTTTTGCTTGCCATTTCCAAACCGTGCATCCGATTCCGGTGATCTTTATATCAATTTCGACCGAAATCAACTCATCTTTCCAGTGGCACTCTTGGTTTTTCCAATTTGAGGCCAGGTTCAATCATTCCTTTCTGAAGCATGCATATGCATCGCATATCGCATCCCGCATATCATGCCATGTCTTGCATCATGGTGCTTGTGCATGGCACGTGGTTGATTGTGTCTCCCTTTGCTTGTGTTCTTGCTTTGGGTAGAGCCGGGAGACGAGTATGTGATCGAGGAGCCCGTTGAGTATGCTTACGAGGATCAAGTTTTCGTCTTCTCAGAGAACTTTGCAGGCAAGATGACCATACCCTCGAAATCACTTCTATCTTTGCTTGCTAGTTGCTCGCTCTTTTGGTATGCCTATGCTGCGATACCCACCACTTGCTTATCATGCCTCCCATTTTGCTAAGCCAAGCCTCTAACCCACCACCTTGTCCTAGCAAACCGTTGTTTGGCTATGTTACCGCTTTGCTCAGCCCCTCTTATAGCGTTGTTAGTTGCAGGTGAAGATTGGAGCTTGTTCCATGTTTGGGACATGGTTATTTTGGTGGGATATCACAATATCTCTTATTATATTAATGCATCTATACACTTGGTAAAGGGTGGAAGGCTCGGCCTTATGCCTGGTGTTTTGTTCCACTCTTGCCGCCCTAGTTTCCGTCATACCGGTGTTATGTTCCTTGATTTTGCGTTCCTTACACGGTTGGGTTATAATGGGAACCCCTTCATAGTTCGCCTTGAATAAAACTCCTCCAGCAAGGCCCGACATTGGTTTTACCATTTGCCACCTAGCCTTTTCTTTCCCTTGGGTAGGCCTGCCCAAGGGTCATCTTTATTGAAACCCCCGGGCCAGTGCTCCTCTGAGTGTTGGTCCAACCTGTCAGCTGCCGGTGGCCACCAGGGGCAACTCTGGGCTGGCCTACCGGAACCTTGGACAATCCGGTGTGCCCTGAGAACAAGATATGTGCAGCTCCTATCGGGATTTGTTGGCACATTCGGTTGGCTTTGCTGGTCTTGTTTTACCAGTGTCGAAATGTCTTGTAACCGGGATTCCGAGCCTGATCGGGTCTTCCTGGGAGAAGGAATATCCTTCATTGACCATGAGAGCTTGTGATGGGCTAAGTTGGGACACCCCTACAGGGATTTGAACTTTCGAAAGCCGTGCCCGCGGTTATGGGCAGATGGGAATTTGTTAATGTCCGGTTGTAGAAAACCTGAAACTTAACTTAATTAAAATGCATCAACCGCGTGTGTAGCCGTGATGGTCTCTTCTCGGCGGAGTCCGGGAAGTGAACATGGTGTTGGAGTTATGCTTGACGTAGGTTGTTCTGATCACTTCTTGATCATAGATTTCTCGAACGTCCTTTGCCCTCTCTTCTCGCTCTCATTTGCGTATGTGTTAGCCACCAAATATGCTAGTCGCTTGCTGCAGCTCCACCTCATACCTTTTACCTAACCATAAGCTTAAATAGTCTTGATCGCGAGGGTGTGAGATTGCTAAGTCCCCGTGACTCACAGTTACTTCCAAAACCAGTTTGCAGGTGTCGATGATACCGTGCAGATGACGCAACCGAGCTCAAGGAGGAGCTCGATGAAGATCCCGTTCATTGTATTGTTTCATTTCAGTTGATCAGTAGTGGAGCCCAGTTGGGATGATCGGGGATCTGTGTAGCTTTTGGGGTAGTCTTCTTTTATTTTGGGTTCCGTAGTCGGACCTTGTGTGTATCTGGATGATGTAATGCTTTATTCATGTATTGCGTGAAGTGGCGATTGTAAGCCAACTATCTATCTCTTTCCCTTATGTATTACATGGGTTGTGTGAAGATTACCTCACTTGCGACATTGCTTTCAATGTGATTATGCCTCTAAGTCGTGCTTCGACACGTGGGAGATATAACCACATCGAGGGTGTTATACGAGGTCCTCTCGCACTACTCCTTTTAAACTTTCTTCAGTCAATGATCACATCGTACATGAACTCTCGAAGATGCCCCTTGTTGCTCTTCATGGTGACTATTTCGTATGCTAGCTTCATCCGCTCACAGTCAATCTGTTCCTGTTGGTCAGGCAAAGATGCAAACAATTAGTTCACGAACATGCGGGCAACATTTTATAGTTGTTGGTGTGTATATGGTTCATAGAATTAGCAGACGCGAAACCTGCGTCAGTGTTGAACGAAGGTATAGCCCGGTGAAATTCTTGAAGTAGTGAAAGATGTAGATCCCACTGTCTTCCATGCACACATTATTTGTCCTCGTCATATTAGTTGGCAAAAATATTGTACCCTAGTACATATATATCAACACTAGCCATGGCTGAACCTGAATTGTATGCGTAGCTGGGTGTTTGCCTAGTAGGCATGTTCATACCTGCTGCATGGTTCATGATGTGCCACCAATGGATACACAAATTTCCATCCATCGGCATCCACCAACCCGTTACCGAAGTAGTTGTTTAACAAAGAACAAAACCTCTTCTGGAATTTCTTAGCTAGTGCTTCATGCTTTATCTTCATCTCGTCTAGTTCATCTGTCTCGGTCAGGTCTAGCACCATCATAACCTTTGTGTCCTTATCCATAAGGTACATCGACCAGCAGTCCATGAAATCCAGAGGGAAAAAGAACTTGATTTTTCATTTTCCCAAATGCAAACACAGAAGGAGAGTCAGTTCCATGCATTTAGTCTTAAAGATAAACCAAATACACGAAGATTATGACGACATGGTTATACCTTCTTCAGCCAGTCTATCCTATAGCCGATTACATTAGAGTTCATCATATTGTTGATATAATCCTAGTTAGTATGACCATCGTCCTGGCAAACTTTTTCCCGCAAAGGAAAACGTAAGAAGCACACTTAGTTGGGACTGACATAAATACTAGAACAACATATTGTCATTTTTTCATCATCACTTAATCATCGCGCTCACCACAAATTTCGGATCGAAAAGCCCCCGGAACCTATCCAACCACCCACCGTACATATCATCCTCCTTCAGGCACATCATTCGCTGAATGCACCTCACCACATCTAAAGATAAGTCACCTCTAGGAGTCAGTTCATCTTTAATGTCCTGACCAGATGTGACCGCCAATATTGGGTGGAAATGCTTGACCCATTTCCTGTAAGGTAACTAGTTAGTGATGCAACCTCGTAAGGTAAACACGGCCCTGCCCTGCTGTCTGATTTACTTGCATGTCTGCCAACAAGATGCCTATTTGTTTTCTTACCTTTTCAAGATCCCACCTACGCATGCATTTAGGTTCAGACTGAATTTGGAAATTACATCATCAAATGGCTCTGAATGGTTTAGCCCTATTGATGGAGGGTACTTGTCACCCCATTCCTTCTTGTTTGCAACACTCGTTTTTCCATTTCCAGCATCTGTCCTTGCACCATTTGTTTTTCTATTGTTGTTCACCGTGTGCTTAATTCCACATCTCTGAAGATAATTCATAATTGCTTGCTGGAACCGTGTTGCTGAACGACTAGCCCCTGGCGTCATGACCTTGGTGGGAGCTTGACCGTCCCCGCCATCTGCATCACAATCCTTGTTTAAGTAATATGTACTAAATTTTACTAGCATTTTGAATCTAATTTGCAGGCCATCAGTTGCCAGGTTTACACAACAACCTTCATTATCGCATCGGTAAGAAGGACCAGGTCGACAGTTTGTTTGCACATCCAGGACACGGGGGCCTCTACTATCTTGTTGTGTTGAATAGGCTGCATGAGTGCCCAATCTGCCTGCTTCTGGGTGGTCTTCGTCTTGCCATCTCAACAAGATGGGTCCATTGAAAGACGGGTCCTCGTCCATGTCGTCTCCCGGGCGCCCACTCCCGACAACCATCATCATTGTGTGCACATAACGACAGGTTAGATATTGTTAGTTGTTATTCTAGCAATCTACATATTTGGAATGGATTGCAATGGTATTGTACCTGTGTTCATTGCAGCCAACAAGGCATTTACATTCTCTATGTCAACCACACTTGGCTCAACATGTTGTGCATTTTGCTCATTAGTGTAATCTGTTGGAACCTGTGATGCCACCACCAAGAATTCCTCATCCAGACCTGAAAGGTATCATCAGTAAAGGTGTAGCTGAAGGATCGATATCTTCAATCCCACTATGTTACCATTAAAATAACGTGGTTGGGAAGTAGATAGGTCACCTATTCCGTCATTCTCATCTCCAGCATAGCCTGTTGGCACTTTAGATGCCACATCCAGGAAGTCATCACCAAGTACTGAAAACATAAAGAGGGTATTTTGTTCTCCTCAGACATTAGCTCAGGCCATTGAGAAATAAAACTCGCTCCAATGTATAATATAAAAAAGGATCGAAGTGAGTATTTTTACCTTCTTCTTGGTACATGGCATCAAAGTTCCTTGCGAATGTGTAGTCAGCATCCTTTTCATTCCCAAGTTCCATCACTGCCTCCTCATGTGTTGTAGTTAGTAACTCCGCCCGGTTCGTCTGAAGTTGTTCATCGTCATCTCCTTCATCACCACCCTTATTGATCTCTGGTATTTCAACCACCCCATGATCATGGTCTACCGCTGTGTTATCTTGGTTTTCGTTTGTTGGCGTTGCAAAGTTAACACCGTCATCACCATCATCTTGGCCTATGCTATTGTCTATCGGATTCTGGGGTGGTACAAACCCTGAAAGAAATAACCAAGAAAGAGACGGTTAGCATTTTCTTGCAATTTTCGTCAACTATAACTTCGCTAGTATTGCGACACATCCACGATATGATGTCTAGGAACTGAAATTATAATCAGTTTTTTTTATTTTTTTTCAAATAACTTCACTGTCAATGGGGAAACACAGCTATCCAGAAACTATCTTTAAAAAATGATCCCATACTTAAATTACCTTCTTCTCTGTACATGGCACCAAGGCTCATTGCATCTGTCTGGTCATCATTGTTTTCAGCAATAGATGTTGGCACTCCTGTCCCATGGTTAACATTAAGCACACCCGCATGGGCTGTCTGCTGCTGATCATCATCGTTTCCTTCATTGTCATCCTCGCTGGCATCTGGTTCTTCATCCCCCCACGCTGAGATCTTCAACCGCTGCGCCTTCTTGGCTTTCATTTGCCAGCCTTTCCCAGTTTATGCTATCTTCAACATCTTCTTAATCTATGGAATTGTTTGTTTGAACTCCGTCAGGTTCAGTTCCTGTAAATAAAGAAAATCGCATGAGATAGATAGCATTTTATTTAGCTATCTCATCAATGCAAAGTGGGTTAGAGCAAGGAAGCATATTTGCAAAATATGTGTTACCCAAATACGTACCATTAGTGTACCCTTCAACACCCATCTTCAATAGAAGACTTTCCGCCTGATTGAATATGTCTGAATGCAAAAATTAGTGTTAGGACTACTGTCGGTGTCAAAACCGGCGGATCTTGGGTAGGGGGTCCCGAACTGTGCGTCTAGGCCGGATGGTAACAGGAGGCAAGGGACACGAAGTTTTACCCAGGTTCGGGCCCTCTTGATGGAGGTAAAACCCCACGTCCTGCTTGATTAATATTGATGATATGGGTAGTACAAGAGTAGATCTACCACGAGATCAGAGAGGCTAAACCCTAGAAGCTAGCCTATGGTATGATTGTTGATGTGTATGTTGTCCTACGGACTAAAACCCTCCGGTTTATATAGACACCGGAGAGGGTTAGGGTTACATAGAGTCGGTTACAATGGTAGGAGATCTGAACATCCGTCTCGCCAAGCTTGCCTTCCACGCCAAGGAAAGTCCCTTCCGGACATGGGACGGAGTCTTCAATCTTGTATCTTCATAGTCCAGGAGTCCGGCTGAAGATATAGTTCGGCTATCCGAACACCCCCTAATCCAGGACTCCCTCAGTAGCCCCTGAACCAGGCTTCAATGACGACGAGTCTGGCGCGCAGATTGTCTTCGGCATTGCAAGGCGGCTTCCTCCTCCAAGTACTTCATAGAAGATTTTGAACACAAAGATAGTGTCCGGTTCTGCAAAATAAGTTTCCACATATTGCCATAGAGAGAATAATATTTACACAAATCTAATCTGCTGACGTACTCCGTAGTGTGACATCACACCACGGCCAAGCTTTTATTCGAACCATTTTACTGTCCCATCTTAGCGCGCTATGCGAGGCAGTTTCCTTGGCACGTCTTGTTAAAGCAGAGATCGTGTCCCCTTATTCCGGGATTCTCATCAATACGGGCGTGGGTAATCCAACCGCACCATTGATTACGGCGCTTGGAGATAAGCGAGTTTTACCAGGCTGGTGGGGACACGTAGTTGCGTCCATCCATATAAGGGGATAAGGATCCACCTTTTCACCCACGCCTTCTTCCTCCTTTGCCTATCCATTCTTGCGCACTCGAGCTCCAGCGCCCAAGTCCGCACTACCACCTCAACCTTCTCCAGTCATGTCCGGAGCGGGAGGCAAGTGGATGGTCTCCTCCGTCATGGAGGGACACATCAGAAAGCTGAGGAAGGCCGGACATCTGGCTAGCGACATCGCACACCGGCTTCCCGAAAAGGGGCAGCTCATCCCCACTCCTAGGCCCCATGAGAGGGTGGTATTCCTCCCCCATTTCCTCCGCGGACTGGGCTTCCCTCTGCATCCATTTGTCCAGGGGCTCATGTTCTACTACGGCCTGGATTTCCACGATCTGGCCCCGAACTTCGTCCTCAACATCTCGGCGTTCATCGTCGTGTGCGAGGCGTTCCTCCGCATCCGCCCCCATTTCGGCCTATGGCTTAAGACTTTCAACGTCAAGCCAAAGGTGGTGCGCGGCAGCCAGGCGGAGTGCGATGGTGCCATGGTTGGCAAGATGGCTAACATCCGGTGGCTCGAGGGCTCCTTTGTGGAGACCCTGAAGGGGTGGAAATCATGGTGGTTTTACGTCACCGAGCCGTGCGACACCGAATGGGTCGCACCCCCTGAGTTTCGATCCAGCCCCCCTACGCGGCTCACGTCCTGGAAAGAGATGGGCCTGTCGTGGGGCAACCAAAAGGAGGTGACCGTACTGCAAACATGCATCCAATCCCTGGCGAACAAGCAGCTCAGGCTTGTCAACGTAGTCCAGGTTATGCTCATCCGCCTGGGCCTCCTGTGTCAACAACGGGCCTTCAATCTGTGGGAGTTCAATCCGGCACAGCACCGAACTCTGAGCAGGCTCTTCGACACGACGTACGAAGATTCCTGGAAGGTGCTTTCCAAAGGCGCCGAGGCTCCCTCATCCACTACTGAGGATCGCAGATTCAGCGTGCAGCGTCATGCTAGCGCGGTAAGTTTTTTGTACCTTTTACAGGGCACTAGTTTTTCATAGTTTAACTCTATGCGGGATCTAAACTCCCTTACCTTTGACAGGATTGGCAGGCGAAGTCCGGACGGATCGACTGTCCGGCGCCTTTGCCCAAAGGCCCAGCGGACACTCAATTGGCGAAGCTACTGGCTCCGGCACCCTATGTGGTGCCGGAGAAGAAGGCCGCAAAAAAGGCTGCGGGGACTCGAAAGAGTGCCCGGCGCCTAGAGGTGACGGATTCGCCATCTGACGAATCCAAGACGCACTCCTCCCAAGAAGACGAGGAGGAGGAAGAAGAGACCCCTCCCCCTCCAGCGGGGGAAGGGAAGAAAAGGAAGGCCACCCCAACTGGGGAGGCCGAAGGGTCCAAGAAGGGGAAAACCCTTTCTCCAGATTACTCTACCGACGCCGACGACGACCGAGAGGAGTGGGCGCCCAGGGGCAAGCCCCTGGCGAAATCGTAAGTATCCGGATACCAAAGTGATTCATAGTATTCGTTTATTGCATAACATTCCCTTATGTCGAATGTGTTTATGCAGCCCACCCAAAGACCGGCTCGATGCGTCGTCGAGCGGCTCACTGGACTCGTCGGACGTGAACTCACTTCCGACGGCTTCCTCCCCCCGCCCTACGGACGACACCGAAGTGTTGTCCCAACAGGTTCCAATCCGGGGGGAGGTGGTCCTGGAGGCGCTGCGAGGCGACCTCTCGGACTCCAGGAGTAAGGGGGATGAAACCCCCCAGGGCTCCAAGTCCGGCCCTAGGCCGGACACCGCTCCGGAACCTTCAAAGGTTCCAGAGTCCGGCGGGGGACCTCCTTCCAAGAGGAGCAAGCCCGCCGTGCCGGTGACCTCCGTCCAACCGGAGGCGCCGGACAATATGTTGGAGGCGCTCCAAGGCACCTCCATCGACGAGGGGCACCGCACTATTATGAGTGCGATGATCCAGAAGGTTCAGTCCGCCAGGAGCGAACTGACTGAAGCTTGTACAAGCCTTTTAACAGGCTTTGAGGTAAATA
This sequence comes from Triticum urartu, assembly GCF_003073215.2. NCBI lineage: Eukaryota > Viridiplantae > Streptophyta > Magnoliopsida > Poales > Poaceae > Triticum > Triticum urartu. The sequence goes on along the minus strand of NC_053026.1, from coordinate 260,825,349 downwards.
AAGAATGCATAAATAATATTACCGCATAGACAGTAGCCCCTGATGCTCTATTTGGCGTTCGGGAAGAAAGGCCGAATAGAGGATCAAAGAAAATTCGCAGGAGTCTAACAAAAAGGAGTCAATATGCGTGTGCAGGCTTCCCTGCGGGCGTCTGCCGCACTAACTGTGGAAGTGGACGTGCTAAAGCAGAACCTCGAGCAGTCCGAGCAAGAGCTCGGGCGTGCCAAGAAGTAGCTCGAGGATAATGAAGGTAAGAAATACCTTGTTGGAATTAAATATATATATAAAGGTGCAATTGCAAAAAATGACAGGATTATCGTGGCTATTGTAGGGGCCACGTCTGAGGTGGCGACCCTTAAGCAAGCGCTGCTCGAGGCCGAGAAGACGGCGGCCACGGAGCGCACCGAGCGGGAGAAGTATGAGGCCGAGGTTGGCAAGGTGCGGCAAGAGCTCTAGGCTCCCATGGAAAAACATGAGAGTTTGGAGCGTGACTCAAGGACGCGAGCGTCCGAGCTCGCGGCGGCTATTGAAAGTGCCAAGTCTGCCAAGGCTGAATCCCAGAAGACCCTCCAGGAGTTGGATGAGGTGAAGAAGATAGCGGCGGGTAAGGCATTCTTTATGCAAAGAAAACACATAAGCATGAGTTACTTGTTACTTACCTGAATCCGGAGTTCTCCAGGCCCATTCGTAGATCTTCCCCGGAGTGTATCTGATGCTGCCGCATTCTATCGAGCCGAGGAGGGGAGCTCGACAGAGAAGGTGTTCTGGTCTCAGTACGCTGAGGCCGGACACCCCGTGCCCCTGAGAGACCAGCTGAAGCAACTGATCGAGCTCCACAAGGCGGCCGAACAGGCCATGAAGGGCCTCATAGTTCGGTTGTGGCCTGGAGAGGCTCAGCCTGGGAGCTATTTCGGGCTGGTGCGGCGGCTGGTGGAGGCCTGTCCAAGGCTCGAAGTCATCAAGCGCTCCGTCTATATTGAAGGTGCCCGTAGGGCCCTTGCCCGTGCTAAGGTGCACTGGGGCAAGCTGGATGCTGAGAAGCTTGTGAAGGACGGGCCACCGCCAGGGAAAGAGCATCGCAAGCCTGAGAATTATTATAAGGATGTTCTGAAGGGTGCCTGCCTTGTGGCGGATGAATGTACTATGGATGTAATTTTCGAGTAAAACTCGCTTGTTTTGTCCTGTGCGCTAAAAACTTGTTCATATGCGCTGAGCAATGCTGCTTGAATTTAAAATATTACCTTCTGTGTGGCTGTTTATCAATACTGAGAGATGGCAAGTCGTCGGCTTCTGCCCCCTTGCCGCTAGTGCTGGGGTGTTCGGGGATAAACCTGGGCGCTCTTTTTCCCATATTTGGGTCCTTCGAGGGAGGCGCTCAGCCCAACGAACGAGGCAATCGGACTATAATGCATGAACACTCTCACTTAGCCATAGAATTCTATAATTTTAAATTTCGGCGAAGCCCCTAGTATTCGGAAGACCGAGTTCGGGGCGCTATCCACGCCTTGGCCGGACAGAGCCGACTCCTCGCCCTAAGCGGCATAAGTCTTTAGGGACTTGAAAAAACCTCTCGAACAGCGACCAGCTCTCGCTTCATCATGACGGTCAGTTTTAGCTTTCTCCACTGAGGTGCTCGGCCCAGCTCAACTGGGGCACAATCGCAGTGGTTCTCCTAGTGCTACCTTAGCCGATATAGCGGAACGTAAGGCACAAAAACATAGGAGCCGGGCAAACCCAACTATTGACCCAAGACATGATTTGGAGCCGATGCATATAGTGCTATAAGTTCGGGCTGCCGCACTTGTGAAAGTGTTCGGACTTCTCACACCATATTGAGGGATGCTAAAAGCCCCTGGCGTATTTTGGCCGTACCAAGTTGTACGGGTGCAACATGTCGTTAAGGAACATTTATTTAAAAAGATAATGCAAAAAATATAGACAAAAGCTATGCATTGTTTATTAAAAATAGCTGCGATCAAAGCAGAACGATACAAGTAATGCGATAAATGAAAAGTTGGACTATTTAACATGTCTGCTCCAGGGGCAAGCTGCGGAATAGTATGCGAAACAGGTATACTGCTCATGATAGAGACCACCTGGGATTTCTGTAATGCGGCATGGCTTGTCTGCTTCCCTGGTCCTTGCATCGTTTGTGTGGCAATTGAACTGCCGAATAGACCTTTCGAAGAGTAGAGTCCTGGAAGTAAGAGAAAAGTAAAAAATCGGCAGCCCCTAGTGCGGTTTAAGCCGTGTTTTGGGCGTGCCGTGATGGTGCCCCTCCCCCTATGCCCATGGTATTTCCAGAGCGTAGTTATGGACGTGAAGTACTGGCGTCGCCTTTTTGCGAGGGTTGGGGTTGGGGCCGCATTGCTACGCCTGCTCGGAACATGCCAGGCGGTCTTGTTGTAGGTTAATCCGGGCGCGCTTGACGGTGTCCGGACGTTTAATGGCCGGACTGGAGAACTGCCTGGAGAGGCTGCTTTGTACTTCCGCTACAAGGGCCGCCGTGTGCTCCTCCGTTCGGAGGGAGCGTTCGGTGTTTCCATTGACCGTAATTACTCCACGAGGGCCTGGCATCTTGAGCTTAAGGTATGCATAGTGCGGTACCGCGTTGAATTTGGCGAATGCGGTTCGTCCGAGCAGTGCATGATAGCCACTGCGGAATGGGACTATGTCGAAGATCAATTCCTCGCTTTGGAAATTATCCGGGGATCCGAAGACCACTTCAAGTGTCACTGAGCCTGTACAGTTGGCCTCTACACTTGGTATTACGCCTTTAAAGGTCGTTTTGGTGGGCTTAATCCTCGAGGGATCGATGCCCTTTTTTCGCACTATATCCTGGTAAAGTAGGTTCAGGCTGCTGCCGTCGTCCATGAGGACTCTAGTGAGATGAAATCCGTCAATAATTGGGTCTAGAACCAATGCGGCAAATACGCCATGACGGATGCTAGTGGGATGGTCTCTTCGATCAAAGGTGATCGGGCAGGAGGACCATGGGTTGAACTTTGGGGCGACTGGCTCTACCGCGTATACGTCCCTTAACGCGCACTTCCGCTCCCTTTTGGGGATGTGAGTGGCGTATATCATGTTCACCGTCCGCACTTGTGGGGGAAAACCCTTCTCTCCATTGTTGTTCGGTGGCCGGGGCTCCTCGTCGTCATTGCTATGCAGCCCCTTGTCTTCATTGTCGGTGCTTAGCTTGCCTGCCTGCTTGAACACCCAACAATCCCTGTTGGTGTGATTGACCAGCTTTTCGGGCGTGCCATGTATTTGGCACAAGCGGTCGAGTATTCGGTCCAAGCTGGACGGGCCCCTAGGATTCCTTTTGAATGGCTTCCTCCGCTGACCGGATTTAGAGCCTCTGAATCCGGCATTAACTGCCGTATCCTCAGCATTGTCGCCGTTAATGCGGCGCTTCTGCTTGTTGCGACGCGACCTGCCACTAATGTCCCTAGTGTCCGAACTACCAGGGTTCTTGGTCATATTGTTGCTATGAGCGAGCTAGCTGTCTTCTCCCGCGCAAAAGCGGGTCATGAGTGTCGTGAGTGCTGCCACAGATTTCGGCTTTTCTTGTCCGAGGTGCCGGGCCAGCCACTCGTCACCGATATTGTGCTTGAAGGCTGCTAGGGCCTCAGCGTCCGGACAGTCGACTATTTGAGTTTTCTTTGTTAGGAACCGTGTCCAGAATTGACTGGCCGATTCCTCTGGCTGCTGGATTACGTGACTTAGGTCATCGGCGTCTGGGGGTCGCACATAAGTGCCCTGGAAATTGTCGAGGAATGCGGCTTCCAGGTCCTCCCAACAACTGATTGATCCTGTTGCCAAGCTGTTGAGCCAATGCCGAGCTGGTCCTTTAAGCTTGAGTGGGAGGTATTTGATAGCGTCAAAATCATCGCCGCGGGCCATGTGGATATGAAGGAGATAATCCTCGATCCATACCGCAGGGTCCGTTGTGCCATCATATGATTCGATGTTTACGGGTTTGAAACCCTCGGGGATTTGATGATCCATTATTTCGTCTGTAAAGCACAGTGGGTGTGCGGCGCCTCTGTACTGGGCAATATCATGACGTAGCTCCAATGAGCTTTGTCTACTGTGTTCGGCCCTGCCGAATTTGTGGCCGGCGTGACGGTTACTGTCTCGAGCCGTGGGGTGCCCATGCGATCCGTAGATCGATCGTGTTTGCCTTGCCTTGTCCTCCAACATGTCTCGTAAGTCCGGCGCATATTCCCGTGCCTTGGTACGGGGTGCGGCTTGAGTGGAGGGCCGGGAGGCCTCTCTGTCGCGGCCACGAGGTGGCCGTTCGGCCGCATCAAGTGCTTCCTCCTCTAATCGGGGTAGCAACTTGCGCTTTGGGTAATTCTTGGAGGGGCGTTCGAGTTTATGCTCTTCGGCCGCAAGGACTTCAGTCCATCTGTCAACCAGCAAATCTTGATCAGCTCTGAGTTGTTGCTGTTTTTTTCTTGAGGCTTCTTGCCGTGGCCATAAGCCTGCGTTGGATACGCTTTTGCTCAACGGGATCCTTTGGCACGACGAATTCGTCGTCGTCGAGGCTTGCCTCGTCTTCGAAGGGAGGCATATAATTATCGTCCTCGACCTCTCTGTCTGCCGCTCTCTCATGAGGGCTGGTTTCTCCATCCTCCTGTGCTAAACCTTGCTGGAGGGGGTTTTCTTCGGCACTCTCTGGAGTATTATTATCTCCCGTGCTGGAATCACCGTTTTTGTGTTGGTGGGATTTTGAGCGGCGCCGCTGACGCCGACGCTTGGGCTGTTTCTTGGAGGGGCCATCCTCCGCTGTTCCATCGCCCTCTCCCTCTTTTGGGGTGTACACCATGTATATGTCATATGACGAGGTGGCTTTCCAGGGCCTAGTAGGCGCTGGTTCTTCATCATCTCCTTCATCGGCGTCCATACCGTCGATGTCTTCGGAGTCGAAGTCGAGCATGTCGGTTAAGTCATCGACAGTGGCTACAAAGTGGGTGATGGGTGGGTTTTGAATTTCTTCATCGTCCGTACCCCAACCTTGCTGACCGTAGTCCGGCCAGGGCTCTCCTAATAAAGAGAGAGACTTCAGTGACTTCAGGATATCGCCGAAAGGCGAGTGCTGAAAGATGTCTGCGGTAGTGAAATCCATGATCGCCGCCCAATCGGATTCGACTGGCAGGGGCGCGGAGGGTTCGGAGTCCGGAGAGGAGTCCGGCTCCTTGGAGTCACGAGCCTCGCAGAGTACGGGGCTGGTGTTCGGCTCAATCGCCGTTTGGATCGCAGCCCCCGAGGTGGCGTCCAACCGCCCATCCTCGATCGGCGCAGTTGACTCCGAACTAAGGGTCGGAGCCGGTGCGGGTGCGACCTCCAGGGCACCGTTCGGCGGCAGATTTAGATCATGCTCATCATGACAGTGCGGCACGCTCGGCAGTGGTTCGAATCCGTCGAAGATCAAGTCCCCGCGGATGTCAGCCGTGTAATTTAAACTTCCGAATCTGACCTGACGGCCAGGGGCGTAGCTTTCGATCTGCTCTAGATGGCCAAGTGAATTGGCCCGCAGTGCGAAGCCGCCAAAGACGAAGATCTGTCCGGGAAGGAAGGTCTCACCCTGGACTGCATCGCCATTGATGATCGTAGGAGCCATCGGGCCTGACGGCGACGGCACAGAGGAACTCTCAATGAAAGCACCAATGTCGGTGTCAAAACTGGCGGATCTCGGGTAGGGGGTCCCGAACTGTGCGTCTAGGCCGGATGGTAACAGGAGGCAAGGGACACGAAGTTTTACCCAGGTTCGGGCCCTCTCGATGGAGGTAAAACCCTACGTCCTGCTTGATTAATATTGATGATATGGGTAGTACAAGAGTAGATCTACCACAAGATCAGAGAGGCTAAACCCTAGAAGCTAGCCTATGGTATGATTGTTGATGTGTATGTTGTCCTACGGACTAAAACCCTCCGGTTTATATAGACACTGGAGAGGGTTAGGGTTACATAGAGTCAGTTACAATGGTAGGAGATCTGAACATCCGTATCGCCAAGCTTGCCTTCCACGCCAAGGAAAGTCCCTTCCGGACACGGGACGGAGTCTTTAATCTTGTATCTTCATAGTCCAGGAGTCCGACTGAAGATATAGTTCGGCTATCCGAACACCGCCTAATCCAGGACTCCCTCAACTACCTTCTATTTTGTCTAACAAAGTTGCAGCTAGCATCGACATGTCGAACAGGGGCACCTTCAAAAAGTTCTGGTTTTTCCATTGCTTGTTCTACCGCAGCTAGCGCAACCGCAGATAAGCTCCGCACACATTCCCTCCATTCCTCTAAAATTGAGCTATTTGACGTGTCCTCTCCAACATCGTTTCCACGCACATTCCTGTTCCGCAAGACCCCATGTTCCCTCGCGTCTGAAAAATAAGTTGCATGCAAAGTGAGATATCCATAATCAACACATATTTTCTTGCAAACAAAATCAGGTTTGTCACATTATTCACGAGACTCACATTCAAGATCAGACTTCCTTGCGCCTCAATTTCAAACAGTTTCGCTCACAAATGCTCCCCTCTTCTCCGTAGCCAAGTTGACCTCCCTGTATTATGAAGCCTCGCAAAAGGGTTGCTACTGCCAGCTTCACCGTCATCGCTCACTCTTAGCTCGAGCCTCCTCCTAAGTCGGCCGAGGTTCCATGGTCCTGCAAAGGGTGTATCCGTTAGCGATCAAGCAATACATGCTGCGTCTTTTTCTTCTCTGGGCAACTACGTAGATTCACTTTGTTACAACTTCCCTTTCACTCAGCATCTTACCTGTAACACGCGCGCCTACAACATCATTATATTGTTGGGTTTCGTAGTAATTTCAAAAAAATTCCTACGCTCACGCAAGATCATGGTGATGTATAGCAACGAGAGGGGAGAGTGTGATCTACGTACCCTTGTAGACCGACAGCGGAAGCGTTGTGACAACGCGGTTGATGTAGTCGTACGTCTTCATGATCTGACCGATTCAAGCACCGTTACTCCGGCACCTCTGAGTTCTTGGCACACGTTCAGCTCGATGACGATCCCCGGGCTCCGATCCAGCAAAGCGTCGGGGAGGAGTTCCATCAGCACGCAGGCGTGGTGACGATTTTGATGTTCTACCGTCGCAGGGCTTCGCCTAAGCACCGCTACAATATGACCGAGGTGGAATATGGTGGAGGGGGGCACCGCACACGGCTAAGGAACGATCACGAAGATCAACTTGTGTGTCTATGGGGTGCCCCCTGCCCCCATATATAAAGGAGTGGAGGAGGGGAGGGCCGGCCCTCTCTATGGCGCGCCCTAGGGGAGTCCTACTCCCACCGGGAGTAGGATTCCCCTTTTCCTAGTCCAACTAGGAGTCCTTCCATGTAGTAGGAGTAGGAAACAAGGAAGGGGGCGCAGCCCCTCCCCCTAGTCCAATTCGGACTAGGCCTTGGGGGGCGCGGCCTGCCCTAGGCAGCCCCTCTCTCTTTCCCGTATGGCCCAATAAGGCCCAATACTTCTCCCGGCGAATTCCCGTAACTCTCCGGTACTCCGAAAAATACCCGAATCACTTGGAACCTTTCCGATGTCCGAATATAGTCGTCCAATATATCGATCTTTACGTCTCGACCATTTCGAGACTCCTCGTCATGTCCCCGATCTCATCCGGGACTCCGAACTCCTTCGGTACATCAAAACTCAAACTCATAATATAACTGTCATCGAAACCTTAGCGTGCGGACCCTACGGTTCGAGAACAATGTAGACATGACCGAGACACGTCTCCGGTCAATAACCAATAGCGGACCTGGATGCCCATATTGGCTCCTACATATTCTACGAAGATCTTTATCGGTCAGACCGCATAACAACATACGTTGTTCCCTTTGTCATCGGTATGTTACTTGCCCGAGATTCGATCGTCGGTATCTCAATACCTAGTTCAATCTCGTTACCGGCAAGTCTCTTTACTCGTTTCGTAATACATCATCTCGCAACTAACTCATTAGTTGTAATGCTTGCAAGGCTTAATTGATGTGCATTACCGAGAGGGCCCAGAGATACCTCTCCGACAATCGGAGTGACAAATCCTAATCTCGAAATACGCCAACCCAACATGTACCTTTGGAGACACCTGTAGAGCACCTTTATAATCACCCAGTTACGTTGTGACGTTTGGTAGCACACAAAGTGTTCCTCCGGCAAACGGGAGTTGCATAATCTCATAGTCATAGGAACATGTATAAGTCATGAAGAAAGCAATAGCAACATACTAAACGATCGGGTGCTAAGCTAATGGAATGGGTCATGTCAATCAGATCATTCACCTAATGATGTGATCCCGTTAATCAAATAACAACTCTTTGTCCATGGTTAGGAAACATAACCATCTTTGATTAACGAGCTAGTCAAGTAGAGGCATACTAGTGACACTCTGTTTGTCTATGTATTCACACATGTATTATGTTTCCGGTTAATACAATTCTAGCATGAATAATAAACATTTATCATGAAATAAGGAAATAAATAATAACTTTATTATTGCCTCTAGGGCATATTTCCTTCAGTCTCCCACTTGCACTAGAGTCAATAATCTAGATCACATCACCATGTGATTAACATCGATAGTTCACATCATCATGTGATTAACACCCATAGTTCACATCGCCATGTGACCAACACCCAAAGGGTTTACTAGATTCAGTAATCTAGTTCACATCGCTATGTGATTAACACCCAAAGAGTACTAAGGTGTGATCATGTTTTGCTTGTGAGAGAATCTTAGTCAACGGGTCTGCCACATTCAGATCCGCATGTATTTTGCAAATTTCTATGTCAACAATGCTCTGCATGGAGCTACTCTAGCTAATTGCTCCCACTTTCAATATGTATCTAGACCGAGACTTAGAGTCATCTAGATTAGTGTCAAAACTTGCATCGGCGTAACCCTTTACGACGAACCTTTTTTCACTTCCATGATCGAGAAACATATCCTTATTCCACTAAGGATAATTTTGACCGATGTCCAGTGATCTACTCCTAGATCACTATCGTACTCCCTTGCCAAACTCAGTGGTAGGGCATACAATAGATCTGGTATACAGCATGGCATACTTTATAGAACCTATGACTGAGGCATAGGGAATGACTTTCATTCTCTTTCTATCTTCTGCCATGGTCGGGCTTTGAGTCTTACTCAACTTCACACCTTGTAACACAGGCAAGAAACCTTTTCTTTGACTGTTCCATTTTGAACTACTTCAAAATCTTGTCAAGGTATGTACTCATTGAAAAAACTTATCAAGTGTCTTGATCTATCTCTATAGATCTTGATACTCAATATGTAAGCAGCTTCACCGAGGTCTTTCTTTGAAAAACTCCTTTCAAACACTCCTTTATGCTTTGCAGAATAATTCTACATTATTTCCGATCAACAATATGTCATTCACATATACTTATCAGAAATGTTGTAGTGCTCCCACTCACTTTTTTGTAAATACAGGCTTCACCGCAAGTCTGTATAAAACTATATGCTTTGATCAACTTATCAAAGCGTATATTCCAACTCCGAGATTCTTGCACCAGTCCATAGATGGATCGCTGGATCTTGCATATTTAGTTAACACCTTTAGGATCGACAAAACCTTCTAGTTGCATCATATGCAACTCTTATTTAGTAAATCCATTAAGGAATGCAATTTTGTTTATCCATTTGCCAGATTTCATAAAATGCAGCAATTGCTAACATGATTCGGACAGACTTAAGCATAGATACGAGTGAGAAAATCTCATCGTAGTCAACACCTTGAACTTGTCGAAAACCTTTTGCAACAATTCTAGCTTTGTAGATAGTAACACTACTATCAGTGTCCGTCTTCCTCTTGAAGATCCATTTATTTTCTATGGCCTGCCGATCATCGGGCAAATCCATCAAAGTCCATACTTTGTTCTCATACATGGATCATATCTCAGATTTCATGGCCTCAAACCATTTCGCGGAATCTGGGCTCATCATCGCTTCCTCATAGTTCGCAAGTTCGTCATGGTCTAGTAACATGACTTCCAGAACAGGATTACCGTACCACTCTGGTGCGGATCTCACTCTGGTTTACCTACGAGATTTGGTAGTAACTTGATCTGAAGTTACATGATCATCATCATTAGCTTCCTCACTAATTGGTGTAGTAGTCACAGGAACAGATTTCTGTGATGAACTACTTTCCAATAAGGGAGCAGGTACAGTTACCTCATCAAGTTCTACTTTCCTCCCACTCACTTCTTTCGAGAGAAACTCCTTCTCTAGAAAAACTCCGAATTTAGCAACAAAAGTCTTGCCTTCGGATTTGTGATAGAAGGTGTACCCAACAGTCTCCTTTGGGTATCCTATGAAGACATATTTCTCCGATTTGGGTTTGAGCTTATTAGGATGAAACTTTTTCATATAAGCATCACAACCCCAAACTTTAAGAAACGACAACTTTGGTTTCTTGCCAAACCACAGTTCAGATTGTGTCGTCTCAACGGACTTAGATGGTGCCCTATTTTAACGTGAATGCAACTGTCTCTAATTCATAACCCCAAAACGATAGTGGTAGATCGGTAAGAGACATCATAGATCGCACCATATCTAATAAAGTACGATTATGACATTCGGACACACCATTATGCTGTGGTGTTCTAGGTGGCATGAGTTTGTGAAACTATTCCACATTGTTTTAATTGAAGACCAAACTCGTAACTCAAATATTTTACTTCTGCGATCATATCATAGAAACTTTCATTTTTGTTACGATGATTCTCCACTTCACTCTGAAATTCTTTGAACTTTTCAAATGTTTCAGACCTTTGTTTCATCAAGTATATATACTCATATCTGCTCAAATCATCTGTGAAGATTAGAAAATAATGATACCTATCGCGAGCCTCAATATTCATCGGACCACATACATCAGTATGTATGATTTCCAACAAATCTGTTGCTCTCTCCATTGTTCCGAAGAACAGAGTTTTAGTCATCTTGCCCATGAGGCATGGTTCGCAAGCATCAACTGATTCATAATCAAGTGATTCCAAAAGCCCATCAGCATGGAGTTTCTTCATGCGCTTTACACCAATATGACCTAAACGGCAGTACTACAAATAAGTTGCACTATCATTATTAACTTTGCATCTTTTGGTTTCAATATTATGATTATGTGTATCACTACGATCGAGATCCAACGAACTATTTTCATTGGGTGTGTAACCATATAAGGTTTTATCTATGTAAACAGAACAACAATTTATTCTCTTACTTAAATGAATAACCGTATTACAATAAACATGATCAAATCATATTCATGCTCAACGTAAACACCAAATAACACTTATTTAGGTTCAACACTAATCCCGAATTTATAGCGAGTGTGCGATGATGATCATATCAATCTTGGAACCACTTCCAACACACATCGTCACTTCACCCTTAACTAGTCTCTGTTTATTCTGCAACTCCCGTTTCGAGTTACTAATCTTAGCAACTGAACTAGTATCAAATACTGAAGGGTTGCTATAAACACTAGTAAAGTACACATCAATAACATGTATATCAAATATACTTATGTTCACTTTGCCATCCTTCTTATCTGCCAATCACTTGGGGTAGTTCCGCTTCCAGTGACCAGTCCCTTTGCAGTAGAAGCACTTAGTCTCAGGCTTAGGATCAGACTTGGGCTTCTTCACTTGAGCAGCAACTTGCTTGCTGTTCTTTTTGAAGTTCCCCTTCTTCCCTCTGCCCTTTTCTTGAAACTAGTGATCTTGTCTACCATCAACACCTGATGTTTTTCTCGATTTCTACCTTCATCAATTTCCGCATTACGAAGAGCTTGGGAATCATTTCCGTTATCCCTTGCATATCATAGTTCATCACGAAGTTCTACTAACTTGGTGATGGTGACTAGAGAATTCTGTCAATCACTATCTTATCTGGAAGATTAACTCCCACTTGATTCAAGCGATTGTAGTACTCAGACAATCTGGGCACATGCTCACTAGTTGAGCGATTCTCCTCCATCTTTTAGCTATAGAACTTGTTGGAGACTTCATATTTCTCAACTCGGGTATTTGCTTGAAATATTAACTTCAACTCCTGGAACATCTCATATGGTCCATGACGTTCAAAACGTCTTTGAAGTCCCGATTCTAAGCCATTAAGCATGGTGCACTAAACTATCAAGTAGTCATCATATTGAGCTAGCCAAACGTTCATAACGTCTGCATCTGCTCCTGCAATAGGCCTGTCACCTAGCGGTGCATCAAGGACATAATTCTTCTGTGCAGCAATGAGGATAAACCTCAGATCACGGACCCAATCCGTATCATTGCTACTAACATCTTTCAACACAATTTTCTCTAGGAACATATCAAAATAAACATAGGGAAGCAACAACGCGAGCTATTGATCTACAACATGATTTGCAAAATACTACTAGGACTAAGTTCATGATAAATTTAAGTTCAATTAATCATATTACTTAAGAACTCCCACTTAGACAGACATCCCTCTAATCCTCTAAGTGATCACGTGATCCAAATCAACTAAACCATGTCCGATCATCACGTGAGATGGAGTAGTTTCAATGGTGAACATCACTATGTTGATCATATCTACTATATGATTCACGCTCGACCTTTCGGTCTCCGTGTTCCGAGGCCATATCTGTATATGCTTGGCTCGTCAAGTATAACCTGAGTATTCCGCGTGTGCAACTGTTTTGCACCCGTTGTATTTGAACGTAGAGCCTATCACACCCGATCATCACGTGGTGTCTCAGCACGAAGAACTTTCACAACGGTGCATACTCAGGGAGAACACTTCTTGATAATTTAGTGAGAGATCATCTTATAATGCTACCGTCAATCAAAGCAAGATAAGATGCATAAAAGATAAACATCATATGCAATCAAAATATGTGACATGATATGGCCATCATCATCTTGCGCCTTTGATCTCCATCTCCAAAGTACTGTTATGATCTCTATCGTCACCGGCATGACACCATGATCTCCATCATCTTGATCTATATCAATGTGTCGTCACACGGTCGTCTCGCCAACTATTGCTCTTGCAACTATTGCTATCGCATAGCGATAAAGTAAAGCAATTATTTGGCGCTTGCATCTTATGCAATAAAGAGACAACCATAAGGCTTTTGCCAGTTGCCGATAACTTTAACAAAACATGATCATCTCATACAACAACTTATATCTCATCACGTTTTGACCATATCACATCACAACATGCCCTGCAAAAACAAGTTAGACGTCCTCTACTTTGTTGTTGCAAGTTTTACGTGGCTGCTACGGGCTTAAGCAAGAACCAATCTTACCTACGCATCAAAACCACAACGATAGTTTGTCAAGTTGGTGCTGTTTTAACCTTCGCAAGGACTAGGCGTAGCCACACTTGGTTCAACTAAAATTGGAGAAACTGTCACCCGCAAGCCACCTATGTGCAAAGCACGTCGTGAGAACCGGTCTCGCGTAAGCGTACGCGTAATGTCGGTCCAGACCGCTTCATCCAACAATACCGCCGAACCAAAGTATGACATGCTGGTAAGCAGTATGACTTATATCGCCCACAACTCACTTGTGTTCTACTCGTGCATATAACATCAACACATAAAACCTAGGCTCTGATACCACTGTTGGGTTTCGTAGTAATTTCAAAAAAATTCCTATGCTCACGCAAGATCATGGTGATGTATAGCAACGAGAGGGGAGAGTGTGATCTACGTACCCTTGTAGACCGACAGCGGAAGCGTTGTGACAACGCGATTGATGTAGTCGTACGTCTTCACGATCTGACCGATCCAAGCACCGTTACTCCGGCACCTCCGAGTTATTGGCACACGTTCAGCTCGATGACGATCCCTGGGCTCCGATCCAGCAAAGCGTCGGGGAGGAGTTCCGTCAGCACGACGGCGTGGTGACGATTTTGATGTTCTACCGTCGCAGGGCTTCGCCTAAGCACCGCTACAATATGACCGAGGTGGAATATGGTGGAGGGGGGCACCGCACACGGCTAAGGAACGATCACGAAGATCAACTTGTGTGTCTATAGGGTGCCCCCTGCCCCCGTATATAAAGGAGTGGAGGAGGGGAGGGCCGGCCCTCTCTATGGCGCGCCCTAGGGGAGTCCTACTCCCACCGGGAGTAGGATTCCCCTTTTCCTAGTCCAACTAGGAGTCCTTCCATGTAGTAGGAGTAGGAAACAAGGAAGGGGTGCAGCCCCTCCCCCTAGTCCAATTCGGACTAGGCCTTGGGGGGTGCGCGGCCTGCCCTAGGCAGCCCCTCTCTCTTTCCCATATGGCCCAATAAGGCCCAATACTTCTCCCGGCGAATTCTCGTAACTCTCCGGTACTCCGAAAAATACCCGAATCACTTGGAACCTTTCCGAAGTCCGAATATAGTCGTCCAATATATCGATCTTTATGTCTTGACCATTTCGAGACTCCTCGTCATGTCCCCGATCTCATCCGGGACTCCGAACTCCTTCGGTACATCAAAACTCATAAACTCATAATATAACTGTCATCGAAACCTTAAGCGTGCGGACCCTACGGTTCGAGAACAATGTAGACATGACCGAGACACGTCTCCGGTCAATAACCAATAGCGGGACCTGGATGCCCATATTGGCTCCTACATATTCTACGAAGATCTTTATCGGTCAGACCGCATAACAACATACGTTGTTCCCTTTGTCATCGGTATGTTACTTGCCCGAGATTCGATCGTCGGTATCTCAATACCTAGTTCAATCTCGTTACCGACAAGTCTCTTTACTCGTTCCGTAATACATCATCTCGCAACTAACTCATTAGTTGTAATGCTTGCAAGGCTTAAGTGATGTGCATTACCGAGAGGGCCCGGAGATACCTCTCCGACAATCGGAGTGACAAATCCTAATCTCGAAATACGCCAACCCAACATGTACCTTTGGAGACACCTGTAGAGCACCTTTATAATCACCCAGTAACGTTGTGACGTTTGGTAGCACATAAAGTGTTCCTCCGGCAAACGGGAGTTGCATAATCTCATAGTCATAGGAACATGTATAAGTCATGAAGAAAGCAATAGCAACATACTAAACGATCGGGTGCTAAGCTAATGGAATGGGTCATGTCAATCAGATCATTCACCTAATGATGTGATCCCGTTAATCAAATAACAACTCTTTGTCCATGGTTAGGAAACATAACCATCTTTGATTAACGAGCTAGTCAAGTAGAGGCATACTAGTGACACTCTGTTTGTCTATGTATTCACACATGTATTATGTTTCCGGTTAATACAATTCTAGCATGAATAATAAACATTTATCATGAAATAAGGAAATAAATAATAACTTTATTATTGCCTCTAGGGCATATTTCCTTCATATATATCCTCAGTCTTCCTGGGGCTGCCGGCGCTGCTATGGGCTCGCCTGCGTCATGTATGAAATATAATTTTTAGGTTTGATGCCACAATGGAAAGGGTATGACTCAGGTCTAACAAATTTTCATTACACAAACCTCTAATCTCA
Organism: Triticum urartu; assembly: GCF_003073215.2. NCBI lineage: Eukaryota > Viridiplantae > Streptophyta > Magnoliopsida > Poales > Poaceae > Triticum > Triticum urartu. The sequence continues at coordinate 260,809,798 of NC_053026.1, read as the reverse complement.
GCCCTGTTTAGTGTCCTATCCAGTCGCACACTTGGATCCACCGGCTCATCATCGCTGTCGCTACTCGACGAATCTGGATTTTCTTGTACTACCTTTTTTTCCTTTTGAATCCGTGTTGTATACGGGCGTGCTTTGTTCTGATTCGTCGACATAGGCTTCATCTCCAGACCTCTATAATGACGCAGTGTGAAATTGTTGGCTAGCTGCAATTAGCCCCTGAGCTGCTCGTAGCGCGTCCAGTTGCGCTTCTGTTGCACAGAAAACAATTGCTCTCAAGATATATTGATGTTTTCAACATATTCTTGTGCTAGACATGACCCACCCTTTTTTCATTGAATTCCTTCAATCAAGAAGTAAACAGGTCACCATTACCTGTATTTTGCAGGATGCCTCCAGGTTCTCCAACTACATCAATCCATCTATCCTCCCGTGGATCGAAGTGATCATATGGCCTCGTCTGCATGAACATGCTCATTGGTCAATATAATAACTACATGCACAATATTTCAGTTCATTCATTGGCTTGGGAATTAATCATAAAAGGTTGACATGCCCGGATTCAACGACGGTTTTCTCAAATGGCAGGCAGTCTACTTACAGTGAATATGGCCGGGTACTCTCTTGTCAGATATATGAGCCTCCTACATATTTTCCTTGTATAGACGCTGATGCGGGGACTGTGTGCGGCTCGACATTGTGTGGACCATAGTCCATCTAGTCAAAGAACCATGGCTGCAAATATATAACCCCAAACATTAAGCATGATTGAAACAACATTCAGTTGTGAAGCATATGTTTTTAATTTGCACAAAGAAATATTTTATTTTCACAGGAACTTACAATAAGGGCCAAATGGCTGCCACCAACAATAATTGTTCTCACACCGGCCTCCAAATCTTCTTGCATTTTCTTAGCTGCTGCCCTGATGATTTCGAAAGCCCACTCAGCTAGGTCGTACCCTCCTGTACCACCTTATTCTAGCACACATGCCAGTATCGACGTGTACGATTGTCTCGGCCCAACATATGTGTCGGCAGCCAATAGGGAGAAAGCCATCTCAAAGGCTCTTGTTTGACTGCCGTCAAGAATTGAGGACTCCATCCTTTTTATAGCTTCGTTGACAACATGTATGGTTAATCCCTCGTCTCTGGCGTGTGTCCTAGTCTCTATTCCAAGAGTGTCCCTGATTCTTCGTGCATAACTCTGCCTGGTTTTGGGTGATAACTTAGTCAAGTTGACCTGTTTTCCCCCAATTTTTCAGACCTAAGGTCCGAACTATGGATCTGGGAGTAAAATACCTAAACTGGCCATCAGGGAATGTGAACCTCATGTCTTGCCACCTAAACCTACTCAGTAGCAAAGCATAGAACCTCCTATCAGCGTCACCTGACCACGCTGTGGTTAACAAACTAGCCATGCCTGTCCTATGAACTACTGGGTAGTACGGGATTCCGAGCCTAAGGATATGATGGCAACTCCATGTACATTTAATCACCCTACCACGGAGGGTGTTTGTCTCGGATTGAAGCCCCGGTGCCACGAGTGGAAGATCATGAACACCAGGGTGCGGAGATCTGTCAACGAGGATCGGTGTTTTGCGAGATCTATGGTGACTAGTCCCCGCGCAGCTGCTGTCGGCCACCACGTGTTGTTTTCTCTTTCGAGTTGTACTTGGCCGCACTTCACCATCCTCCCAATCACCAACCCGCCATTTTTCAATACATTAGCGGTGATGACTATTTTTATATGTTGACCACTACTTGCACAGAACAGAGGAGCGTTATCAAAGAGGACCGAGCCAAATCGAATCTACTGTTCTGTTCTTTTTGTGATTAGCGTAGTCTTACCGAGGCATTGGATCTAGTGAGCTGCGTTCCCCCTCCTGCAGTAGTATCTAGGTCTAGCTGAGCCCCGTTTTCATCTCCTTCTTCCCACCGACGTCGGACAGACCTTGCTTTTTTGCAGTTTCCATGGGTGTCAATCTCCTCACATGGGAGATTCGTTTTCTTTGGTGGATCCGGTGGCTCCTTGACGCAGGACCTACACACGGCAACCATTGGAACGACTTAGGAAAAGCCACCAACCAGACTGAAGCTTTACAAGACGGAAAAAGGCAGACAAGAAAGCGAGCCCGGCGAGTGCGCTATCTTTTTCTGTCATCAGATCGAGGGAAACTCATCGTCGCAGTTGATTGAGCTGGCCGGAGAGACATAGCCGACGTATCTACACTTTGATACCAGATCTGGGAGGCCGTGAGCAGTGTTTCTGAGGGTAAGAGAATAGTTGGAGAGGATGAAATGAGCTAGTGCACTAGACTAGGGGGAGAAGAAGTACCAGCCCCTGCTCGGACGGTGTGCTACTTTTTTACTAAAAGAGGCAACAAGCTGTCTCACCCCGCGTGCCTATGTGTGTAGTCTTCTCACTATTTACTCCTCACTGGAACCAGCCGTGCAGGAAATTTATTCCTCGCATTCATTACACCAGTTTCGATCCATGGGCAGGCTAATTCCCCCCGTCTCCCTAAGTTGACCGACGCGACAATTTTTGCATTGCTTTGCAATGGCTGCATTCATTTTTCGTAAACGTTTGTAAAATGCAGCATACCGAAAATCTGCACTCGCATGGGAAAATACCATGTCACTGAGAGCAACTGTCCACTTTTTTTTGTTATTGAACAATGCTTTCACATGGCCCATCTGCTCCCTCATCAACTAACTGATCCTAACATATGTACAGAAAATGTCGGCCAGTGACCACTAACAGGCAAATGCGGCTTCCATATGCATCTCATGTTTTCCGCATATCAGGACACGCGCCAGATATCCGTCCGGTCAGAACAGTACTAATGTTCAAGCTGGTCCATGCCAACCATAAGGAATATTGGACAGAGGCCCGCGACAAGCGCGTACCACAACTGCATGCATGAGAGCGCCCACCGACCTCTGCATTTATTATGTGTTTACCTACTTTGACGCCATACGCCCCGTCATTTGGACACCACATGCACACTTAAGCTGAGTGCTTACCGGCCCGGGCAAATCGTCAGTTCATTATTTGAACCATCATCTGGAATGAAGTGTTTTTGCACCATCTATGTAAGATTTGCTTACAGCTGGCATAAAGAATAAAATAATGACAGAGTGGCAACAACACAGATTACCCAGTTATCAGACTCGAGAAAAACTAGATTATTATGTTTGGTGAGGACAGCAGTTCATACGGAGGGATGACACTACACATGGTTAGCCAGGAAACAGTTCAACATGAACTTATGCTGACCGAATGGTAAGTGTTCATCCAACTATAATAGCAGCTTAATTGATCGGTTGAGCTTGAAGCCCATGGCGCACTAGTCTTCTAAGCGTCGACGTTTAGCTGGCAAGCTTGTCACTTCATCTTCATCACCACCCAATCCAGTTGCGCGCGCCTCGGGTTCGTCAGCTCTGTTTTCCAAGCCGCTCTCACTAGAGATTCCTGCCGGATGCGCGGATTCATATGGATCGTACTCACCGAACCCTTCCTCCTCATCAACTTCATTTGTCTGATCCGCCACTTCTTGCTTCAGGTCTCCACGATGGCAGTCAGCTTGCTGGATCACCTCACCCTGGAAGATTTTAAGACGACACATTTTGAACTTTGTTGCTTTCAATGGAAACAAGCTTGCATCAAACAAACAGTCACAACAGGGTTTTTCCTCACCTGTCCCGAACAAGCATGTCTTCTCGCCGGCAGCACCGTTGTACTCCACGCGCTCGCCGCTGAATCCAGGCTTGCTGAAGTTGTCTGCGAGCATATAGATTGGATAGAGTGAGCACTGCCAGCTACAAATCTCATAACAAATTAGAAATAGAGTCATGGTTAAGGGCAAGTGGTCTTCACCTGATATTCTTTCATGATGATTTTCTCACGCCGATCAGAGCAGCAGGTTGTGCCGCTCGCCGTTGATTGCTCCCAAGACATCGCCATTGTGAAGCAGTCTGGACTTTCAAAAAAATTTGAACCTGTGGCAAAGGAGGGAAACTGAAGCAATGTAGCCGAGCAGGCACCCCAGTTGTATCTTATACTGCGTCTGTCTTGCCCCAGGCCTTCGTCTGCATTTACTCTCTCTACTTGATCCTTTTGAATTTTGAATAAAAATGGCGCACAAAAACCACCCCGTTTCGGGTGTTCCTGACTATGCGTGAGGTCCATGTGTCAGCAATACACACATCGATGAAACGCAACAGATAGGAACCCCACAAAAGTAAAACATAGAGCATGTAAATGATCCTCTCGTTTAGGAAAATGCACGTTCTAACAACCTCCCTGATGATCTAACAATAACATCACATATGCAGCTACTCTAATTCCATCCAGGGTGCATGGATTCCACATTAACCTCATCATAGTTCAGTGGCATAAAAACCTTTTGTCCACTCTCACGGTACAACAATAAACAGAGCAGTTTGATGCATGATTGATTTTAGGGATGCAACAGTGCCACATAGGAAACACACTGGAAAATACCCTGGTAATTTTTTTCACAATATACAGTAAAATAGAAAACTCATTGCTCAGCCAAACCAAGCGGCCGCTTGCAAGTGTTCTGCCAGTGTCCTTCGATCCTGCAATTCTTGCATTTTGCTGGTTTTCGTGGTTTCTTTGGTGTATCACCCCTTTCCGGGCACATGGTCTTCTTATGACCTTCGCACCGACAGATGCTACAGAATCTGGTGCGCTTGCTTAAACCTTCGTACGTGGCTTTGTCCTGACTGTTCGTCGGCCTGCCAGCGCCTCTATGCTTGTTAGGTGCACCAAGCCCTTGAAGTTTGTTTATGCTAGCAGACTGGCCAGCACTCTGGCTATGCCCCGCGTCATGGTCAGCACTTGTAGTTGCTATTTCCTTACCCTTCCTTGCATCTGCCGTTACGGCTAGTTGGTCCTCGAAAGCCAAACCGTCCCTCACCTCTGCTAGTGGTGCCGAACTTAACAGCAAAGCATCGAGACCAGCATTGACGTGGTCATAACATGCAGCGCTAGCATCCCCCATGTGCATGACTTCCATTGCCTCCAAATACAAAGTTGCATGCCTATATGTGAACGACAAGCTCAGTGAGTTGTCCTTATTGGACAAGGTGATCTGGCAGTACATCCCTGCCGTCTCTTATCCATCGTTTCAAAATATGATGCTTCAGGATCTCCTCCAGAGGCAAAATCTACATAACCTGCAAGACCATTCAGCGCCCCCCTCCGTTAGTTTGTGAATTGCATTATCATTTCAACCCAGATAGTTAAAGCTTCACAGTAACTCACTCTCAGGACATGGCAGCACAACATCCCAGTGTACTCAAACTGGCCACACTCGCAACTGAATATTGACTTGTCTTCGTTTATGGTCACCTCATATTCAACCTTGCTCCACTTTTCTCTTTTGGCTGCATTGTTGTGTGTTGTCTTGTATCTCTTCAGCCTCTCCACTTCACTTACATTATAGGTTGTTCCTTCAACAATTAGGCAACCAAATTCCTCAAACATATTCCTTGTGTATATTTTGCTTGCATGCCGCTCTATTGCAAGGTTGGTCCTCCTCACAACACCACCCTGTCATTGACATTACAGATAGAAAACACATATCGGTTTCAGGTCTCATTACCCATTAAAATAAACATAATGGAGATGTACAGGATGTACGTCTTTGTCAGACGGGCAAAAAAACCCAAACTTACAATCATGGTCCTCTTTTCCTCATAGCTCTCTTCACGCTCTCTGTCAAACTGCAACCTCATATACTGCCTAACGAGCACATGCATAGGGCTCATGGGGCATGTACATTTTCAGCATGTGGTTTGCGCTCTCACTTCTTTGAGTGCTTGTCATTTTTGCGCAGAACACACCTCTGAAGTACGGCTTCGCCCACTTCCTCCTCATTTCGTAAATTTGTGTCATGTAAGTGTGGCTACGGAGGTTGTATTTGTCCAGCAACATGGCCCATCCTGCTTCAAACTCGTCTTCAGTAAGCACGTGGTTCACAGCCTTGTGAAACTCTGCCTGAAAGTCGCTCTTCTTCGTGTACAGTGGACCCAGTGTATCCTTTGCTTTCTTCCGGACATGCCACTTGCACCATCGGTGTACTGTCTGAGGATGAGTATTCCTTATTGCCACCTCCATGGCCCTGCATTGATCCGCAATGGGAAATGAACTTTTTTTAGTGTCCACACATGATTAGTAATATATGAACTAGCATCACCATAGTATGTCATCTTTGGTACACATTTATCCATGTGATATTCCAACTGAAGCATACCTGTCAATATTGTCTTTGCAGCAGGCCCACCCATCAACCGTAGAAATTCTATGAACACCCACTTGAAGCTCTCTTCTTGTTCATCCTGCATCAACACTCCAGCAAGAATAATACTTTGGTAATGATTGTTAACTCCCACAAATAATCCAAATGGCATGTCACAGAGGTTTGTTCTGTACGTCGTGTCGAAGGTCACCACATCACCAAAGAATTTATACTACATACGACTGCTTCCGTTAGCCCACATGTCGTTCTTCACCTTCCTGGAATTGCCTGCCAGTACCACATAGGTGAAACCTAGGTCGGTGGAACGGATATCCGCAAACACTTCCAATGTTTTCCTCACATCATCGTCTGCTTGTTCACGACTAATCTTGCCGCATATGTTCCTGAGAGTCCTTTTTGTGAACGGTACCTTCTCCACTGACCCAAAGAAGCTCCCAATTATATTGTACACTTTCCCAAGGTTAACATTGTTCTCCCTAAGTTGCCTTATCAAATCCTTTGTGTACACATCAATATGTTTGTGCGAGGGCCAGTATACTTTCTCACCCATGGTAAGTGACATTGAGTGATTGTGGTTCTCACGGTGCTTCGTGATGTACCAGCTGTTGTCCGACGCACGCAACAGCCCGATCAGAGCCGGGCACTCGCATTTGCAAGAACGGTTGTTCTCAGCTAGGTTTCCCCTGCAGAACAAGTAGCAAACACATTGTACATCGGATCAGGAAACCAGCACAACCTCTGTGTTGAAAATACTTGCTTCTTGTATATGTGACAGGACTTACAGAGCAACCACAAACAATTTCCTGCATGCTCTTCGTTCTCTCCGCATTCAGACGGCTCTTCCCGTATCTAATCCCAAAACCAACCTCCCACGAATAAAGATTGTAGAAATCATATGCCTCGCCCAAGGAGTCGAAACTTAGTCCTAGTTCTGGGCGTATCACACTTTTGTCAGGTTGTTCTGCATATTTGCGCATAGAGAGCTCCAATGCGGACATGCGAGATGGGCATGGGGCTCGGTCCGGCGGCGCACTTCCTAGCCTTAACCTACAATTTTTCAAAAAATGCATACATGTTATTAAACCAATTCTGACCGAAGACCCCTTATCAGACTAACTAGTTTTTTTTTATCATTTTCACCCTCTCAGATGTGTGTTTTGTCCACTACCAGGAAATGAAGACCATAGAGTGCTGCAATCATATCTACATGAGCCAGTGTGCACACACAACTCATATAAATCTGAATAATTTTGCGTATTACCTTTTTGTCTAGCCGGGCGCCTCTAGATTTACCCTGTCAGTTGACTGTGCTGACCTTGTCAGCGAGGGAGGACGTCCATGGCGCCCATCGTCTTGTGCGCCATGGTTTCCACCTTGTACAACATACTCACCCATGGCAGACCCATCGCTTGGATCGCAAGCTTCCACACCCCCCCACCCCCATTCTGTATCAGTAAGCGTAGGGCGACCGGATTTGGCTGCTCGAGATTGTCAGCGAACTCCTCTCTGATGGGGAACCTGTGAAATCCGTCGTCGGCGGAGGCGGACAGAACCAATGCTTGTAAGCTCGGAGGCTCACATCGGGGGCTGTACTACATCTCGAAACTAGAATGCATGGATCTATTTGGGACTAACCTGTGGACCGCATCCAGCAGGAACTCCATGTCGTCGGTGTCCATCCCTTCGGTCTTCGGCGGCGTCGCACGCCCGGGTAGGCGCAGCTCTTGTGTCCGCTGTTTTCTCTCCTCTGGTCTGAAGCGGATGCGGCGGCGAGGGTTTCCAGAATGACCGAGGCCATCTGAGAACCGGGAAAAAGTTTTTTTTAATTCATCAACCGCACGGGGGGGGGGGGGGGGGGGGGGGGGGGGGGGGGGCGTGTTGGATGTTGACCCACTTTCCAACAAACGGCTCAGTCGTTATTTTCTATTTTGGACCCATTACCTGATCTGTGGCCCAGCGAGCACATGTCACATTCTGGGTCACGGCCCACTGTTCTCCATCGTTCACGTCCGTCTAGCGCACCGCTTCGGGCCCACTTCTTCCTTGTTTCCTACGGTATTTCACCCTACCCCCAAATTAGCGCTGCGCGCGCCCAACAGGCCAGCTGGATTTTCGGCCAGCTGGATTTGTTCGCATCCCGAAACAGAATTGAATGAGCGAGATATCGGGTGCAGCTGAGCCTGAGCTCCAAAACGCCGCGTCCAGTTACATGATTTATCTTTAAACTGCAGCTCCTAGTGACGCAAGAATGCAGGGACTTTCTGGAATTTATTTAATCATTACCGCACAGGTATTTTCGCAGAGCAAAGTTTCACTTGTAGCATATTTTCTCCTGAAGGCCTCGAAGATCCACAGTTTCTAGTAGCATAGACAACTGAAATCCACAGGGCATATTAGATGTTACGTTATACACCAACACGCCATCCTGTACCGTAGCCTTCCACTGAAACCAAAAGAGAGAACAGAAGGACGGGAACCGCCGGGAATAAGATCATGAGCTTTATTCTTGCACTATTAAAGCTCTATTGCTACGACACCGATGCACGCAACATCTAAAATTATGAGAAAAAAAATCTTATTCTCTTTTTCTTGCCCTCTATCACTCTATGACTCCAATGTCAAATCTGATGGGAAGAACTTACTCTCCACTCCGCCGCACGAAGAGACAAGCAACTGAAATGCTTCATCTTTAGTTCTGCACCACAGCTATGCATGCTTCAAAGTATCAGATCCCATGCCCTCCATTATTCTGCTAATGGATCATTAATGATGCAGACAAAAATTATATGGGGAAGATGGATCAGGTCATGAGACACCGTACGCGCAAGGATGCCACAGACTGCACAATATCCCGCAGGCAGGCAAACACATATATCTCATGAGAGTGTGTGGCTCGAAATCAGCAAAGGAAGTCTCAACAGATGTATAATCTGCCTGACTCCATCTATCACTGGGGTCCACATGTCGGTTGCTTCTCATGCGTATCAAGGAGTTCAAAATAAGTTCATGGCAGACAAAATCCTTTGCAACCAGACAAGCAGAGATTTTAGCTCGGAAATTCTGTAATTGCTTTTCTTCAAGCTGTGTTCCCATCTCTTCTCCCTACTGGTACAACCAGCACCAGTAGGGCTGTCTCATGATTCTCCAAGTAGATACGGTACTGCCATAGGACAGTACTTGGCCAGATTTGACTTCAGATTCTAGGAGCATCAGTTCTCATGGTGTTTGGTCCAATGGTGTCCAATCAAGCTCAAACCTCTGCTCAAGTAGAAGCCAACGACTATGAATAAAATCGTTCATGATCCTCTGCAGGAGCTTGTCAAATCATTCATATCCTATCAGATGTGCAGTCCGTGTGACCCTGACCATGGTGGCAGAGTTCCAACTAGAAAACTCTAGCTATATATACCAGGGTTGGGGAGAAGAGAGGTACCAACCAAGAGGGAACTGCCATCGGTTGCTTGACCCCAAGGAGGAAAGAACAAACAGTAGCAGATTTTAGTGCCTCCCCAGCCTTTGTTGATGGGCCGCAGTGCAATTGCAAAATCGACTGGTCTTCTCCGGTAAGTAGCCTCTAGCATCCCTCTAAACCTGCAATACTGAAGCTTTCAATTTGGTAGATTCCAGAACGATGACATTCAAGCATTACTGTAGTCCAAAGATTGTTCATATCCTAGTGAAGAGAAACTTGAATTGCTAAATGCAACATCATTATGCTGATATGCTCCATAAAGTAACTGCTTGGATTGCCATATGCAGGGAAGTTAAGAACAGGCAAAGCTCTAACCTTACGAGCCAGGTGCAGCCAACAAAAGCAAGGTCAGCAGAGACAGCACTGTGGGTGCCACACCCAAGGACAGGGATCTACTACCCCAGGGGCTTTGAGTGGGTCATGGAGGATGTCCCAAGCAGCGCAGCAACGTTCCAGCAGACATACTGGCTCAGGAGCGGCGACGCAGACACAGCAAGCTCTCCCACGTCAACCGACGGCACAGCTGCCTTTGATAATCCATTTCTGTGAATGCATAAGAGGCCTCACACTGGAAGAATCACTGATAGCAGCAGTTCTACAAGCCACCACCATTGTTGCCAGGTCGATACATAATATGATAAACCAGCTGCTCAGGTTTCCAGCATGTAGGCACCGCATCCACCGAAAGATCAGTGTTAAACTCTGCATTAATCTTCGCTATTGCATTCTCATTTTCACTGATTTTACTTAAATAAAAGCCACAACTGATTGTAATATTGGGAACATTCTGAGCTAACAGTTTTAACTGTCAACCTTGGTGCAAAAATTATCCTACTAATTATAATCTTCAGAAAAAATAATACAGCCTTCAGTTTTGTTTCGCCTTGTAGGGAAGAAATTATGCAGGGGAGTCAAGAGTTCACAACAGAGCTCAATGTTTGTATGCATTTTCTATTTCAGCTAGATTGTAATTAACCATATCCAGACATAATGCACTACACACACTAAGTGAACTGCAGGTACTTAACAAGAGTAACAATAAAAACTTGCAGGGTGCACCCAACCAAGAGAATGTTAATGGACAATTTTAGCCAAATATAAAGACCATTATCCGAAACGGAAAAGGTACCATGGATTATCCTCGTTATGTTGCTATGAAAACGTCCAAGTTCATCAAAACATCAAAATGCTTTGAAACAACTTTCCAGGTAGACAATTGACTACAATCAAGCGGACAATGGTAACATTGCCTGTGCCAATTGTATGATCGCAGCTATACTAGCCATAAGGACGAGACTTTTCAACAAGCTTTGGTGCTTCATCTCCTTCAGACTTTTTCTGAAACTCAATGCCCTGAAACTGGACCCTTGAAGATCGATATTGACAACCATAAGCATTTCCAAAGCCCCATCCTAAACCAAGACCAACTCCGCATCCCCCACCTATTCACAAAGAGGAAATTCAATTCAGTACCAATTTACTCTAGATGATGTATATAGTAACTGACAAGCTTCGTACCGATGCCCAAGCCGAATACGTTCAGAGGCATTCCTGTGGTAGAAAAGCAAATTAAAGCATGTTATTTTCTTACAATGAATGTACATAGTCAATAAGGAATAGTTACTGACGTACAATAGGACCATAACTCTTCAAAGAAAGTCTGTTCCGGTAAATTTATCCCCAGACATAAGCCAGTTACAAAACCCTCTATTAGCTGGGTGCGTGGGACTAGTCTATCTACCTGTATTGGCTATGGATCATATTCTTAATTCATATTAAAGTGTAATACTACTATAGAACTGAAGCTTGGATTTTTAGCACGAAATCAGAAGAAGAAAAAAACTAGTTAAATACAACTTTGTAATTGTTGATTTAATTTGTTAGACCAGTGTACAGATTGAATTAAATCTGTGGGCACAAACCTTTTGCATATAACCTTTTGGCTCCCTGGTTAATAGAATATTTTTGTTCCTTCTCATCTTATATTAGGTAGAACTAGGAATGCTGTTGAGGAACCATCCCTGTGATGTTTGGTTTAATAACTATCAACATTTGAAAGATTAGCTAGCAATGGGTGAAAGGCCTGGCTAGGGAGTGATGGGGTTTAAAATAGATGTACCAACAATAAAATCCATCTCAAGAACAATTAAAAAAAAATCGTCTACTCTACGCCTCTAGTTCAGGAGGCCGATGGATCTAACTTCGCTTATGTCTCACATTTCTATAATACTGAATGTTATGTCATAAGCATTTCCATAAGATGCTTCGGAAGCAGGCTTCATATAATATTGGACCAACTTAGATGTTGAGGAACAAGTTCTACAGTACAAAAACATGCTTACATGGAAACCGGCTTCATATAATTTTGAATGTTGAGGTATAAGCATTTCTGTGCGTATGACATATTATCATACAATTTTGGTACGATGGTTGAAATCCAACATCCATTTTATCACGTCTGTGAGCAGTGGAGATCCATCGTCTTAACAAGCTGGATCAGTTTCATCATACGCAAAGCTGTTCTGTTATTTCTTTGTGACTCCATATAACAATTAACTCCATATGGAGGCTTTTGGTAACCAATTCGCATGCATCTTACTGGTTATGAAGCGGGTAAACAGATTCCCATTTGTAGGGAGTGGGACTGCTAAACAGATATATAGGAGTACTAAACAGCGGAATCTATAAGCAAAAATCAGGACTAATTCTCCCGAATATGCTTGAACGAGAAGCGATTCCAAGTTCTCGCCCCTCCCTTAAAACTTGAGCGGTGTAAAAACCTCACAGACAATTTGCGGCGAAAGAAATGAATCATTCCGCACCTCCGAACCCCCATCCGACTCCGAATCCGCAGCCGACGCCGAAGCCTGCGCCGATTTCAACAGACAGAGACAAGATCAAGAAACCTAAAACGAAGCGAGAACCAAATCGCCGCAAGAATGCAAGATCCAATAATTTGAAGAATCAAGGTCAGCCGCTTACCGACCCCAATCCCAGGGCCGCTGAAGGTGGAGACGACCATGGATGGATGCCTTCCCGCTACGCTGGTGGTGCTCCGGGGTTGGATGGGACGATGAGCGAGCCGATGGGAAAGCGGCACTTCGGTGGTCTTGACGACACGGTGACGTCAGCAATCAGTGGGCCGCGACTGGCCGGGCCAAGTTTTGGGCGGGCCCAAGGATCAGTCCGGTCGCTCTTTTTTTTAAGAAAGCATACCTTCATTACTTAACTGTGGTGAGGCAAATCGCCCACAACACATTCGCCCACATGGGCAGGTACATCGGACTCCCATTCCATAAAGTGGTTTGGTGCACAGTGGCGGCCAGACTTGGCGAGCTCATGAGCTACAGAATTACCACTACGCCTACATACTGAAATAGTAAATTTGAAGAACCATAGTTTCAGTTGGTATTTCATGTCCTCGATAACAGTCGCATAAGCCGAGGAGTCGACTTCCTCATATCCAACTCATCCACCAGAAGCTGTGAATCGGTCTCAAACTCCACCCGGACCATTCCCAGGTCTGCTGCGGTGTTTATGACATGTGACATGGCTACCACTTCAGTAGCGAAAGCATCGGAGATATGCTCCTGTCTTCTAGCGGGCATGCACCAGGCTGCCATCTGTTGTCCTGACCGCGACTCCCCATCCTGCATGCTGCTGCCCAGGTATAAAGAAGCCATCGGTATTAATTTTGTAGTACTCCTCAGCCGGGGGCGCCACTTGTCTGGATTAGGTTTGTCAGCCGACTTGCAGAAAATCTGGTGGTACTCCATTCCACTGCTTCATGTCCTTCGTGCCACTTCCGCGGGTGACAGAGGGATTTCTCCTTGTAGGATCGAAAGTAGGTCTAAGGGGGGGTGATTAGATTACTTGACCAAATAAAAATCTAGCCTTTTCCTAATTTTTAAGTCTTGACAGATTTTAGCAACTTAGCACAAGTCAAACAATCAACCTACACATGCAATTCTAAGAGTGTAGCAGCGGAAAGTAAAACATTGCATATGAAGGTAAAGGGAAGGGTTTGGAGAAGGCAAACACAATGTAGATACGGAGATTTTTGGCGTGGTTCCGATAGGTGGTGCTATCGTACGTCCACGTTGATGGAGACTTCAACCCACGAATGGTAACGGTTGCGCGAGTCCACGGAGGGCTCCATCCATGAAGGGTCCATGAAGAAGCAATCTTGTCTATCCCACCATGGCCATCGCTCACGAAGGACTTGCCTCACTCGGGTAGATCTTCACGAAGTAGGTGATCTCCTTGCCCTTACAAATTCCTTGGATCAACTCCACAATCTTGTCGGAGGCTCCTAAGTGACACCTAACCGATCTAGGAGACACCACTCTCCAAAAGGTACTAGATGGTGTGTTGATGATGAACCCCTTGCTCTTGTGTTTCAAATGATAGTCTCCCCAACATTCAACTCTCTCTCAAAGATTTGGCTATGACGGAAAGACGATTTGAGTGGAAAGCAACTTGGGGAAGGCTAGAGATCAAGATTCTTGTGGTTGGATTGGAATGTCTTGGAAAAAACACATGAGTAGGTGGTTCTCTCTTAGAAAATGAGTAGTGAAAGTGTAGGCACGTTCTGATGGCTCCTTCTTGAATAGAGAAGGGGGTGGAGGGGTACATATAGCCTCCACACACATTTGACCCAACTCGGTCAGACCGAATAGGAGAACTCGGTGCGACCGATTCAGTTCAAATGTGAACGTTAGGAATCTCGGTGGGACCGAGATGATCAACTCGGTGGGACCGATGTGCTAGGGTTAGGACAAAACCTCATCTCGATGTGACCGATTTGCATGAACTCAGTGAGACCGATTTCAGCAATGAGCAAACAGAGAGTTGGTCAGGCAAACTCGGTGGGACCAATCGCTCATTTTGGTAAGACCGAAATGTTATGAAGGGACACAGAGAGTTTGCATTGCGAACTCGATGGGACCGATCACTCATTCTGGTGAGACCGAAACGTTACGAAGGGAAACAGAGAGTTTGCATTGCCATCTCGGTGAGACCAAGATACCTATCGGTGAGATCGAATTGATTAGGGTTTCTGGCAGTGGCTATGTCAAAGAAACTCGGTGGCGCCAGATAGATCAAATCGGTGGGGCCGAGTTTGACTTTAGGTTTTGGACATATTTGGATTTGAGAAAGTGTTTGAGGGTTTTGGAGCATATCACTAAGCATATTGAGCAAGTAGACCATTAAGCAACACCTCATCCCCTTTTAATAGTATTGGCTTTTCCTATGGACTCAATGTGATCTTGGATTATTAAAATAGAAATGAAGAGTCTTGAGCTTTTGCCAATCTTTGTCCTTAGCATTTTGAAGGGTCCACATCTCTAGTCCATGCCATGCCAATCATTGAACTTTCTAAAATATTTAACTTGAATGGATATTAGTTCAATGAGCTATATGTTGTTATGAATTACCAAAACCACCCGGGGATTAGTTGCACTTTCAATCTCTCCCTTTTTGCTAATTGATGACAGCATATAGAACAAAGCTTCGACAAATGATAATACGAGTGAAATAAATTGTCGCTTTGAGAAGTATGTGATAAACAAGAGCTTCCCCTAAATTGTGCATTATTTAAAATTTGCTTTTGAATGCAAATGCATAATCGATTAGGATCATGGGTCAACTCTTCGATGTCACATACATCTTAGTGGAGCGCTCAAAATGATAGAATATAAAGAACATGCACTCATCACCAAAGGAAACATGATTGATCATACACAAATATTAAGTTATCATCATTCAAGCGCGCATTAAAGCATAATATGATCAAACACATGATCATAAGAGTATCTCACACACAAGCATAGATAGTAGCAAGAAAATGATCAAACGACAAGTAGCAAGAGAAGCAACAAAAGGCAAAATGCTCTCTCTCTTGAAGCCTAATGATCTATACACTTCCTCCCATTTGGCAACAAGTTACCAAAAAGTTGAAAATGCATAGTGCTATGCGACACTCTAGGCACGATCTCCGAGAGCTCCGGTGTGCGAAGATGGCGTGGAGAGGACAACATCTGCAAACGCTTCCGAACATGTCTGAGGAGCTGGAGGAGTTACAACTGGAGGAATGACTGGGGCAATTGCTGTAGGTGCTGAAGTGGTAGTCCTCGTATCACTAACAACTAGCACAGCTACAGACCTTTATGCCCTTGGCACACGCTGAAAAGTGTTGGTGGTTGGTCTGTCACTCCTGTCCTCAATCTCTTCTTGTAGCTTCTCAACCGTGGTCTGAATCTCGGTGACCTTCACATCTTGATCATGAAGTTTAGTCTCAAAGATCCTTTCAAGGCTCTCTTGATTTCGAGTCAGGGTGGCTAGTCCTTTCTCTATTCTCACTGTTGCCTCAAGCAGATAACTGAGTTGATCTTGCTTGGTCTTGAGATTGACAACTGAAGCATCTGGCATTGTGGAAGTCTTTGCAACCTTTGCTTTCTCTCGCTTCTCCTGAGCCTCTACTGAAGTAGGATGTGATGCATCCATGACAACCACATTGTCCTCAAAGTCTGTCCTCAGGGGAAGATGATCTTTGTCTAGTAGACATGTCCATGGCCCCATCTTGGAGTTGATGAGCATCTCAATGTGGGGGGCATATCCACATGACCTTTTCTCGTCAGCAGCAATTCTATTCACAGTTTCAACGATCAAGCTCATCACCTTGAACTTTTCTGGCACATCAAACATGTGAAGCAGTTTGATTGAGTGACCACAGATCATCCTATGATCTCCTGACTTGGGCAGCAGAGTGACCTCAATATAGTGTTTATTGTGGTCAAACCTGACAGCAGATAGTAGATGGATACAAATTTGTGAGTCTCCAAGGCATCATCATGGATTTCCTTGTACATGTGAGCCATGGAGTTGTGTCCCTTCCTTGGCTTGGCATACACATCTGTGTCATCTTCACCTTCTTCAAGGGCATTGATCAACTTGGCCCACTCAGCAATTGATGATTGATACCTTGTGCCTTCATTCATCCAGACTATCTTGCCATCTGGATAGAAATGGGCAATTGAATAGAATTGCATGACCATTTCATCGTTCCATTTTGTCAGCTCTTGACCAACAAAAGTGTCAACTCCGTTCATTCTGAAACTCTCATGAACTTCTAGGAAGTAATCCTCATTGTCATCAATGAATTCCCAATCAACCCATATCATGTCACTGAAAATGGGCTTCTTGTCCAATAAGACTATCTCATAGCAGTCTTGTTGTTCCTTGGTGTGAAAGCGGTAGTCCACAACATTCCTTCTCCTTGCAGCACATGGATCAGTCTGTCTCCACAATCTGAGACATGCATCCTTTCTCAACTTCATGTTCTCAGCCACTGGATGATTGTCGTCATGATCTGGAATCTTGAGTTTTATCTTTCTGAGCACTTGATGCTCTTCATCCTCTTGCACTTCAGGCACTGGGGCCTTGTTCTTCCCTGCAGCTAAAATGTTTCTGGTGGATCTCTTGGGTGCAGTTGGCTTTGAAGCTTGAGCTTGAGTTGAGGGCTGTCTTGGGCTTAAATGGAGCAGCCCCAGACTTGATAGCATCCCCCATGTGCTTATGAGATTTTGGCACTGGTTCTTCCTCCTCCTCATCATCTTCATCAGATTCTCTCATCATGGAAGGTTTTCCTATCACTCTGGCAATAGTCTTCTTGACCCTTTCCTTCCTTTTCTTTCCTCCAGCAGCCTCTTCCTCTCCAGGTTTCATAGTTTCTAGAGTGGAGGCTCTGGCTTTAGACATGGGCTTCCTCTGGGTAGGACCCTTCTTGTGCATACTAGGCTTCATGGCAGCAGCAGCATCTTGCTCTTTCTTGAGCACTTTCTTCTTTGAGGTTACTTCCTCACCAGCAACATAGTCCTCATCAATTACAGGATGGCTCTCTCCTCCCACCACCTCCTCCTACCACCACCACCACCCAACCATGGCACCTAAGGATCTAGCTCACCATGGATGGTCTTCTGCATTGGGACTTCTCCCCCGGCCTTGCAGTCGCGGCTCAGGTGCGTCGATGCTTTGGATCTACGGTTCATTTCTCCCCTTCTGGTGGTAGCAATGAATTCTTTCTAGTGGTTAGTTTTTCTTTGGCCTCTTTTACCCTTAATGAAGAATCTGTTGCACTGGCTCTGCAATGCTCCATTGGAGGTCTCCCTTCGGGTTTGCATGTTAAGCATTTGGATGGATGTCATTTTCGTTTCTCGGTGGCCTCTAACCGTGTTGGTCATTCCATCTATTGTCTCAAGGATTGAATCTAGCCGGACTTTGTCTGCCATTTTAGTCTTTATCAACCAGGGGTGCATTCTCATTTGCATAATCCTCTTTATTGGCATTTGGATCAGCCTAACCCTGAGATCAGCTCCAGGTCCCCTATTGCATGCAACTCATCACATCGTTTTACGTCTAAATTGGGTCCTGTGATTGAGGCTTCGTGTAACACCCACAATGCGGCTATATATCCCATGTGTCGGGGCATGACTTAGAGGCATAGCTGCATGGTAGACATGTCGCAATAGGGGTAATCTTTACACATCCCATGTACTGAATAAGAAAGGGATAAAGAGTTGGCTTACAATCGCCACTTCACACAATACATAAATAATCCATACATCATCCAAGGTACAAACAAAGGTCCGACTACGGAACCAAAATAAAGAAAGACAACCCCAAATGCTAGATCCCCGATCGTCCCAATTGGGCTCCTCTACTGATCATCCAGAAAAGAAACATAACAACGGTCCGAATCCTCGTCGAACTCCCACCTGAGTTCGGTAGCGTCCCCTGCACTGGCATCATCGACACCTGCATCTATTTGAAAGTATCTGCGAGTCACGTGGACTCAGCAATCTCACACCCGCGAGATCAAGACTATTTAAGCTTAAGGGTAGGAAAAGGGTAGTGAGGTGGAGCTGCAGCAAAGCACTAAGCATATATGGTAGCTAACTTACGCAAAAGAGAGCAAGAAGAGAAGCAAAGCACGGTCGAGAAGCTAAAAGTGATCAAGAAGTGATCCTGAAACTACTTACGTTCAAGCATAACACAAGACCGTGTTCTCTTCCCGGACTCCGCCGAAAAGAGACCATCATGGCTACACACGCGGTTGATTCTTTTAATTAAGTGTCAAGTTCTCTACAACCGGATATTAACAAATTCCCATCTGCCCATAACCGCGGGCACGACTTGCGAAAGTTCAAAACCTTGCAGGGGTGTTCCAACTTAGCCCATCACAAGCTCTCACGGTCAACGAAGGATATTCCTTCTCCCAAGAAGACCCGATCAAACTCGGAATCCCGGTTACAAGACATTTCGACAAAGGTAAAAAAGACCAGCAAAGCCGCACGAATGTGCCGACAAATCCCGATAGGAGCTGCACATATCTCGTTCTCAGGGCACACCAGATTGTCCAAGCTCCCGGTAGGCCAACCCAGAGTTGCCCCTGGTGGCCATCGGCGGCTGACAAGTTGGACCAATACTCAGAGGAGCACTGACCCGGGGGTTTAAAATAAAGATGACCCTTGAGTCTGCGGAACCCAAGGGAAAAGGCTTAGGTGGCAAATGGTAAAACCAAGGTTGGGCCTTGCTGGAGGAGTTTTATTCAAGGCGAACTATCAAGGGGTTCCCATAACACCCAACCGCGTAAGTAACGCAAAATCAAGGAACATAACACCGGTATGATGGAAACTAGGGAGGCAAGAGTGGAACAAAACACAAGGCATAAGGCCGAGCCTTCCACCCTTTACCAAGTATATAGGTGCATTAAAGTAAATAAAATATAATAATGATATCCCAACAATAACCATGTTCCAACAAGGAACAAACATCATCTTCACCTGTAACTAGCAATGCTATAAGAGGGGCTGAGCAAAGCGGTAACATAGACAAACAACGGTTTGCTAGGAAAGGTGGGTTAGAGGCTTGACATGGCAATATGGGAGGCATGATATAGCAAGTGGTAGGTAGCGTGGCATGGCAATAGAGCAAACAACAAGCAAGCAAAGATAGAAGTGATTTCGAGGGTATGGTCATCTTGCCTGCAAAGTTCTCAAAGTTGACGAAAGCTTGATCCTCGTTAGCATACTCAACAGGTTCCTTGATCACATACTCGTCTCCCGGCTCTACCCAAAGCGAGAACACAAGCAAAGGAACAACAATCAACCATGGTGCAATGCACAACCAACATGACGCAAACATGGCATGATATGCGAGACATGATATGCAATGCATATGCGTGCTCCGGAAAGGAAAGAATGGTCAAGGCATCAACTTGACAAACCAAGTGTGCGCTGGAAAGATGAGATGATTTCAGTCGAAATCGATATAGAGATCACCGGAAATGGATGCACGGTTTGCAAATGGCAAGCAAAACAAGAATGTCACAATTATGCGATTAACAGCACAATGCCATCTAGAATGCAACAAGAAACTAAGCTACTGTACTCCAACATAGCAACAAAGCATATGGCAGTGATGTACTCAAGATGATTGACAAAACATGAACACTGAGCTACGGCTAAAACACACTAGAACAGGTTCAAACAAGCATGGCAAAAGTGCAAAAGATATCAGACACACTAGAACAGGTTCAAACAAGCATGGCAAAAGTGCAAAAGATATCAGCATCACAGACTTAGTGAAAATACTAACATGCCAGGAATAACATCAGGAAGCAATGTTTAGAGCAAGCAAGAAACATGCTACAGGAACATATTATAGCAAAACAAGGCATGGCATGAATCTACTAAATGCATATATCAAAAGTCCCTTACTGACCATGAGGCAAAAAGGAACAGAAGATATGATGGCACCCATGTAAACATAGCAAGTTTTATTAACAGTTTCAGACTTAGCAGAAAACAGAGCATGGCATAAACAGAATTATGAAGGCATCTTTGCGAGTTCAAATCACTCACCACAAGGCATTGCATGACAAGATAAGCATAGCATCAGCAATATTACATGTTCATGAAGCTAACAAAGGCAAGATCAAGTTCATAGCATGAATGGATCAATAGCAACAACCATGGCGAAATTGATTGACATGTAAGGAATCTGCCAGGAACATTTTTATAGCAAAAGTAGAGCAAGATTAAGATATGCTAGGGCCCTCCATAAATGCAAACAGGGGCATGGATGGATAAAGCATAACCACATGTCCAAAACACCCTTACTGAAGATACTCAAAAAAAGCATGGAGCTCACTGTAGCATCATGTTTACATGGAATAAAAATAACAGCAGGCACAAGACTTAGCAAAATCCCAAGTCCCTGAAATCAGCAATATCACGAAGGCTACTTTGCATGCTTGTGCTAGTAATGTAACACCCTCGATGCGGCTATATGTCCCACGTGTCGAAGCACGACTTAGAGGCATAACCGCATTGAAAGCAATGTCGCAAGTGAGGTAATCTTCACACAACACATGTAATACATAAGGGAAAGAGATACATAGTTGGCTTACAATCGCCATTTCACACAATACATGAATAAAGCATTACATCATCCAGATACAATCAAGGTCCGACTACGGAACCAAAATAAAAGAAGACTACCCCAAAAGCTACACAGATCCCCGATCGACCCCAACTGGGCTCCACTACTGATCAACTGGAAACGGAATAACATAAAGGACAAGATCTTCAACGAGCTCCTCCTTGAGCTTGGTTGCGTCATCTGCACGGTTCAACGGCACCTGCAAGCTGGTTTTGGAAGTATCTGTGAGTCACGGGGACTCAGCAATCTCACACCCTTGCGATCAAGACTATTTAAGCTTATAGGTAAGGTAAAAGGTATGAGGTGGAGCTGCAGCAAGCGACTAGCATATATGGTGGCTAACATACGCAAATGAGAGCAAGAAGAGAAGGCAAAAGCACGGTCGAACAACTATGATCAAGAAGTTGTTGACACCTGATTTTGGCAAGATACAGATTGCAATGAAGATGGTCTCGAGTGAACGAGTTTTCAGCATAAAAATATTCACGTCACCGAGTGGAACCACTTTGATGTTTCAGTTATGTTCATTCGACTTTATCTTACGGACCGAAACTATACTCCGAGTGGCATAATTCAATGTTCCGAGTGGTTTTTTGGCTAATCACATCTTCAAGATGACCTCGGATGAAGGAGCACTCTTAAGGAGTTGTCTTCGTCTCGTCGAGGCAATTGATTTTGATATATAAATCATCTCAATCCGAGTTTATATGCAAAAGTTAGAGGCAATATACTGCAGACCGAACCTCAACGGAAATATGGCGCGAGGTGCCAGACACTTGTCTGATAGGTTGCGCGAGTAATTTGGCCATCAATACGACCTTGAATCGAAAAACCTTCAACACGGAAAAGTTTCGTCTCGTCGAGCCGATCGATTTTCATATATAATTCGTCTCAATCCGAGATCGTATGAGGCCTGGAGAGACAAATCAAGATCGGGCTATGTTTTCAGTCGGAAATCCGAGTGAAAAGTTTACCATCCGAGTGAAAGTTTACGGTCGAGTGAAAATTTCCCGGTCGAGTGAAAGTTTGCTGACCGGATGAACTTATTATTATCCAAGTGGAAATATAGTTACCCGAGTGAAAATATGATCATCCGAGTGAAATTGTCGTCCAGGTGAAAATATTCCGAGTGAAAAGATTACCATCGGGACGAAAACTTGCCGATTGAATAAGATGGTGCCTTCCGAGTGGAAATATAGTCATCCGAGTGAAAATATAGTCATCCGAGTGGAAATATAGTCATCCGAGTGAAAGATTGTCTTCCGAGTGAAAAAGGCCAATCGGACGATCCGAGTGAAAGTATCTAATATCCGAGTGGATGAGCTCAAATCCGAGTGAAATTGAACATGTGCTTGAAAGTTTATCAAAATGAACTTGGATGAAGAAGTGTTCAATACAGAAGTTGTGCGTATCATCAAGACGGTAAACTTTGATTTTGGAGTCATCATCATCAGAGATAATATATAGCCTACAAACTCACTACGAGACTCGGATAATCCAGTCTACTGCAAGACCGAGTCCGACTGGAAGATAAAGATGACCTCGAAAAGTATTCAAGATGGCCTTATTTGAAAAAGTGATCAACATGAGAGTTGTTCGTATCGTCGAGGCGCACAAATTTGATATTTGGGTCGTCTCGATCGGAGATCATATGCAAACCCGGCGGCCCGTGCAAGAAGGAAGACAGAGTTTGGGCCAGATTCAGACTGAATCCGGGTTGGAATAGAATTAGGACTCTAGAATGTGAATTGATGTATTTTTTCTTGTAAGGAAAGCCTAGATGAATCCTTTACTTGTACGGGAAGTCCAGCCGCCTCTTATATATGTTGGGGGTGACGGCCGATTGAACAACACACAATCGAACAAATCAATATACTACTTTTTCATCTACGCGTTTTATCTCTCCACCGTTTTTCTCTCTCGTTCTTCGCTGTTCTTCGTGTTTGAGAGCTGCGAATCCGAGGCTCTAGGGGCGAGCGAATCGACCTAGGGCAGCCCATAGCCGCCGCACTCCCTGACGGGGTCCCTCCCGGGGGTGTGGGGTTTTCGGGTCTGCAAAAGCGCCCGTCGACTGTCTTGCGTATCGCGCTGTCGGTCGGGTCTCCTTCGACGTGAGCTGCGGTGCATCACCCCCGGCGTCGAGGGTACACGTGACGTGTTCGTGTGTCAACACACTTTTTGGCGACTCCGCTGGGGACGAAGATCAATCATCATCATCCACCATGTCCGATCTTCCCAAGCCATCTGAGGTAGACGCCGATAACATCATTAAGCCCAGTCTTGATGAGATATCGGCCGATCATCGCCAAGTCTATGAGGAGTACAAGAAGGCGCGTGAGGAGAAGGACCTGCAGGAGTTCCTTGCAAAATTCAAGAAAGATCGCCAAGGCAACATCACTCCGATTGAAGAAATCAAGTTCCCTCCTCTTCAAGCCGAGCAGGTTAAACCCTCTGTGAGTACTACTTTTTCTCCTGAGCAGTGGGCTGAGATTGAGAGTCGTATTGCTGATGGTAACAATCTAGTCTATCAAACTTTCATAGAAAATACTAATGCTCAGAAGAATATATCTCAATCGGCTAGTGGTAATGACGGTGTAAGCTGCTAGTGTGCAAAACCCTAATCTGGCTTTACCTATTTCATCGGCGCCTTCCGTGCCGATGGCTTATTATCCTACCCAAACAAATCAGATTGTGGCTGCACCCATTAATCCTATTATGAGCATGCCAGGTTCGATGGCAACGCCGAACCAAACCCTACCTACAGCTACAACCACTCGACCACTACCAAATTATGGGTCGACATACATGCCACAATTCCTACCCACAACTAGCAACCCTACTCCTTCTATGCCACTGCCACAAGCTGCATCGTCCACTAT
This sequence comes from Triticum urartu, assembly GCF_003073215.2. Taxonomy (NCBI): domain Eukaryota; kingdom Viridiplantae; phylum Streptophyta; class Magnoliopsida; order Poales; family Poaceae; genus Triticum; species Triticum urartu. The sequence goes on along the minus strand of NC_053026.1, from coordinate 260,785,653 downwards.
GGATGATGGTCTAGCTAATCTTAGAGAGGAGATGGCTAAGATGCTTCGAGAAAATTTTGGAGTTGAGTTACCACGGAATCGGATTTACCAAAAGCCATACCCCGAGTACTTTGATGCCATCCAGTGCCCTCCGGGATATAAAATTCCAGATTTTGTTAAATTTAATGGAGAAGGCACAAAAACCACATGGGAGCATGTTAGTCAATATTTAGCACAACTAGGTGAAGCAGGCTCACTAAATGAGTTGAACGTGCGTTTGTTTCCTTTATCTTTAACTGGTACTGCATTCTCATGGTTTTCTTCTTTACCACATGGTTCCATTCGGGGTTGGTCACAGCTAGAGCAGAAATTTCATGATCACTTTTATAGCGGCGACAATGAACTCAAGTTATCACATCTAACATCGGTTAAACAGAAGCATGATGAATCGGTCTCCGATTACGCCAAGAGATTCAGAGAAACAAAAAACCGGTGTTTTAGTTTGGTGATAACCGAGAGAGACTTGGCAGACCTAGTGCTGAGTGGTTTGAGAACTCCCATTAGAGAAAAGCTAGAAGGTTATGAGTTCTTAAATATCAACCAAGTCTTACAAAGGGCTTTGGCTCAGGAAAGCCGAAGCAAAGATCTCAAAGAAGTGCATAGATACAAAGCCGATCGTCCAAAGATGAATATGGTGGAATATGATAGTGATCACTTGGACCATGAGGGTGATGTTTTTGCTACTGAATTTGTTTGTCCATCTAAGGCCAAACCCTTTACTTGCAATGATCTGAAACCGATTCATAAGAATCGTGATGAAGAGATGAAGTTTACTTTTAACATTGCTAAGTGTGATAGAATATTTGATGCTTTGCCGCAGGCTAAGATTATTAGAATATCTCATACTTTACCGCCATTTGAAGAGCTAAAACGGCGTGCTTATTGCAAGTATCATAATTCTTTTTCTCATGCTACTAACGATTGCAATGTTTTTCGACGACAGATACAATCGGCCATTAATGACGGACGATTGAACTTTTCTGAGATGCAAGTTGATAAACAGCCTTTTCCAATGAATACCATGGATTTGGAAGGGAAGAAGCTACTCATTCGGCTGGAGGTAGCCGAATCTGCTAATAAAGCTAATGTCATTGTTGGTGAGCCCAGGAAAGACAAGGAGGACAACAAGGTCTTGGGGAGACAGGTTGTGCTTGGTAAGAAACCCGATGGCAAGGAAGTGATCAAAATCACTATCAAGAATCCTACACTCGGGGGGCAACTGCAAGTGCAAGAAATGCTCGTGTGAGATTTGTCAAGCCCAAGAGTCCAGAAATTGGCAAGTGGAAAAGGAATGAAGTTAAAATACAACGCAAGCGGATCAAGCCAACTTTTGATATGTTGCTGTCCAAGTACACCAACCAGTTGGCCGGTTCTAGCTTTAATCGGCCGACTCATCTGAAGCGACCAAGGTCACCATCAGCTGATATGTTCAGTTAGTATGTGAAACCGAGTGGACCGAGGGTGCCGTTTCCAGAAGAGCATACGCAATCTGTTTGGGATCGACTTAACTATTCATATAGAGGCCGACTGAACATCGGTAACTATCGGTCGGCTGGTCAAAACATGCGACCGGATGGAAATTATCCGAGTGTAAGAATGCACCCAGGTGGAAGCTATCCGAGTGAAAAGATGTGGCCGAGTAGATTCCATCCGACTGAATTCCATCCGAGTGATATTCATCCGAGTGGATTCCATCAGAGTAAAAAGGGGCGCCCGAGTGGAAATTTCATGCATCTGGAAAGTCGAAAAGAATGGCGTGTTAAATCACCAACTGTTGCAGCAATTGAGTCGGCAAAAGGCAAGGAGAAAATGGATGCCGACTCACTTATCTTGGGCACCGAAACATTCGCCATACGACAGCTGATTGTGCATAGCAATCCGACTGAGCCGATACTTGCTATCGCGCCAAAGCACTCGGCCAATGACCATGAGGCAAGCACCAGCCAGGTAAAAACGAGAGATCCTAAATACACTCAGCCAAAGTGGTGTCCTCCAGGGCTAACAAAGACACAAAAGAGGAAACTACAGAGATTAAGGAGTCAAGAGATGGCAGAAAAGGAGGCCGAGAAACAAAGGGATAAGTTGTTCAGTGACACTCGACCGATGGTTCCAGCAAAACAAGTGTGGAGGCCTAAACAAATGCAAGATACAATGGCTTCTACATCTATCACATCAACACCTACATCACCAAAGGAGGACGATGCAACAAATATCACATCGTCCGTGACACTTCTTACTTCTCCTTCACTTGGACAAATTTCAGAATCGGTGGATGCACTCGAAGAGGAGGCTGATATGTTGGACTATGAGTCTACGCCGGTTCATGAAGGTATGGATATCAATATGGTGTATTACTTACCTACTGAGTTTCGTGCTGTAGATGAAGAAGGGGAGGTGGCTCAGCTGGATTTTGTCCCTAAAAACGCGATATTCGAGAAGCCAAAAGAACCAGTAACGCATCTGAAACCATTATATCTTAGAGGGCATATCAATGGGTCGCCGCTCACTCGGATGCTTGTTGATGGTGGTGCTGTGGTAAATCTTATGCCCTATTCGGTTTTCAAGAAATTGGGTTTGCCTGATGAAGAATTGATCAAGACCAATATGGTGCTCAACGGATTTGAAGGCAAAGAAAAAACTGAAGCCAAAGGTGTGATGTATGTGGAGCTTACAGTCGGAAGCAAAACTTTGGCTACTGCATTCTTTGTCGCTGAGGTGCAAGGTAACTACAACGTCATACTAGGCCGTGATTGGGTTCATGCAAACCAGTGCGTGCCATCCACTATGCACCAGTTTTTGATTCAGTGGGTTGATGATGAAGTGGAAGTCATTCATGCGGATAACTTGGCCTGTGTTGCTTTGGCCGATGCATCGGTGGATTGGCAACATCCCAATGCTACTTGCTTGACGGGACGTGACTTATCAATGTTTGATTTTCTCAGCGCGACCAAGAATGGTTTTGTGCCCGTCTCTTTAAAGCCGACTGAATGCAATCGGCTCCAAGGTATGATATGTTTAAATGGATTCTAGCTCCGAGTGGTTACAAAAACGTCTTGTGAAATATCGGTCCAGCGAGAACGGTATGTATGAGTCTATAGAGGAGTTGGATGACATGGATAAACTTGGACAAGGTTTTATGTCGGCCGATCCATTAGAAGAGGTAGATATTGGAGATGGTTCAGTCACTCGACCAACATTTATAAACAAAAATTTGAAAGCCGATTGTAAAGCTAAGTTAATCGAGCTATTGAAAGAATATGTTTGTTGATTTGCATGGGAATATCATGAGATGCCAGGGTTAAGCCGAGAGCTAGTGGAGCATCGGTTACCTATAAAGGCCGGTTTTAGACCATATAAACAATCGGCCAGAAAGTTTAATCCGAAAACATATGACCGGATCAAGGAAGAGATCGGTCGACTGCTTGAAGCTAATTTCATTCGACCTTGCAGGTATGCCGAGTGGATTTCTAACATTGTCCCAGTGGAGAAGAAGGGATCCGGCAAGTTGAGGGTGTGCATTGACTTCAGAGATTTGAATAGGGCTACACCCAAAGATGAGTATCCCATGACAATAGCCGATATGCTTATTAATGATGCTTCTGGACATAAGGTTATTAGTTTTCTAGATGGTAATGCTGGATACAATCAAATTTTTATGGCCGAAGAGGACATGTACAAGACTTCTTTTCGATGCCATGGTTTCCTTGGTTTATTTGAGTGGACAGTGATGACATTCGGATTAAAAAATGCTGGCACCACATATCAAAGGGCTATGAATTTGATTTTTCATGATTTACTCGGTGTCATACTTGAAGTTTATATTGATGATATTGTTGTCAAATCGGATGCTTTTGAATCTCACTTGGCCGATTTGCGTTTAGCTTTTGAAAGAATGAAAAAGTATGGATTGAAGATGAATCCTTTGAAGTGTGCTTTCGGCGTGTCAGCTGGCAAGTTTTTGGGTTTCATTATTCATGAAGATGGCATAGAGATTGATCCCAAAAAGATAGAGGTCATACAGAAAGTGGAAGCTCCAACATGCAAGAGAGATATGCAAAAGTTCCTTGGCAAGGTCAATTATTTGAGAAGGTTCATAGCTAATCTATCAGGGAAAGTTGATGCATTTACTCCTATCCTTCGGTTGAAGAATGATGCTGATTTCACTTGGGGGGCAAAACAGCAAGAAGCATTTGATATGATCAAAAACTATTTGTGCACTCCTCCGGTGATGAAAGCACCCAAGCATAGAGAACCCTCCAGGCTTTACATTGCAGCAGAGGAAGGAGTTATTGGTTCTGTTTTGACTCAAGAAACCGAGGGAAAAGAGCACACTATTACATATTTGAGCAGGCGCTTATTGGACGCCGAGACAAGGTATACATTTATTGAAAAGTTATGTCTATGCTTATATTATGCTTGCACAAAACTGAGACATTATTTAGTGCCGAGTGCTTGTGTAGTAGCTTGTCAAACTGATGTCATTAAATACATGTTGCATAGGCCAATTCTTAGTGGTAGAATTGGCAAGTGGGCTTATGCTTTGATTGAATATGATTTGGCTTATGAATCTCTAAAATCCATGAAAGGCCAAATTGTTGCTAATTTCATTGTTGAATATCGGATTAATGACAAGAATGATGTTGATATGAACCTTGTTTCATTAGTACCATGGAGATTATACTTTGATGGTTCAGTTTGTAGCAATGGCCAAGGTGTTGGTATTGTTTATATATCTCCTCATGGTGCTGTTTTTGAAGCCTCATGCCGCTTAGAATATTTTTGCACAAACAATCAAGCCGAATATGAAGCATTGTTATTCGGCCTAGAGATGTTACTTGCTATAGGTGTGACACATATTGAGGCTTACGGTGACTCGTTACTAGTAGTGCAGCAAATATCTAAAGTCTTTCAGTGTTTGGACGAATCACTTAATGTTTATCTTGATAGATGTCTAGATATAATTTCTACTTTGGATTGTTTTAGCATTGCACATATATCTAGACATGACAATTGGAAAGCAAATGAGTTGGCACAGCAAGCATCTGGATATCATGTTGATCATGGCATGTTTCATATTTCTCAAAGTCTGATGTCTTGTCTTACCAGTATAGAAGAGGCCGAACCAGAACCCACTGATTTGGTCATTAACAAAAAATCTAGTGCAGATGACAATTCCGACTGGAGGAAGCCCATTGTTGCTTACTTGCGCAATCTGAGTGAAAGGGTGGACAGGGTTGTTCGGCGTATGGCTTTTAAATATATTATGAGGGATGATGACCTTTATCGCCGAACAGTTGATGATGTTCTTTTAAAGTGCTTGGATGAGGACCAAGCAAGAGTTGCTATGGGAGAGGTACATGAGGGCATTTGTGGTACTCACCAGTCGGCTCCCAAGATGAAATGGTTATTACGACGTGCTGGGTTTTATTGGCCGACCATGATTAATGATTGCTACAGATATTATAAAGGGTGCGAAGCTTGTCAAAAATTCGGTGATATTCAATTGGCTCCTGCTGCTATGTTGCATCCTATTATCAAGCCGTGGCCTTTCAGAGGATGGGGTTTAGACTTTATTGGGCAAATTCATCCATCTTCCTCAAAGGGGCATCGGTTCGTGTTGGTGGCAACTGATTATTTCACTAAATGGTCTGAAGCAGTACCTCTCAAGAACATGACACATACGGAAGTAATTCAATTCATAACCGAGCACATTATTCATAGATTCGGTATTCCTCAAATGTTAACTACAGATCAAGGTTCATCTTTTATGTCACGCCAAGTCAGAGAATTTGCCGAATCTTATAATATAAAGTTGCTCAATTCCTCTCCGTATTATGCCCAAGCTAATGGACAAGCCGAGTCTAGCAATAAAATTTTAATCAAACTCATCAAGAAGAAGATTGAGGATAATCCAAGGAAATGGCATTAGTTGTTCTCTGAAGCTTTATGGGCACATAGAATCTCAAGGCATGGTGCTACGAAAGTGACTCCATATGAGCTAGTATATGGTCAGGAGGCTGTTTTACCGGTGGAAGTAAATTTGAATGCTTTGAGAGTAGCCAAACAAAATGATTTATCGGCAATAGACTTCTATAACTTGATGATGGACAACATTGATGAGGTTGCTGATAAACGTTTGGCTGCTTTGAATGCCATAGAGAGAGATAAATTGAGGGTGGCAAAGGCTTACAATAAGAAAGTCAAGTTGAAGAATTTTCAAGTTGGTCATCTCGTTTGGAAAGTGATTCTGCCGATTGGTTCGAAAGATAGAAAATTCGGGAAGTGGTCTCCAAGTTGGGAAAGTCCTTTTAGAATTACAAGAGTTGTTTCCGGAAATTCATATTTGGTGGAATCAATACAAGGGGCATTCTTACCTCGAGCTCTCAATGGCAAATATTTGAAGAAGTACCACCCGAGTGTGTGGCAGGAAGCCTAAGTAGGCAATGGCCGATATGCGATTATCGCCCTTAGCACAAACATGGCCGATACATAATTATCGCCCTGAGAAAAATAAATGTCCGATGGAGTGTTGATATCGTCCTTAGAACAAACACTATGCATATTATTTTTCGGCGTGCAAGCTTAGCCGAAAAACAGGGGGGCATGTGTTGACACCTGATTTTGGCAAGATATAGATTGCAATGAAGATGGTCTCGAGTGAATGAGTTTTCAGCATAAAAATATTCACGTCACCGAGTGGAACCACTTTGATGTTTCGGTTATGTTCATTCGACTTTATCTTACGGACCGAAACTATACTCCGAGTGGCATAATTCAATGTTCCGAGTGGTTTTTTGGCCAATCACATCTTCAAGATGACCTCGGATGAAGGAGCACTCTTAAGGAATTGTCTTCACCTCGTCGAGGCAATCGATTTTGATATATAAATCATCTCAATCCGAGTTCATATGCAAAAGTTAGAGGCAATATACTGCAGACCGAACCTCAACGGAAATATGGCGCGAGGTGCCAGACACTTGTCTGATAGGTTGCGCGAGTAATTCGGCCATCAAGACGGCCTTGAATCGAAAAACCTTCAACACGGAAAAGTTTCATCTCATCGAGCCGATCGATTTTCATATATAATTTATCTCAATCTGAGATCGTATGAGGCCTGGAGAGACAAATCAAGATCGGGCTATGTTTTTAGTCGGAAATCCGAGTGAAAAGTTTACCATCCGAGTGAAAGTTTACGGTCGAGTGAAAATTTCCCGGTCGAGTGAAAGTTTGCTGACCGGATGAACTTATTATTATCCAAGTGGAAATATAGTTACCCGAGTGAAAATATGATCATCCGAGTGAAATTGTCGTCCAGGTGAAAATATTCCGAGTGAAAAGATTACCATTGGGACGAAAACTTGCCGATTGAATAAGATGGTGCCTTCCGAGTGGAAATATAGTCATCCGAGTGGAAATATAGTCATCCGAGTGAAAGATTGTCTTCTGAGTGAAAAAGGCCAATCGGACGATCCGAGTGAAAGTATCTAATATCCGAGTGGATGAGCTCAAATCCGAGTGAAATTGAACATGTGCTCGAAAGTTTATCAAAATGAACTTGGATGAAGAAGTGTTCAATACAGAAGTTGTGCGTATCATCAAGACGGTAAACTTTGATTTTGGAGTCATCATCATCAGAGATAATATATAGCCTACAAACTCACTACGAGACTCGGATAATCCAGTCTACTGCAAGACCGAGTCCGACTGGAAGATAAAGAAGACCTCGAAAAATATTTAAGATGGCCTTATTTGAAAAAGTGATCAACATGAGAGTTGTTCGTATCGTTGAGGCGCACAAGTTTGATATTTGGGTCGTCTCGATCGGAGATCATATGCAAACCCGGCGGCCCGTGCAAGAAGGAAGACAGAGTTTGGGCCAGATTCAGACTGAATCCGGGTTGGAATAGAATTAGGACTCTAGAACGTGAATTGATGTATTTTTTTCTTGTAAGGAAAGCCTAGATGAATCCTTTACTTGTACAGGAAGTCCAGCCGCCTCTTATATATGTTGGGGGTGACGGCCGATTGAACAACACACAATCGAACAAATCAATATACTACGTTTTCATCTATGTTTTATCTCTCCACCGTTTTTCTCTCTCGTTCTTCGCTGTTCTTCGTGTTTGAGAGCTACGAATCCCGAGGCTCTAGGGGCGAGCGAATCGACCTAGGGCAGCCCATAGCCGCCGCACTCCCTGACGGGGTCCCTCCCGGGGGTGTGGGGTTTTCGGGTCTGCAAAAGCGCCCGTCGACTGTCTTGCGTATCGCGCTGTCGGTCGGGTCTCCTTCGACGTGAGCTGCGGTGCATCACCCCCGGCGTTGAGGGTAGACGTGACGTGTTCGTGTGTCAACAGAAGTGATCCTAGAACAATGTACGTCAAGCATAACTCCAACACCGTGTTCACTTCCCGGACACCGCCGAGAAGAGACCATCACGGTTACACATGCGGTTGATGTATTTTAATTAAGGTCATCTTCAGGTTTTCTACAACTGGACATTAACAAATTCCCATCTGCCCATAACCGTGGGCATGACTTTCGAAAGTTCAAATCCCTACAGGGGTGTCCCAACTAGCCCATCACAAGCTCTCACGGTCAATGAAGGATATTCCTTCTAGCGGGAAGACCCGATCAGACTCGGAATCCCGGTTACAAGACATCCTCGACAATGGTAAAACAAGTCCAGCAAGACCACCCGCTGTGCCGACAAATCCCGATAGGAGCTGCACATATCTCGTTCTCAGGGCACACCGGATAAGCTAAGCGTACGGGAGCCAACGTAACCCAAGTTGCCAAGGGACGGCCCCGCACGGTGCTCTGGGGTGGACCAACACTTAGAGAAGCACTGGCCTGGGGGGAGTTAAAATAAAGATGACCCTTGGGCTGGCCGACCCAAGGGAAATAAAAGGGTAGGTGGTGAATGGTAAAACCAAGGTTGGGCCTTGCTGGAGGAGTTTTATTCAAGGCGAACTGTCAAGGGGTTCCCATTATAACCCAACCGCGTAAGGAACGCAAAATCTGGGAACATAACACCGATATGACGGAAACTAGGGCGGCAAGAGTGGAACAAAACACCAGGCATAAGGCCGAGTCTTCCACCCTTTACCAAGTATATAGATGCATTAATTAGATAATAGATATTGTGATATCCCAACAAGTAAACATGTTCCAATAAGGAACAACATCTCCATGTTTCAACAAGGAACAACCTTCAATCTTCACCTGCAACTAACAACGCTATAAGAGGGGCTGAGCAAAGCGGTAACATAGCCAAACAACGGTTTGCTAGGACAAGGTGGGTTAGAGGCTTGGTTTAACAATATGGGAGGCATGATAAGCAAGTGGTAGGTATCACAGCATAGGCATAGCAAAAGAGCGAGCATCTAGCAAGCAAAGATAGAAGTGATTTCGAGGGTATGGTCATCTTGCCTGAGATCCCGCAAGGAAGAAGAAAGAGTCCATGAAGAAGATAAACGGACGTAGTCGAACGGGTCTTCACAATCACGACGATACCGGAACCAACCCGAAGAAGCAACACCGGAAAGAAGCACACAACATAGTAAACAACCAACACATGAACATGGTATGATATGCGGGATGCGGTATGCGATGCATATGCATGATTTGGAAAGGAATGATTGAACCTGGCCTCAACTTGGAAAACCAAGAGTGCCACTAGAAAGGTGAGGTGATTTCGGTCGAAATCGATATAAAGATCACCGGAATCGGATGCACGGTTTGGAAATGGCAAGCAAAACAAATATGGCACCGGTCTGCGATAAACAGCAAGTAACCATCTAAATGCAACAAGATAAATATGCTACAACACTCAAACATGACAACAAAATACATGGCAGGTATTCACTCATGATGCTTGACAAAAGATGAACACTGAGCTACGGCTAATCCACTCAATAGCAAGCTCAAACAAGCATGGAAAAAGTGCAAATGATAACAGGTTTCAGACTTAGTGAAATTAACACAAGTCTGGAATTTATTATCAGGAAGCACACTTTAGAGCATGCAAACTACATGCTACAGGAACTTAACATGGCAAAGCAAGGCATGGAATGAAGCTACTCAAAGCACTTAACAAAAGTCCCTTAGTGACCTTGAGCCAAAAGGGATCAGAAAATACAATTGCAAGCATGTGAACATAGCAAAAACATAAACAGATTCAGACTTAGTGAAAAACTGGAACATGCAAATCAGTTAACGAGTAGGCATGTTTACGAGCTCGATGCACTCACTACAGAGCATGGCATGACAAACTAAGCATACACCCATCAAGAAGACATGGCATATAATCTAGACATGGCAAGAACAACAACATAGCATGCACGGATCAACAACAACAAGCTCAGCAAAATCGCTAAACAAGTTAACAATCTGCCAGGAACATTTTATGGCAAAAGTAGAGCTCGATTGACTCAAGCTAGGGTGCTCCATAAATGCAAAAAAGACATGGATGGATAGAGTACCACATTATTAACAAATCTTCCTTACTGATCATCCTCAAAAGAGGCACAGATCACTAGGAAACAACATAACATATGGCATAACAACAAAAACAGAACAAGGACTTAGTGAAATTCTAAGTCCCTGAAATCAGCATTACCGATTACGCTACTTTACATGCTTGTGCTAGTCACCACAAAGGTCACAAAAATACATGGCAAGCACCTCTGTAAAGATGGCATGTCATTTAACAAAACACATGTAGAGCTCAGGATCATAGCATGCACACATTAATCATGGCAAAAATGACAAATAGCTATTTGCTGAAACAGATCTGACATAAACATCACATAGCCCTCTTCCAACAACATTTCGGGCATCAAGATGAGCTCAAATGAAAATGATGCAATGAGATGAAATGATGTACTCGTCGAGGCGAACATTTTGATATGCTACACGCACGAATCGGAGCAACGGTTGATGAGTTATGATGCGATGAAAATGCCAGAAAAATACTGGGGGAAAAAGGACTTAGACAAATTTTACCCTCTCAGAATCAGATCTAGGGTTGACTTGCACGTGGTTCGAGGTTCACCGGAATGTGTCACCGGAAATACGCAGCGGCGGCCGGAGTTCACCGGGTTTGACGCCGGAGTGGGGGAGGACGACGGAGGAGGCGGGCCTGGACCGGATCGGATCGAACCGGATCCGGCCGGTGAGGAGGCGGATCGGCAGCGGGGTGGCGCTGGCACCGGGCGGTGCGGTCGCCGGCGAATGATGGCGGCAGCCACTGAGTGCGTCGCCGGCGCGGGGCGCGGCGGCTCAGGCGGGCGCGGGCGGCTGCGCTGTCTCCCGAGGCGACGGGGCAGGCTAGGCGGTGGGGCGCGGTGGCCGGAGGGCGGCGGAGCAGTTTGCCGGCGCGGACGGTGGCGGAAGATCCAGTGAAGGCGGCGGGGTAGACGCGCGGCGGCGGCCGGCGGCGAGGCGCGAAGCGGCAGCGCAGATCCGGGTTCCCGTGGGCTCGGGCGGCGACGGCGGATGGGCCCTGCGGGCCGGCTGCGGGCTTCATGGGCCTCGCACGGTGGAGACGGCGGCGGAGACGATGTGGCGAAGTGGGATTGGAGAAGGGAGGCAGCGGCGCTGACGTGGCACAATGCGATTGGCTGGAGTGAGGTGTCCGGCGGACATGTCCAGCGCGGGAAGGACATGTCCGGCGGCGCGAGGAGGAAGACGCTAGGGTTTGACCGCGAAATTTCAGGGAGAGCCACATATATATAGGTAGAGGGAGCTAGGAGAGTCCAAATGAGGTGCGGTTTTTGGCCACGCTGTAACGCCCTCGATGCGGCTATAGCTCCCACGTGTCGAGGCACGACTTAGAGGCATAACCGCATTGAAAGCAATGTCGCAAGTTAGGTAATCTTCACAACATCCCATGTAATATAGATAATAAAAGGGGAGATACATAGTTGGCTTACACTCGCCACGTTAATCAAAATACATAAATAGCATTACAACATTCAAACACTCATGGCCCGACTACGGCGCCAAAATAAAAGAACAACCCAACATGCGACACGGTCCCGATCGCCCCAACTGGGCACCATTACTGATCATCAGGGAAAGACACGTAGTATCGGCGTGAGTCCTCGTCGAACTCCCACTTGAGCTCAAGCGCGTCATCTGGAACGGAATCATTAGGCCCTGCATCTGGTTTGGAAGTAATCTGTGAGCCACAGGGACTCATCAATCTCGCACCCTCGCGATCAAGACTATTCAAGCTTATAGGTAGGGCAAGGAAAAATATGTGGAGCTGCAGCAAGCGACTAGCATATATGGTGGCTATCCTGTTCTCAAAAGAGAGCGAGAAGAGGAGGCAAAGTGCGAACGAGTAACTAGAGGGCATCCTGCGGCAAGCATTACTCCAACACTGTGTTCACTTCCCGGACTCCGCCGAGAAGAGGCCATCACGGTAACTCACACAGTTGATTCATTTTAATTAAGTTAAGGTTCAAGTTATCTACAACCGGACATTAACAAATTCCCATTTGCCCATAACCGCGGGCATGGCTTTTGAAAGTTCAAATCCCTGCAGGGGAGTCCCAACTTAGTCCATGACAAGCTCTCACGGTCAACGAAGGAATAGACCTCCTCCCGAGATATTCCGATCAGACTCGGTATCCCGGTTCTATAAGACACTTCGACAAGTTAAAACAAATCCAGCAACACCGCCCGAATGTGCCGACAAATCCCGATAGGAGCTGCACATATCTCGTTCTTAGGGCACACTCAGATGAGCGCTCAATACAACTAAAACCAAACCTCGAGTTTCCCCGAGGGGGCGCTGCACAGGACTCTAGTTCGGACCAACACTCAGAGGAGCACTGGCCCGGGGGGTTCAATAAAGATGACCCTTGGGCAGGCCTACCCAAGGGAAAGAAAAGGCTAGGTGGCAAATGGTAAAACCAAGGTTGGGCATTGCTGGAAAAGCTTTAATCAAGACGAACTATCAAGGGGTTCCCATTATCACCCAACCGCGTAAGGAACGCAAAATCCGGGAACATAACACCGATATGACGAAAACTAGGGCGGTAAGAGTGGAACAAAACACAAGGCGAGAGGCCGAGCCTTCCACCCTTTACCAAGTATATAGATGCATTAAGATAACTAGGCAAAATAATGATATCACAACAAGTAAATAATGTTCCAACAAGGAACGGTCTCCAATCTTCACCTGCAACTAGCAACGCTATAAGAGGGGCTGAGCAAAGCAGTAACATAGCCAATCAACGGTTTGATAGGACATGGTGGGTTAGAGGTTTGACATGGAAATTTTGGAGGCATGATAAGCAAGTGGTAGGCATCGTAGCATAGGCATAGCAAAAGAGCGAGCATCTAGCATAGCAAAGATAGTAGTGATTTCGAGGGTATGATCATCTTGCCTGCAAAGTTGTCAGAGTTGACTGGATCCTCGAAAGCAAACTCAACGGGCTCCTCGTCAGCGAACTCGTCTCCCGGCTCTACCCAAACAAGACAAACAAGCAACAAGGACACAATCAAACACGTGCAAACTCAAACAAAAAGATGCAAAGAGGGTATGCTATGCGGGATGCGATATGTGATGCATATGCAAGATTAGACAAGGAATGAATGAACCTGGACTCAACTTGGGAATCCAAGTGTGCCACTAGAAAGGTGAGATGAAATCACTTGAAAACGATATAAAGATCACCGGAATCGGAGTTACGGTTTGGAAATGGCAAGCAATTCAAATATGACCACGTTCTGCGATTTACAGCAAGTAGCCATCTAAATGCAACAAGATGAACATGCTACAGCACTCAAACATGACAACAAAATACATGGCAGGGATCCATTCACGATTCTTAACAAAAGAGGAACACTGAGCTACGACCAATTCATCCATTAACAGGTTCAAACAAGCATGGCAAAAATGCATTTGGTAAACAGATTTCAGACTTAGTGAAATTAACACTTGTCTGGAATTTCAGATCAGGTAGCACACTTTGGAGCACGAAAACTATATGCTACAGGAACTGAACATGGCAAAATAAAGCATGGCATAGAGCTACTAAAAGAGTTAACAAAAGTCCCTTAGTGACCTTGAGCCAAAAGGGCTCGGAAAATACAATTGCAAGCATGTGAACATGGCAAAAACATAAACAGATCACAGACTTAGTGAAAAACTGGAGCATGCAAAACAGATATCAAGTAGGCATGTTTACGAGCTCGATGCACTCACTACAGAGCAAGTCATGACAATCTAAGCATACACCCATCAAGAATGCACATTATACAAGCTAGACATGGCAAGAACAATAACATAGCATGCACAGATCAACTACAACATCCTCGGCAAAATCGCTAACAAGTAGACAATCTGCCCAGATTCATGAAATAGAAAAAGTAGAGCTCGATTGACTCAAGCTAGGGTGCTCCATAATTGCAAACAAAGACATGGATGGATGGAGCACTACAAGATTAACAAAACATCCTTACTGATCATCCTCAAAAGAGGGACGGATCACTAGGAAACAACATGAACATATGGCATAATGAGATAAACAGATCAAGGACTTTGTGGAAATGCTAAGTCCCTGAAATCAGTATTAACGAATGCACCACTTTGCAAGCTTGTTCTAGTCACCACACACATCACAAAAATACATGGGTTGCACCTCTGGATAGATGGAAAAACATATAACAAAACTCATGTAGAGCTCAGGGGCATAGCATGCACACAATAATCATGGCAAAAATGACAAATATCTAATTGGAGCAGCAGATCTGACAATTATCTCAAATAGCATTCTTCCAACAGCATTTCGGGCCTCAAGATGAACTCAAATGAAAATGATGCAATGAGATGAAATGATGTGCTCTCTGAGACGAACATGTTGATATGCTATATGCCCAAAACGGAGCTACGGATGCGGAGATACGGCACGATGAACATAGCAAAAATAGTTAGGGTTCCGGGGCAAAAGTCAACCGGATCTAGATTTGGGCACTGTAGCAGCACGAGTCTCGAGGTTCGCCGGAAATGGACGTCGCAGTGGCCGGACTTGCCGCGGTCGCCGGAGGGAGAAGACGCCGGATCCGGGCGGTGGAGTCGAGGGCGAGGCGGCGGTGACCGGTACCGGCTCGGGCGGCGAGCGGCGCGGCTCGGCCGGGGACGAGGAGGCGCGGTGGCACGGTCCGGCGGGTCGGCGTCGACGGCGGCGATGGCGGGCGGCGGCCAGAGCTTGAGGCTCGCCGGCGCGGGCGGGCGGCGCGAGGGGGCGGGCCGCGGGGGACGGCTCTGGGCTCCCGGGCCGCGCGGCGGCGGGAACAGGCGATGTGGGGCGAGGGCGGCGCGACCAACGAGAGGACGCCACGTTGCGGCGAGCGGCTAGCCGGACATGTCCGTCGGCGCGGATTGTGTCGGGCGCGCGAGGAGAGGGAGTGATCTAGGGTTTGCCCGAAAATTTCAGGGAGTGGCCTTTATATAGGCATATGAGGAGCTAGGAGAGTCCAAATGAGGTGCGGTTTTCGTTCATGCGATCGTGATCGAACGCTCTAGATGATGGAGAGGGTTTTGGTGGGTTTTGGGCCAAATTGGAGGGGTGTTGGGCTGCAACACACACGAGGCCTTTTCGGTCCCTCGGTTAACCGTTGGAGCATCAAACGAAGTCCAAATGGTACGAAACTTGATAGGCGGTCTACCGGTAGTAAACGAAGGCCGCTTGGCAAGTCTTGGTCCAATACGGAAATGTTTAATCCCCACACACGAACGAAAGGTAGAAATGACCACCGGAGGAGAACGAAGCGCTGGAATGCAAAACGGACAACGGGGAAAATGCTCGAATGCATGAGATGAACACGTATGCAAATGCAATGCACGTGATGACATGATATGCGATGCATGACAACGACAACAACACACGGAGACAAAAACCCGAACCCGAGAAAATAAAATAACTTAACGTCGGAAACGGCAAGAGTTGGATTACATATTGGGTAAATCACATCCGGGGTGTTACACACGCGATCGTGATCGAACGACCGAGATGATGGAGGAGGTTTAGGTGGGTTTTGGACCACTTTGGAAGGGTGTTGGGCTGCAACACACACGAGGCCTTTTCGGTCCCTCGGTTAACCGTTGGAGTATCAAACAAAGTCCAAATGGCACGAAACTTGACAGGCGGTCTACCGGTAGTAAACCAAGGCCGCATGACAAGTCTCGGTCCAATCCGAAAACGTTTAACGCCCACACACGAAAAGAGGTAGAAAGGGACACCGGGTGACATAGGAGTGCCGGATTGCAAAACGGACAACGGGGAAAATGCTCGGATGCATGAGACGAACATGTATGCAAAATGAAATGCACATGATGATATGATATGCAATGCATGACACGCAAGCAATGACAAAGCAACAACAACGAATAACTAGAGGACAACTGGCACAT
This sequence comes from Triticum urartu, assembly GCF_003073215.2. Taxonomy (NCBI): domain Eukaryota; kingdom Viridiplantae; phylum Streptophyta; class Magnoliopsida; order Poales; family Poaceae; genus Triticum; species Triticum urartu. The sequence goes on along the minus strand of NC_053026.1, from coordinate 260,769,188 downwards.
CGGTCTCGGGGCATCACAAGTAACCACATAGATCACAATAATACATGGCAAGCACCTCTGTATAGATGGCATGGCATAGTTCAAAACATATGTAGAGCTCATGCCCATATGAAGCACACATCAAATGTGACAAAAATGACAAAACATCATAATCTGATAAGTAGCAGCAGTAAACATTTTATAGCACTCTTGCATCAATTATTTGGGCATCAAGATGAACTCAAACAAGCATTCCACAATGGAATGAAATGAAGAGCGTCTCACAATGAACATTTTGATATCTCATATGCATGAAACGGAGCTACAGTCACGGAGATATGGCATGATGAACATAGGCATAAAATATGTGCAGGGGAAAATACTTAGACGAAAAGCAACCTCCCGAAATCTCAGATCTAGGGTTCTTCGAATGCACGTGAACCGAGGGCGAGGCGGCAGTGGGGAAGCTGTGGCGGCGACCGGATGAAGGACGGCGGCGTGCTCCGGCGTTGCCTCGGGGGTTTCTCACGACGGGGCCGGTGGAGGAAGGCGGCGGAGCTCCGACGACCGGCGACGCGCGGTCCGGCGAAGCAGCGAGGTGCGGTGGCGGCGGAGGTGGCGAAGAAGATGGCAGAGCAGAGGACGGTGAGGCGGCGGGCGGCGGCTGGCGCGCGCGGGCGCGTGCTCTCGGAACGGTCGGCGGTGGGGACGAGCCGCGGGAGCGGGCGGCGGCGTGCGGGCCCGGCGAGGCCCGGTTCGGCCCCGGGGCGGGCCGAATTTGGGCCCCGGGCGGCGGCGGTGATGTGGGCGCGGATCGCCACATGTCAGCGTCGGAGTGGGCGAGCGGCAGCGGCGGACATGTCCGTCGGTGGAGGAGAAGTCGTTCGGCGGCGCGAGGGGGATTTCTAGGGTTTCAACCGCGAATTTGGAGGGGGAGATGCATTTATATAGGTAGAGGGAGTTTGGAGTGTCCAAATGGAGTGTAGTTTTCGCCCACACGATCGTGATCTGACGACGGAGGACATGGAAGTGGTTTGGTTGGGTTATTGGGCCGTTTTGGAGGGGTTTTGGGCTGCACACACACGAGGCCTTTTCGGTCCCTCGGTTAACCGTTGGAGTATCAAACGAACTCCAAATGGAATGAAATTTGACAGGTGGTCTACCGGTGGTGTACCAAGGCCGCTTGGCAAATCTCGGCCCATTCCTAGAACGTTTAACACCCGCTCACGAAAAGAGACAAAAGGGGTACGCCGGTGCATGTGGGAGTGTCGGATTCCGAAACAGACAACAGGGAAAATGCTCGGATGCATGAGACGAACACGTATGCAAATGCGATGCACATTGATGACATGATATGAAATGCATGACATGAACAAAATGCAACACAAAGACAAAACCCAACCACGAAAGGAATCTCTTAACTTAAAGCTGAAAAAGGCAAGAGTTGGAGTTACACATATGGCAAGTTACATCCGGGGTGTTGCAACACTCCACCACTACGAAAGGATCTCGTTCCGAGATCTAGGACTGAAAGAACTCCGAATATTCAGAACGGAGGTGGTCCTCGCGTTCCTAGGTGGCTTCTCGGTCGGAATGGTGTGACCACTTTACTTTCAGGAATTTGATAGACTTGTTGCGAGTCTTGCGCTCGGTTTCTTCAAGAATAGCAATGGGGTGCTAATTATAAGACAAATCTTCTTGAAGATCAAGATCTTCGAAGTTTATGGTGCGCTCAGGAGTCTTGAAGCACTTGTGAAGCTATGACATGTGAAACACATCGTGCACATTTGCGAAGTTGGATGAAAGCTCAAGTTGATAGGAGAGGTCGCCTCTTTTGCCAATGATCTTGAAAGGACCCACGTATCTAGGGGCAAGCTTCCCTTTGATACCTAAGCGACGAGTGCCTTTCATTGGAGAGACGCGGAGGTAGACATGGTCTTTGATCTTGAAAGCCAAGTCACGGTGCTTGCTATCATAGTAACTCTTCTGGCGCGATTGCGCGGCTTTAGGATTTTCGCGGATGACTTTACACATTTCTCCAGCTTCTATGATTAAGTCATTGCCAAGAAGTTGGCGTTCACCAGTCTCTGACCAATTAAGAGGAGTATGACACTTTCTGCCATAGAGAATCTCGAATGGGGCCTTGCCCGAACTCGCTTGGAAACTGTTGTTGTAGGAGAACTCGGCATATGGAAGACAACCTTTCCACTTCATACCGAAGGAAATGACACAAGCCCTGAGCATATCTTTAAGGATTTGATTGACTCGCTCGACTTGGCCACTAGTTTGAGGATGGAAGGCTGTGCTGAAGCGAATGTTGGTGCCCATGGCCTTCTGAAAGGAGTCCCGGAACTTAGAAGTGAAGATGCTTCCACGATCTGAAGATATCAATTGCGGAATGCCGTGCAAAGAGACAATCCTGGAGGTGTATAGCTCTGCCAGCTGAGCTGCTGTGATAGATTCTTTGATTGGCAGGAAATGAGCCACTTTAGTAAGCTTGTCGATGACAACGAAGATAGCATCATTTCCACGCTTGGACTTGGGAAATCCAGTCACGAAGTCCATCTCAATATGGTCAAACTTCCATTCTGGAATAGCAAGAGGTTGGAGGAGACCAGCTGGCAGTTGGTCTTCTGCTTTCACTCTTCTGCAGACATCACATTCATTCACGAATTGAGCAATTTCTCGCTTCATTCGAGTCCACCAATACGACTGCTTGAGGTCATGGTACATCTTCGTATTACCAGGATGAATGGATAGAAGGTAATTGTGCGCCTCATTCACAATGACTTTCCATAGATCACCTTTAGGAACCACAATTCGATCCTCGAAGAAAAGAGTGTCTTTGTCATCAATGCGATAGCACTTGTACTTGGGTTGGCTCTTGGCAATCCCATTTTTCACCTTCTTCACCATGGCATCAAGAAGTTGTGCCTCACGAATTTGATCTTCCAAAGTAGGGGATACTTGGATATTGGCAAGAAAGCCTTGAGGAACAACTTGGAGATTCAGTTTGCGGAAAGCTTCACAAAGGTCCTGTTGGAAGGGCTTGAGAATTAAGCTGTTGCAGTAAGCCTTCCTGCTCAAAGCATCTGCAATGACATTGGCCTTTCCTGGAGTATATTCAATAGTCGGATTGTATTCTTGAATCATTTCGACCCAACGAGTCTGCCTGAGGTTGAGGTTGGGTTGAGTGAAGATGTACTTGAGGCTCTTATGATCTGTGAAGATGTCGACTTTCCTTCCCAACAAGAGATGTCTCCACGTTAATAATGCATGGACAACTGTCGCCAACTTGAGGTCATGAGTGGGGTAGTTCCTTTTGTTGGGATTCAACCAGCGAGAGGTATAAGCCACAACTTTCTTCTCTTGCATTAACACAACACCGAGACCTTGCAGGGAGGCATCACACAAAACTTCAAAAGGCTTGGATTCATCAGGAGGAATCAAGATAGGAGCTGTGACTAACTTCTCTTTGAGAGTGTTGAAAGCGACGTCACACTCAGGCGTCCAGACATACTTGACATGCTTCTGGAGGAGGTTGGAAAGAGTCTTTGTAATCTTAGAGAAATTCTCAACGAATCTTCAACAATAGCTTGCAAGCCCAAGAAAACTGTGGAGCTGCTTAACATTCTGAGGAGGCTCCCAATTCACAATTGCAGACACCTTCTCAGGATTAACAACAATGCCCTTGGCGGAGATGATATGACCAAGGTAGAGAACTTCATCAAGCCAGAACTCATACTTGGAAAACTTCGCATAGAATTGATGCTCTCTGAGTTTGTCGAGTACCAATCTCAAATGCTTGGCATGATCCTCCTTATTCTTGTAAAAGACCAAAATATCATCAAGATACACTAAGACGAAATCATTTGTGTAAGGGCTGAAGATGAAGTTCATCATGCGAGAGAATGTTGGAGGAACATTGACAAGGCCGAAAGACATGATAGTATATTCATAAGAACCATAGCTTGTTCTGAACGCTATCTTGGGAATATCTTGCTCACGAATGCGAATATGATGATAACCCATACGGAGGTCGAGCTTGGAGAATACTTGAGCACCGTTAAGTTGCTCGAAAAGCTCATTGATGTTGGGAAGTGGATACTTGTTCTTTATTGTCTTCTTGTTCAATGGACGGTAGTCGACGTAGAGTCGTTCCATTTCATCTTTCTTCTTGACAAAAAGAACACCACAACCCCATGGAGATGAACTCGGTCTGATCAGACCCAAGCGCTCTTGTTCATCGAGTTGTTTCTTCAACTCATTCAACTCTTCTGGTCCAAGCTTATAAGGATGCTTGCAAACAGGTTCCGTGCCAGGCTCAAGATCGATAACGAATTCAACTGGCCGGTGAGGAGGCATTCCTGGAAGCTCTTCTGGAAAGACGTATTGATATTCACAAACGACTGGAATCTAAGAGATGGAATTCAACTCGCCCTTCCCATTGAGAGAAAACAGGCGAATAGTATCATCACGAGCGGCATAGATGATCACATCCTCAGAAGAGTGTGTCAATTGAATTTTCCTGGCAGCACAATCAAGCTGAGCCTTGTTCTTAGAAAGCCAGTCCATGCCGAGAATTAGATCAATATCCGAGTCACCAAGAACAATAGGAGAAGATAGAAATTTATAGTCACCCATCTTGATGGAAACATCCGGAACCATGGAGTTAGCGTTCATTCATTTACCCGGAGAGACAACTGATAACGGTCTAGGCAAAACTTGGAAAGCCAACTCATGCTTAGATGCAAATGGTCTTTAGATGAAACTAAGCGATGCACTAGTGTCAAAAAGAACTTTTGTAGGAAAATCATTAACATGAAGATTACCCATGATCACTTCTGAAGAGTCCTCTGCCTGAGCTGTGTTCATCATGTTGACCTTTGCAAACTTGGAATTATGCTTGACCACTGCATTGCTGGCAGATCTCACAGGAGGAGGAGGCGGAAGGCGCCTTTGGTTGAAGCATTTGTTTGCATAGTGCCCTTTCTGCTGACACTTGTTGCAAGTAACCTTTGAGAGTGGACGGTGATAAGGAGCACTTGACGTTGGAGTATGAGACTGACCTTTGTTCTGATAGTCTGGATTGGGTGGGTGGGAAGATCCATTGCCACCTTTAATCTTTTGCTGATAAGGCTGACGGAACGGAGGAGGAGGAGGCAACCAGAACTTTTGTTGCTTAGCTGCCACTTGAGTTGAAGAAGAAGATTGAACTGCATCCCTGACTCTCTTCTTAGATGCCTCACACTTGAGCTGAGCAACTTCTTGCTTTAGTGCCATGTTGTAGAATTCATCATACTTAGTCGGCTCAAGAAGCACGAGAGCTAATTGTAGATCTTCTCTGAGGCCACCTCTGAATTGATAAATCATGCTCTTTTCATCAGGGACGTCTTGTTTAGCGAAGCGAGCGAGTTTCTGAAACTGGATATTGTATTGATACGCAGACATGCTGCCTTGCTTGAGATTGCGGAACTCCTCACGCTTACTGTCAGCAACACTTTGTGGAATGTGATGAGCTTTGAAGTCTCGGCGGAAATCATCCCAGGTAATCACACGACCCCCTCTGGAATCTCTGTATCGTTGATACCACTTAGCAGCTTGGTCTTTGAGTTGAAACAAAGCAAACTTGACAAAGTCCTCAGGCCTGACATTGCTACACTCAAAATGTTTGCAGATATCCACGAGCCAGTCGTCGGCGTTTGTGGCCTCAACATAGTTGCTGAAGGACTTCGACTGGTTTGCGAGGAACTGGTTGAGGGTAGCAAACTGAGGATGATTGTTGCCTTGGCCTTGATTCCCTTAGTTGCCTTGCCCTTGGTTGCGCTCTTGCAAGAGTTGCAAAAGCATCTGAGTGTTGGCGTTGGTGGCTGCCATGACAGCTTGCCATGCTTCCGGAGGTGGAGGTGGTGGCGGAGGTTCCGGATTCTGACGCGTTGGAGGAGCCATCCTGAAGAGGTTGACATCCGTTAGCATCTTGAAAGACATATATTCAAGCTGAATGAACGGATCGAAATTGCAACATATAGCCTTAACATTCGAACAAGAATGAACGAATGAATTTCAAAGTAAATCATCACACTTCCGTTAAGTTGAGAAGCCACTTAGATAAAGGTAGATGAATAAAGCAACAAGGTACGGATATGAACAAATAAGTGGTAAGGATTACCCAATCACAAACCAAATATCTACGGGAAGAAATACTAGAGCTACCTGAATTCCCACCTATGAAACTCCCGAAACTTTCTGGTTATGCAATCAGGTGTTGGGGATATAGGGGAAGCATAATATCTCACCCAAAACCAGCAAATCCTACATCCAGCTGTATCCATCCTTCAATACATAACCAAGAAACCTTCGGAAATCATTTACCTCAACCTTTGAAAATCATCCGTTATACGAGTTATGGCAATACTCCCGAACCCCCGTTCCAGTACTGGGTGGCGTCGAGGTTATCTCACCAACAACTGCATAAAAGAGATTTTCGATGTCGGCGAACTCAGGTATTCCAGAACTGCAACGATAAAATTGTGACGACAACACCTCGGAGCTCAACTCCCCGGGACACTGCCACAACCCCTAAATGTCAGGAGGAACCAAGAACAATGTTCTCGTCACAAAACCATCGGAACGATTCCAAGATACCCGCGTGATCCTAAATTTTTTTTCGTGAAATTTGAGAAGAGAAGAGTCAAAACTCTACATCAGGAGGTCTCACCAGAGCGACGAAGGGACTGAGGAGTAAAAAGAATCCTACTCTCTGATATATATAATCCTAAGACTCAAAACATTTTGTTCTAGACTCAACAACGTCAGTGATTCGATCAAGCAAGGGGCTCCTAAGTCGGGGAAGGCTCTGATTACCAACTTGTAACACCCACAATGCGGCTATATCTCCCACGTGTCGGGGCACAACTTAGAGACATAGCCGCATGGTAGGCATGTCGCAAGAGGGGTAATCTTTACACATCCCATGTACTGAATAAGAAAGGGATAAAGAGTCGGCTTACAATCGCCACTTCACACAATACATAAATAATCCATACATCATCCAAGGTACAAACAAAGGTCTGACTACGAAACCAAAATAAAGAAAGACAACCCCAAATGCTAGATCCCCGATCTTCCCAACTGGGCTCCTTTACTGATCATCCGGAAAAGAAACATAGTAACGGCCCAAATCCTCGTCGAACTCCCACTTGAGTTTGGTAGCGTCCCCTGCACTGGCATCATCGGCACCTGCATCAGTTTGGAAGTGTCTGTGAGTCACGGGGACTCATCAATCTCACACCCACGAGATCAAGACTATTTAAGCTTAAGGGTAGGAAAAGGGTAGTGAGGTGGAGCTGCAGCAAAGCACTAAGCATATATGGTAGCTAACTTATGCAAAAGAGAGCGAGAAGAGAAGCAAAGCACGGTCGAGAAGCTAAAAATGATCAAGAAGTGATCCTGAAACTACTTACGTTCAAGCATAACACAAGACTGTGTTCTCTTCCCGGACTCCGCCAAAAAGAGACCATCACGGCTACACACGCGGTTGATTCATTTTAATTAAGTTAAGTGTAAAGTTCTCCACAACCGGATATTAACAAATTCCCATCTTGCCATAACCGCGGGCACATCTTTCGAAAGTTCAAAACCCTGCAGGGGTGTCCCAACTTAGCCCATCACAAGCTCTCACGGTCAACGAAGGATATTCCTTCTCCCAAGAAGACTCGATCAGACTCGGAATCCCGGTTACAAGAAATTTCGACAAAGGTAAAACAAGACCAGCAAAGCCGCCAGAATGTGCCAACAAATCCCGATAGGATCTGCACATATCTCGTTCTCAGGGCACACCAGATTGTCCAAGCTTCCGGTAGGCCAACCCAGAGTTGCCCCTGGTGGCCACCGACGGCTGACAAGTTGGACCAACACTCAAAGGAGCACTGGCCCAGGGGTTTAAAGTAAAGATGACCCTTGAGTCCGCGGAACCCAAGGGAAAAGTCTTAGGTGGCAAATGGTAAAACCAAGGTTGGTCCTTGCTGGAGGAATTTTATTCAAGGCAAACTGTCAAGGGGTTCCCATAACACCCAACCGCGTAAGAAACGCAAAATCAAGGAACATAACACCGGTATGACGGAAACTAGGGAGGCAAGAGTGGAACAAAACACCAGACATAAGGCCGAGCCTTCCACCCTTTACCAAGTATATATGTGCATTAAAGTAAATAAAAGATAATAATGATATGCCAACAATAACCATGTTCCAACAAGGAACAAACATCATCTTCACCTGCAACTAGCAACGCCATAAGAGGGGCTGAGCAAAGCGGTAACATAGACAAACAACGGTTTGCTAGGAAAGGTGGGTTAGAGGCTTGACATGGCAATATGGGAGGCATGATATAGCAAGTGGTAGGTAGCGCGGCATGGCAATAGAGCGAACAACTAGCAAGCAAAGATAGAAGTGATTTTGAGGGTATGGTCATCTTACCTGGAAAGTTCTCAGAGTTGACGAAAGCTTGATCCTCGTTAGCATACTCAAAAGGTTCCTCGATCACGTACTCGTCTCCCGGCTCTATCCAAAGCAAGATCACAAGCAAATGAACAACAATCAACCACGGTGCAATGCACAACCAACATGATGCAAACATGGCATGATATGCGAGACATGATATGCAATGCATATGTGTGCTCCGAAAAGGAAAGAATGATCAAGGAATCAACTTGACAAACCAAGTGTGCCGCTAGAAAGATGAGATGATTTCGGTCGAAATAGATATAGATATCACTGAAAACGGATGCACTATTTGCAAATGGCAAGCAAAATAAGAATGGCACAATTCTATGATTAATAGCACAATGCCATCTAGAATGCAACAAGAAACTAAGCTACTGCACTCCAACATAGCAACAAAGCATATGGCAGTGATGTACTGAAGATTCTTGACAAAACATGAACACTGAGCTACGGCTAAAACACACTATCAAACAAGCATGGCAAAAGTGCAAAAGATATCAGCATCACAGACTTAGTGAATATACTAACATGCCAGGAATAACATCAGGAAGCAATGTTTAGAGCAAGCAAGAAACATGCTACAGGAACATATCATAGCAAAACAAGGCATGTCATGAATCTACTAAATGCATAGATCAAAAGTCCCTTACTGACCATGAGCCAAAAAGGCACAGAAGATATGATGGCACCCATGTAAACATAGAAAGTTTTATTAACAGTTTCAGACTTAGCAGAAAACAGAGCATGGCATAAACAGAATTTTGAAGGCATCTTTGCGAGCTCAAATCACTCACCACAAGGCATTGCATGACAAGATAAGCATAGCATCAACAAGATTACTTGTTCATGAAGCTAACCATGGCAAGATCAAGTTCATAGCATGCATGGATCAATAGCAACAACCATGGCAAAATTGATTAACATGTAAGGAATCTGCCAGGAACATTTTTATAGCAAAAGTAGAGCAAGATTAAGACATGCTAGGGCACTCCATAAATGCAAACAAGGGCATGTATTGATAAATCATAACCACATGTCCAAAACACCCTTACTGAAGATACTCAAAAACAAGCATGGATCTCACTGTAGCATCATGTTTACATGGCATAAAAATAATAGCAGGCACAAGACTTAGCAAAATCCTTAGTCCCTGAAATCAGCAATATCACGAAGGCTACTTTGCATGCTTGTTCTAGTCACTACATAGATCACAAAAATACATGGCAAGCACCTCTGTATAGATGGCATGGCATAGTTCAAAACACATGTAGAGCTCATGCCCATATGAAGCACACATCAAATGTGACAAAAATGACAAAACATCATAATCTGATAAGTAGCAGCAGTAAACATTTTATAGCACTCTTGCATCAATGATTTGGGCATCAATATGAACTCAAACAAGCATTCCACAATGGAATGAAATGAAGAGCATCTCACAATCAACACTTTGATATCTCATATGTATGAAACGGAGCTACGGTCATGGAGATATGGCATGATGAACATAGTCATAAAATATGTGCAGGGGAAAAGACTTGGATGAAAAGCAACCTCCCGAAATCTCAGATCTAGGGTTCTTCGAATGCACGCGAACCGAGGGCGAGGTGGCGACGGGGAAGCTGCGGCAGCGACCGGATGAAGGATGGCGGCGTGCTCCGGCGTTGCCTCGGGGGTTTCTCACGGCGTGGCCGGTGGAGGAAGGCGGCGGAGCTCCGACGACCGGCGACGCGCGGTCCCGTGAAGCAGCGAGGTGCGGTGGCGGTGGAGGCGGCGACGAAGACGGCAGAGCATCGGACGGCGAGGCGGCGGGCGGCGGCCGGCGCGCGCGGGCGCGGGTACGTGCTCCGGGAGGCGGCGGCGCGTGCTTCGGGAGCGGTCGGCGGCGGGGACAAGCCGCGGGAGCGGGCGACAGCGTGCGGGCCCGGTTCAGCCCCGGTGCGGGCCGGATCTGGGCCCCGGGCGGCGGCGGCGATGTGTGCGCGGATCACCATGTGTGAGCATCGGAGTTGGCGAGCGGTGGCGGCGGACATGTCCGTTGGTGAAGGAGAAGGTGTCCGGCGGCGCGAGGGGGATTTCTAGGGTTTCAACCGCGAATTTGGAGGGGGAGATGCATTTATATAGGTAGAGGGAGTTTGGAGTGTCCAAATGGAGTGTAGTTTTCGCCCACACGATCGTGATCCGACAACGGAGGACATGGAAGTGGTTTGGATGGGTTATTGGGCCGTTTTGGAGGGGTGTTGGGCTGCAACACACACAGGCCTTCGCGGTTACCCGGTTAACCGTTGGAGTATCAAACGAACTCCAAATGGAATGAAATTTGACAGGCGGTCTACCGGTGGTGTACCAAGGCCACTTGGCAAATCTCGGCACATTTCGAGAACTTTTAACACTCGCTCACGAAAAGAGACAAAAGAGGTATGCCGGTGCACGTGGGAGTGTCGGGTTGCGAAACGGTCAACAGGGAAAATGCTCGGATGCATGAGACGAACACGTAAGCAAATGCGATGCACACTGATGACATGATATGAAATGCATGACATGAAAAAAATGCAAAACAAAGACAAAACCCAACCACGAAGGGAATCTCATAACCTAAAGCCTAAAAAGGCAAGAGTTGGAGTTACAAATATGGCAAGTTACATCCGGGGTGTTACACTTCGTCTCTGGATGCTCTTACGAAAGCTGGTTTTTCAATTGAGGCTAATGGTGTGGACAGTCATTTGAGCTCGCCACCGGCGTCTTTCCGACAGTCTCCGGTCAGCCGACATGATCTTCTTTGTAAGGAAAATGCAATGAATAGTAATGAGACTTTATTGGCTAATTCCTTGGTATTCAAAAACATTAATGTGGATTTGTCTGGTCGGTCAACCGATAATGTTGCTGTCAATCATCGGAGATTTGCGGGTCATAATTTCCAAACTGAGTCTTGGCACCAAATCCCTGGATTTATTTTGCGTCATATTCTGGATCAGTACCGAATGGGGGTCTCGGTGGAAAAAATTAGCTTCGGTCCCACCCCCGGATTTCATCTACAATGAATTGGTCATATGCAGTAATTGCAATGGTATTGATCATCGTGCAGCTAATTGCCCGGGTTTGTACTGTCAGGTTTGTACCCATAGACCTTGTCTGTGTACGACTAATAGCCCTGATTCTAGCCCACACACTTTAACAATTCAAGCCTGCCATATTTGTGCTTCTACGGCCCACGTCTTCTTTGAATGCCCCGCTAAATCTCGTTGTGGGGCTTGTGGGCTCCTGGGCCATTTAAAACATCAATGTGGAGCCCCTGGGACTCGATACCTATTTTGGCAACCTAAAATACATGCACAAAATACTGGCCGATCAGTAATTGATCCATTTCCTATGGTCAAAGATACTCTTGCTGGGGTTCATGGAAAGTATCGTCGGAAGGATAATGACCGCGTCTTGTCTGGGATTCATTTGCAGAAAATAAATGTTACTTCCTTTCAACATCCACCTGCCACCCAGCGTCGCTCAACCGTGAGATATTCATCCTATGGTCTCGATGGCCACTTGGTGGACGCCTGCCATAAGCTGCTGCACAAGCATCGAGGGGTCTGGGTACCTGAAAGTGCAACTATCCCTGGGTGGTTTTGGTAATTCCTAACAACATATATCTCATTGAGCTAACATTATTCCAAGATTAATATTTCAGGAAAAGCTCAATGAATGGCATGGCATGGATGAGGAAAGTGGACCCCTCAAAATACTAAGGACAAAAAGATTGGCTCAAGCTCAAAGCTCAAGAGTCTACATTTTATATTTTAGTGATCCAAGATCACATTGAGTCTATAGGAAAAGCCAATACTATCAAGGAGGGATGAGGTGTTGCTTGATGAGGTTCTTGCTTCATAGTGCTTAGTGATATGCTCCAAAACCCTCAACTACCTTCCCACATCCACATATGACCTAAACCAAAAGTCAAACTCGGCCCCACCGATTCTTTCTATCCGGTGCCACCGAGTTCAGATGTCATAGCCACTGCCACAAACCCTAGGAAAATCGGTCTCACCGATAGGGATCTCGGTCCCACCGAGATGGGGTTGTAATCTCTCTGTTTCCCTTCATAACGTTTCGGTCCTACCGAGATGAGCGATCGGTCCCACCGAGAATGCAATTTAAACTCTCTATTTCCCTTGTGTAACATTTCGGTCCCACCGAAATGAGCAAATCGGTCCCACCGAGTTTACCTGACCAACTCTCTGGTTAGCTTATTACCAAAATCAGTCCCACCGAGTTTGTGTAATCAGTCACACCGAGATTACGTTATGCCCTAACCCTAACCATATTGGTCCTACCGAGTTGCATCTCAGTCCCACCGAAAATCCTAACGGTCACTAGGTTTGCTGAATCGGTTTGACCGAGTTTCTCAATTCGGTCTCACCGAGATTGGTAAATTGTGTGTAACGGTTAGTTTTTGTGTGGAGGCTATATATACCCCTCCACCCACTCTTCATTCGTGGAGAGAGCCATCGGAACATACCTACACTTCCAATACACATTTTCTGAGAGAGAACCACCTACTCATGTGTTGAGGCCAAGATATTCCATTCCCACCATATGAATCTTGATCTCTAGCCTTCCTCAAGTTGCTTTCCACTCAAATCTTCTTTCCACCAAATCCATATCCTGTGAGAGAGAGTTGAGTGTTGGGGAGACTATCATTTGAAGCACAAGAGCAAGGAGTTCATCATCAACACACCATTTGTTACTTCTTGGAGAGTGGTGTCTCCTAGATTGGCTAGGTGTCACTTGGGAGCCTCCGACAAGATTGTGGAGTTAAACCAAGGAGTTTGTAAGGGCAAGGAGATCGCCTACTTCATGAAGATCTACCACTAGTGAGGCAAGTCCTTCGTGGGTGATGGCCATGATGGGATAGACAAGGTTGCTTCTTCATGGACCCTTCGTGGGTGGAGCCCTCTGTGGACTCGCGCAACCGTTACCCGTCGTGGGTTGAAGTCTCCATCAACATGGATGTACGATAGCACCACCTATCGGAACCACGACAAAAACATCCGTGTCTCCAATTGCGTTTGAATTCTCCAAACCCTTCCCTTTACATTCTTGCAAGTTGCATGCTTTACTTTCCGCTGCTCATAGACTCTTTGCATGCTTGCTTGAATTGTGTTAAGATTGCTTAACTTGTGCTAAGATAGCTAAAATCTGCCAAAGACTAAAATTGGGAAAATGATAGATTTTTTAATTGGTCAAGTAGTCTAATCACCCCCCTCTAGACATACTTTCGATCCTACAAGTGGTATCAGAGCTTTGGTCTCCATTTGCTTTGATTTCCATAGCTTTTGGTGGTCATAGCCTTGGTTTCACAACCTAGGAGAGTATGGCGTCTAGCGAGGGTAATTATCACCGTAGAGGTCCTTACTTTGATGTTACTAGTTTTGCTAGTTGGAAGCATAAGATGAAAATGCATATTCTTGGACATAACCCCGCCGTTTGGGCTATTGTGTGTATTGGCTTGTAAGGTGAATTCTTTTATGGGAGAGAAACAAATCGTGAGGCCACCGCGGAAGAGTTGAAAATGCTGCAATACAACGCTCAAGCTTGTGATATCCTCTTCAACGGATTGTGCCCCGAAGAATTCAACAAAATCAGCCGTCTTGAGAATGCAAAGGAAATTTGGGATACTTTGATTGACATGCATGAAGGTACCGACTTCGTCAAGGAATCCAAGTTGGATGTGCTTCAAAGTCAACTTGACAAGTTCAAAATGAAGGATGGTGAAGGTGTCACTGAAATGTACTCTAGGCTTGCTCTTATCACAAATGAGATTGCCAGCTTAGGAAGTAAAGAGATGACCGACATATTCATCATCAAGAAGATCCTAAGAGCCTTGGATGGAAAATATGATACCGTGTGCACATTGATTCAAATGATGCCCAATTACAAAGATCTCAAGCCAACGGAAGTCATTGGAAGAATTGTTGCTCATGAGATGTCACTCAAGGATAAGGAGGAACTTCACAACAAATCAAGTGGTGCTTACAAAGCCTCATGTGAAGCCCCCACATCAAGTGAGAAACAAACCTTCAATGAAGAATTGAGCTTAATGGTGAAGAACTTCAACAAATTCTACAAGAGTGGAAGCAAAGAGAGAAGCTCCAAGTCAAGGTCCTACAATGACAAAAGATCTTCTAGTCGAGAGCGAAACTGTTACAATTGTGGAAGACCCAGACACTATTCCAATGAGTGTACGGCACCCCACAGAAGAAGAGAAGATTATCCAAAAACAAGAAGTAGAAGAGAAGAATCACCACCTAGAGAAAGAAGGAGTAGAGATGATCGTTATGAACGAAGACCCTCACGGAGAAACGAGGATTCAGAAAGAAAGGACAAGTCATCAAGGAGCTACACAAAACGAAGACATCAAGCTCATGTTGGTGAATGGGTATCCGGCTCCGACTCCGACAATCACTCCTAGAGAAGCTATCACTCCGACTACGAATACACTCAAGATGAAGGTGTTGCCGGTCTAGCACTTGTGTCAACCAACTCCTACGACATATTTGATTCACCAAACGAAGGAATTGGAAGATGCTTCATGGCCAAAGGTCCAAAGGTATCACACCCCGAGTATGTTGATTTCAATAGTGATGAAGATGACTTGTTAGGTGATGATGATTTACTTGTTGACAACTCTAGTGATGAATACTATGATGAAACGTCAATTAATCATGCTAATCAAGATGAAACGAATGACAATGATAAGGAGAAGATTGAGCCTCTAACTAAAGAACTAAACACTCTTAAGTTAGCTCATGAAACTATCTTAGGAGATCATCGAGAACTTTTAAGGACTCATGAGAAATTACGTTTTGGAAAGCTCAACCTTGAGCAAGAGCATGAGTTCTTAAAGGCAATCAATGATGATCTTCGCAAGAAAAGTTCTTCTTACATTGCCAAGCGTTTACTCTTATCCACTTACATGCCTCAAGTCAAGTCTAGTAACAAGAACAAGAAAGATTCTTCCTCTAGTAGTAACAATAATCATGCTAAATCCAATGTTGTTGCTTCTAGTAGTTCTCTTGATTCCACTAATGATTCTCTTAGCCAAGTTACACTTGAGCAAGAAAATAGCTTATTGAAGGGAATTATAGAGAAAGGTGTTTACAAGAGCCTTGCCGGGAGTAAGCAATTCGAGGAAATTGTACGCAAGCAAGGAAGGCATCGAAAGAACCAAGGTGTTGGTTTTGAACGAAAGTTCAATTCCAATGGAGTTGAGTGGGAAGAAGATCAATACCGCAAGACGAAGTTTGTTCCTCAACAAGAGAAGTATGATCCTACTTCTTTCAAAGGGACACAAGCTCAAGATGATCTTCCACCACAAGACCACAAGCAAAAAGGCAAGGACAAGCTTCAAGAGGAAATTGATGCATTTGAAGAAGCTCCTAAGGCCTTGGTCAAGTGGGTTCCCAATACTACGTCAAGTTCCACTTCATCAAGTACAACTACAACTCCGAGGATTCCCATCAAGATGGTGTGGATCCTGAAGAAGAAGAACTAAAGAGTTCTTGAGGGTGACTCCGCCAACATACTTCACTCTTATCATTTTGGCAAGAACAAGTGCAATCAACTTCCACATCTTGCACTAGTTCAAGGAGTCACAAACCCTCTTGACGGTAAGACAAGGGACAAGGTAACCTAAAGCTTTCATAGACATCATCTTGTGTGTGCATCACTCTATGTCTATGGATATCCTTGTTTGTTCCTTGTGGGACTAACCTGTGTAGGTATTGAAAGTGCAACTCACTCCAAAGGATGGATCCAAATGATCTACATCAACATTGAGCATCCACACCTTCAACATCTACATGAAGTCATCATCGACAAAACCCAAGGTTAGTTCATCCCTCTTAGGGGGGATCTCACATCTAGGGGGAGCTTTACTCTAAGAATTGAGCTAAAGCAACTCTAATGGTGTGAAAACAACAACGCTTTATGTAAAAGTGGTAACCCCACTTGTGCTTAAACGATGAGTATGACCTATGATCAAATGTTCTCATTTGACTCCTAAGTCAATATACTCATATATAGATGACCTAGTCATCGCCAATTGCTTGATAGATGCTAGAATTGGTTGTGCATGCTTTGCCACATATTTCAATTGCCATTTTATTGTGTGAGCATGTTGGTTGGATAATTTACTCATTCAAGGACATCCACTTGTTGTTTTGATTGATTGGTTTCTTTTTCTCTTGCCAAGTGGATGGACAAGAATGCCTAAGAACCTTCTCTAGCTATCTATTCTTTTCTCGTCTCAAACTCTATTCATGCTACATCACAAAATTTGATCAAGTCAGATTCAAACCACTCTGTGTGAGGAGCACTCAGAGTCCCCGATTCGTCATAGACTTAAACTTCCAAAACTTCTTTGTGCGTTTCGGTCTGACCGATTCACCTATTTCGGTCATACCGAGATCACTAAGTCGATCTAGGTTTTCAATCTTGGTGCAACTGATTTGAACTTTTCAGCCACATCGAGTTGCAGTAACTGCTTGCAGTTATGCATCTCGGTGCCACCGAGTTGTTCCACTCGGTCACACCGACAGGGTCGGGCTATATATACCCACGGGCAAAATTTTGGAAATTTTCTCCGAACTCTTTCACCCGCGCTTAGCCCGCTCTGCCTCCAGGGTCTCTAGATCGTCCTCCTCGTCGCCAGTTGCCTCCTGCCACTGGTCTCCGCCACCGTCAACGGGAATCATCCCCGCCGTTGCCGCTGTAGCGAGTTCATTGCCGAACTAGGGTATGAACTTGATCACTGTGCTATCCTTATCTGATTCCTAGCACATTGCGTTCGCCATGAATCTTGCCACAATTGAAACTATCTTATCCAGTCAAAAACACTCTGTAGATTAGAGATGATTTGAAAATTTAGGGTTAGGTTTCCGCCGAAACCACCTCGGACCAACCGAGTTGTGGAACTCGGTACCACCGATTCGGCTCAGGCCATTGCACATGTGATTCTCGGTCTGACCGAGAATTGCAACTCGGTGTGACCGAGTTCAGGACTTTGTGAAACCCTAGCAGTCTTGGTGCCATCGAACTGTGACTCGGTCTGACCGAGTTCACTAGTTTAGGTTCCAACAGCTGCTTTGGTATCACCGAGTTTACAAATCGGTTGATCCAAAATGCTTTCTGAGGAAAACTAAAACTAAGTTTTTGATTCATTATTTTGCAAAAACCTCTATATTTTGTGATGCTCATCCACTCTATCTCATCTATATCTACTCACAGGGTCAGTTGTCAGAGATTGCAATATGTCTGATCAAAGTGACAGCCAGAACAGGGAAGAGGAGCAGGTTCACATGAGTGAGGGCACTAGTCCCTCTAGCAGCTCAGATGATGGAAGCAGGAGCACACCCAGCAACTTGCCAAAAGCTGCCACTAGGGCCAAAAAGAAGAAAACTTCAGAATCCGAGGATGAAGACTATGTGGCTGTTGAGGATGAGGCCACTTCCAAGAAGAAGATGCTCAAGAAGGAGTATGGCACAGCTGCTGCCACTAAGCCTGGTATGAAGACCAAAGTACCTGCAAAGAGAATTCCCATGTCTAAAGACAGAGCCTCTACTCAAGTACCTTTGGAATCTGAACCCAAAGAGGCTACTGCAGAAGGCAAGAAGAGGAAAGAGAGGGTCAAGAAGACCATGGCCAGAGTAATTGGAAAGCCATCTATGATGAGAGACTCTGAAGAGGAAGAGGAAGAAGATGCTGCACCAGCACCTAAGGCACAGAAACTTATGGGAAATGCCATAAGATCATGGGCTGCTTCATCTAAGCCCAAAGAAGCTCCCAAGCCAGCTGCTCCAAAACCCAAAACTGCACCAAAGAGGAGTACCAAGAACATTCCGGCTGCTGAGAAAAACAAGGCCCTAGTGCCTGAAACTGCTGCTGAAGAAGAAGATGATGAGACACATGTTTTGAGGAATTTAAAACCAAAAATTCCAGATCACAATGATGCTCATCCTGTAGCAGAAAACATGAAGATCAGGAAGGACTTAGGATTGAGGCTATGGAGAGAGTCAGATCCATATGCCACCAGGAGGAGAACTGCTGTGGACTACAGGTTCCATACCAAAGAATAGCATGATTTCTATGAGACAGTGTTGCTTGACAAGAAACCAATAGTATGTGACATGAGATGGGTCAACTGGGAGTACATCAAGGAGAATGAAGAACACTATCCAGGAGTATATGATAGTTTCAAGGCTTGTGGAGTTGATGAGTTTCTGGCTCAGAAGCTCACAAAGTGGAATGATGAGCTTATCATGCAATTCTACTCCACAGCTCACTTCTACGTAGATGGCAAGATAGTCTGGATGTCTGAAGGCACTAGATACCAGTCAACAGTAGCAAAATGGGCTCAATTGATCAATGCTCCTGAGGAGAATGAAGATGACTAGGATGTCTATGCCAAGAAGAAGAAGGATCACAACTCCATGCCTAGCATGTACAATGAGATTCCTGATGCAGATCTTGAGACGCACCAATTTGGATCAGTGAAACACCTGCTGTCAAGACTGCCTACTATCAATTGGATCCTCAGGCACACTCTTCTGCCCAAGTCTAGTGATCACAGAATGATCAGAGGCCACTCCATCAATCTGCTACATATATTTGATGTGCCACAAAAGTTCAAGGTCATGAGTCTTATAGTTGAAACTATCAAGAGGACAGCTGCTGACCAAAAGAGAAGCTGTGGGTATGCCCCATAGATCCAGGAGTTGATTAACTCCAAGATGGGCACTGGCACATACTTGTTGGACAAGGAGCACATGCCTATTTATCCAGACTTTGAGGACAACCAAGTGGTTATGAATGAGGATGAACCATCTTCTGTGCAAGCTCAAGCAAAGAGGGAGAAGGCAAAGGCTGAGAAAGCTACAAAGATGCCAACCATGGAAGAGGCATCTCAGTATCTTCTAAAGAGCAAGCAAGATCAGCTTGGCTACTTGATTGCATCCACTCTAAGGATTGAGAAAGGGCTGGCCACCCTGACTAAAAACCAGGAGAGCTTGGAAAGGATCATGGAGCAGAAGTTCTATGACATGGATGTGAAGGTAACTGAGATCCAGTCTGTTGTGGAGCAACTTCAGGATGATATGCAGGAGAGGAAGGGAAAGACAACCACTGAGGCATTTGCTAGAGTGCCTAGAGCTCAGAGGTCAACTGCAGTGCCAGTAACAGACACCAGAGCCACTTTATCTGCACCAGCTACAACTTCAGTGCCACCAGCTCCAGCACCTACTCCAACAGCTCCATCTACATCGACTGAAGCCTTCGTTCTTGGAGTTCTCTGGACACCACCACCTGAAGACCAAGCCTGAGAGACGATTTAGTGCTATGCATTTTCTATGAACTTTTTGGTAACTTGTTGCCAAAGGGGGAGGAAAATGTATAGATCATAGGCTTCGAGAGAGAGCGTTGATTTTTTATTCTCTCTTGCTTTGGTGGTTGAACTTTATTTGCTTGATTGAGATACTTTCTGTCTGTGTGATACTTGGATGATCATGTGTGTTTGATCATATGCTACATTAATACTTGTTGGATGACATTATCATTTTATCCCTATATGATCATTCACTTTGCTTGGTGATGAGTGCATGTATTTAATTATTATCATTTTGAGCGCTCCACCAAGATGTGTGTGACATGGAAGAGTAACCCATGAGCCTAACTCTCTGTGCATTTGCAGTCCAAAGCAAATCATAAACTATGCACAAATTTAGGGGGAGCTCTTGCTTTTCACATACTTCTCAAAGCGACAATGTTTTTCACTCTTATTATCATTTGTCGAAGCTTTGATCTATATGTTGTCATCAATTACCAAAAAGGGGGAGATTGAAAGTGCAACTATCCCTGGGTGGTTTTGGTAATTCCTAACAACATATATCTCATTGAGCTAACATTATTCCAAGATTAATATTTCAGGAAAAGCTCAATGAATGGCATGGCATGGATGAGGAAAGTGGACCCCTCAAAATACTAAGGACAAAAAGATTGGCTCAAGCTCAAAGCTCAAGACTCTACATTTTATATTTTAGTGATCCAAGATCACATTGAGTCTATAGGAAAAGCCAATACTATCAAGGAGGGATGAGGTGTTGCTTGATGAGGTTCTTGCTTCATAGTGCTTAGTGATATGCTCCAAAACCCTCAACTACCTTCCCACATCCACATATGACCTAAACCAAAAGTCAAACTCGGCCCCACCGATTCTTTCTATCCGGTGCCACCGAGTTCAGATGTCATAGCCACTGCCACAAACCCTAGGCAAATCGGTCTCACCCATAGGGATCTCGGTCCCACCGAGATGGGGTTGTAATCTCTCTATTTCCCTTCGTAACGTTTTGGTCCTACCGAGATGAGCGATCGGTCCCACCGAGATTGCAATGTAAACTCTCTGTTTCCCTTGTGTAACATTTCGGTCCCACCGAAATGAGCAAATCGGTCCCACCGAGTTTACCTGACCAACTCTCTGGTTAGCTTATTACCAAAATCAGTCCCACCGAGTTTGTGTAATCGGTCACACCGAGATTACGTTATGCCCTAACCCTAACCATATCGGTCCGAGTTGCATCTCAGTCCCATCGAAAATCCTAACGGTCACTAGGTTTGCTGAATCGGTTTGACCAAGTTTCTCAATTCGGTCTCACCGAGATTGGTAAATTGTGTGTAACGGTTAGTTTTTGTGTGGAGGATATATATACCCCTCCACCCACTCTTCATTCGTGGAGAGAGCCATCAGAACATACCTACAATTCCAATACACATTTTCTGAGAGAGAACCACCTACTCATGTGTTGAGGCCAAGATATTCCATTCCCACCATATGAATCTTGATCTCTAGCCTTCCCCAAGTTGCTTTCCAGTCAAATCTTCTTTCCACCAAATCCATATCCTGTGAGAGAGAGTTGAGTGTTGGGAAGACTATCATTTGAAGCACAAGAGCAAGGAGTTCATCATCAACACACCATTTGTTACTTCTTGGAGAGTGGTGTCTCCTAGATTGGCTAGGTGTCACTTGGGAGCCTCCGACAAGATTGTGGAGTTGAACCAAGGAGTTTGTAAGGGCAAGGAGATCGCCTACTTCATGAATATCTATTGCTAGTGAGGCAAGTCCTTCGTGGGCGATGGCCATGATGGGATAGACAAGGTTGCTTCTTCGTGGATCCTTCGTGGGTGGAGCCCTCCGTGGACTCGCGCAACCGTTACCCTTCGTGGGTTGAAGTCTCCATCAACGTGGATGTACGATAGCACCACCTATCGGAACCACGACAAAAACATCCGTGTCTCCAATTGCGTTTGAATTCTCCAAACCCTTCCCTTTACATTCTTGCAAGTTGCATGCTTTACTTTCTGCTGCTCATAGACTCTTTGCATGCTTGCTTGAATTGTGTTAAGATTGCTTGACTTGCACTAAGATAGCTAAAATCTGCCAAAGACTAAAATTGGGAAAAGGGTAGATTTTTAATTGGTCAAGTAGTCTAATCACCCCCCCTCTAGACACTTTCGATCCTACAGTACCCAAATCTCTACCCAAGGCGGATGATACGAATTCTTCCTTGCATTCTGTGCACGTCTCTGCTCTTGCTCCTCCCACCACTCCAATGGCGAACTATCCCATCAACGTCGTCCCCTACCTTCTGCCAGGCATGACCATCGAGCTTGGTCCGGCTGACCGCCGGGTGCGCGCGGACATGGTCGTCGACCCAGTTCCTCCTCTGCGCCATGACTTCTTGGCCATTGCCGAGGCCAACCGATTCATCCCCTTCCATTAGAAGGCTGATCTACGCAACATCATTGAAGGTTTGCTCCATGAATCACATTACTTCCCTTCTGAAGTGACAGATCATCCGCTAGGCATTGGTTTGTTTGGATTTGCTTCTTCTGTCATCCAGGATACGGGTGTGGGTACCACCTTTGAGCTTGATGAAAATGAAGTTGAGGAGCACACTGTTATTTCATTTGTCCCTCATGATGCTGCCCTCAACATGCGCCTGACTACTTTTGGTCCGGAGGTGTGGATTCTGTATGTGGGCTTTCCTTATGATTATCAGACACAACATTACATGCACAAGTCTGTAGATTCCTTTGGCGCTTTGGTTGATTGGAACAACCCTAGAGGGGATAGGAGGCTGGTGCTTGTTAAAGTCAGAGTGATTCATATGCGCTTAGTGCCCAAGAGTCTAGTTGTTTGTCAGTTAGGAGGGGCGCGACAATGCTGGACTGTTGCAGTCACTATGCTACGAAGCAACGACTGGAACGCCCACCTACCTGAAGTTCCACCAGCTGGAGAGGATCCACCTCCTCCTGATGGTATTCCTCATTCGCTGCATGGGGAAGGTCTGAATGTTGAGCAGCTCTACCAGCAGCAACTTCATAACTAGATGGCTCAGAATGTAGTGGCAGATGCTGCGGCCAATGAAGAAGAAAATGTGGTGGTTGATGAAGGAAATGACATTGAAATACATCCTGAGTGGGGAGTGTGGCCTCCTCCACCACCACAAGCTCTAGCTGTACTCTACAACTTCCAGCAATGGTTGACTGGTGAGGGACTGTGAGTTGATCATGGCATTGTGCCACCACAGAATCTGAATGACAGCCCTGGGGTGGCCTGGAATGATTCAATTTCAGTGCCTTCTAGTTCTGACTCAAGTGCAACTCTCTCTGACTCATACGTGCTGGTGCCTGTTAATCTCATGAACCAATTCTGGCCACAGAAAGCTGCTAGTGCTCCTCTAGTCAACAGTGAGATCTCTGCTATGGTCAGCCCTGAGAACAACCCACTAGTACACCTGCCTAGCTCTGAATCTGCTATTCTGCCAAACAATGTTCTGGAATTGTCTCTGAATATCTCTGCTGCTGGCCTGCACTTAGATCTGTCTGCCCAAGGGGATTTCATACCTGCTATGCTCATAAGGGACTGCATTCCCATGTTCATGTTAAATACTTATCTTACTGCTGCCATTAGGCCCATTGTGGCTTATTTTGGACCATGGAGAGATCACTATGGCTTTCAACAGGATTCAGTCACTTTTAAAGTTACAGTCTCTGAAAATGCTGGCCTTCTGATGGTAGTTTCTGCCTCCAAAACCATTAAACATGCTTCTTCCTCTGCTGTTACTATTGAAGATCTCTCCGAGGCAGCCAATTGGGAGCTTTCTCAACCTCCCGCTGACAGTGAGGGATTGCCTGATCTTGTTCAGAATTCTGAAGGGGCTCTGTCTGAATCCAATGATATGTAGCTAAATGTTTCAGTGGACTCTGTGCTACCCCTTGCCCTGCCTCCTCCATTAGTCCCTGACTTTGCTGGTTCCTCCACAATCCTCACATGCAAAGGCAAGTCAGTGGTGCCTGAATGTGCTATTGCTCTGCATAGGAGTGCACACACCAATAAATATGATGGCTTCAAGGTTCATCAAGTTTCTGACAGCAAAGCGAAAACCTCTAAGGTTAAACCCAGGACTGTTCCGACTGCTCTCACAATCAGAGAGGTGAAGGATGAGCAGACTCCACCACCTACACCTGTCCAGGTCATCCAACAGATTGGCACGGTGCTGTGCGCGATCCCAACAGAAGAACTCTCTAACGATGCTCTACTGGCTCCACAGGAGGAGGAGCCTTCAGCCTCGACCTAAATTCTCATCTGCAGATCTTTTATTTTATTTCCTCAATGCATCTTTTGGTGAACTGGAATGTCTTATGTTGGAACGTACATGGGTTAAACTCCAGGGACAAACAGTTAGTGTTATCCAATGTGATTACTTCTAGTGGTTGTGCGGTGGTGTGCTTACAAGAAACCAAGAAATCCTCGTTTGGTTTGTCCTTTATTAAGTCTTGCTGCCCCCGCCGCTTTGATCAATTTTCTTTTGTACCTTCTCATGGGGCATCGGGGGAATTGTAATCATTTGGAATAGCACTATTTTCTCTGCTGATGTGCTTTTAACTGAAGATTTTGCACTGGTCACGCGCTTCAAATCAACCCAGTCGGCACAAAGTTGGACGTTGGTTAATATATATGGGCCTTGTCAAGGCGAGCAGAGGGAACAATTCATTCACTGGTTGTGCTCTCTTGATATTCCTTCAAATGAAGATTGGCTTTTTGTGGGTGATTTTAACTTTATATGTGCACCAGACAATCGTAATAAACCTAGAGGAAGTATTAATGATATGAATACATTTAATGACTTCATTCATTCGGAGCCTAATTGAATTACCTATCAAGGGGCGTTCTTTCACTTGGAGCAATATGCAGCTTGATCCTCTACTAGAAAAATTGGATTAGTTTTTCACAAGTACAAATTGGACTACTTCCTACCCCAAAACCTTGGTCAAACCCCTTGGTAAGCCCGTCTTAGATCATATTCCCTGTGTGGTTACTACTGAAACAAATATCCCAAAATCCAAGTTATTCCACTTTGAATCCTTCTAGATCCAACATCCGGGCTTCATGCAAATTGTTGAGACTTCTTGGGCCAAACCTGTGCACTCCACAAACACTGCCACTATTCTGTGCCATAAACTCAAAACCCTAAGACGCGATCTTAAACATTGGAGCAAAGGCATATCTAAACTTTCGGTGGCCATTGAGAATTCAAACAAAAGCACTTTGTGAGATTGATGGGCTAGAAAATAAGGGGGCTTTGTCTGTACCTGAAGCCAATTTTCGTCGAATCCTCAAGGCACACATTCTAGGACTACTAAGATATCGGCAAGCTTATTGGAAAAAGCGTTGTACCATTAGATGGGTTCAGTTTGGGGACGAGCCATCAAAATTTTTCCAAGCCTTGGCTTCAAAAAGGTACATGAGGAATAATATTGCTTCCTTAACAACTTCAGATGCCACACTGGTGGAGGATCATGTAGGCAAAGAATCTATAATTTTCCAAACATTTAAAGAACGGATGGGATCATCATGACCTTGCAATATGAAATTTAATCTAGCTAGAATAATCAAGAAATGTGATGGCCTCGATGACCTGACCATTCCTTTTACTCATGAGGAGATAGACAAAGTTGTTAGAGAAATGCCCGCAGAAAGAGCCCCTGGTCCAGACGACTTTAATGGACTATTCTTAAAACGCTGCTGGCCAATCATCAAGGAGGATTTTTATAACTTGTGCAATCAATTCCACAATGGGGAGCTCAATTTGGAAAGTATTAATGATGGGTTCATCATGCTCATCCCTAAAGTCGGCTCTCCAGAATCTATCAACGACTATAGACCGATCATGCTGCTAAACTGCTGCCTCAAAGTCGCCACAAAAATTCTGGCCAATAGGCTTCAAAAAATCATCCTCAAAATCGTGCACATGAACCAATATGGCTTTCTCAAAGGACGGACTAGACAAGATTGTCTTGCATGGGCTTATGAATACATATATCAGTGCCAATCATCCAAAAAAGAAATCATGCTTCTCAAATTGGATTCTGCCAAAGCATTTGATACGATCGAGCATGAGGCAATGATTGAAATTATGAAAAGCATGGGTTTTAATGACAAATGGTTGGGCTGGATTCGGTGCATTTTCTCATGAGGCAAGTCATCAGTCCTACTTAATGGCACTCCTGGACGTCAATTCCACTGTAAATGTGGTGTCAGACAAGGGGACCCCTCTCCCCCCTTATATTTGTTTTGGCGGCTGACCTTCTCCAAGCAGCCATCAACGAAGCTTTTGCTCGCAACCTGGTCCAACTACCGTTCCCATCCTCACATCAAAAACATTACCCCGTGATTCAATATGCTGACAACACCATTTTGGTACTGCTTGCATGTACCCAACAAGCTACAGTTATCAGGGACATTTTGAATGACTATGCAACAGCCATTGGGTTGAAAATAAACTTCCATAAATCAAATCTAATCCCGCTAATCTGTGACCCATCAAAGACTCAGGAAATAGCCAATATTTTTGGATGCATCATTGGCAAGCTACCTTTTACCTATTTGGGTCTTCCCTTGGAACTACCCGCCCAACTGTCGTTGAGCTCATGCCGCTGGTCTGCTCCGTAGAAAGAAGATTAATGGCTACTCTTAATATGATCTCTTATGGTGGAAAACTCTCCCTGCTCAACTCAGTAATTACCTCTTTGATCATATTTGCTCTATGTACACTCAGATTGCCAACCAAGATCATCGAGCTTCTGGACAAGATTAGAAGGAAATGCTTGTGGACCAAAAAAACTGAACAAGGAGATAAATGTAATTCTCTAGCCTCCTGGAACATAGTATGTCAACCTAAGGAATGTGGAGGAGTAGGTGTGATCGACCTCAGAATACAAGGGGATGCACTCTTGCTCAAATACCTACACAAATTTTCTAATGGCTGGGACGTGCCCTGGGTTCAGCTTATTTGGGAAACATATTACACAAGCCGCATACCACATGCTTCGGATACGTGTGGCTCATTTTGGTGGTGTGACGTTGCAAAGTTAATGCCCAGATACAGGGGGATCTCCAAAGTCCAAGTGGAAAAGGGCAGGAATGTACTTTTCTGGAAAGACTTATCGGCCGACAACATTATTGCTGACAAATATCCATGAGCTCTCTCTTACACCATCAATGAAGACATCTCAGTCAGGGATTTCTTGTCCATCACGTCACTCCGAGAGGCGTTCCACCTCCCACTCTTGGAACAAGCACATGATGAAGTTCGCCAACTTCAATCTAACATGGCCACGACTGTTTTATCCGATGAGCAAGACATTTGGTTATATGCATGGGGCTCAGCACAATTCACTACACACAAATACTACACATTATACTTCAGAGATATTTTGGCACATGAAGCTTTTTTATGGATCTGGAAATCAAGATCCATAATGAAAATTGAAGTCTTCAGTTGGTTGCTACTATCAGACCGCCTCAACACTAGGAATATGCTTAAATGACGACATTACAATATTGGAGACGATCACAATTGTATTCTCTATGGGGTGCAAATTGAAGAAACCTTGGAACACTTGTTCTTCGAATGCCACTTCAGTACTGATTGCTGGGCCAGCCTTGGTCTTTCTTGGCCAGAAGGAGCTTCAAGTCTACAAAATATCACCATGGCCAAAAAAATTTGGGACCGACCTCTTTTTATGGAGATATTCTTACTTGCGGCATGGAGCATATGGAAGGAATGCAATAATAAACACTTTAGGGGGATTGCACCAACAAAAACATCTTGGGTGGACAGACTTGAGAAGGATTTCTCTCTCCTTACCTATAGGGTCAAGGAAAAGCATAAGCATCTTATCCCTCTCATCCTTTCCTCAATAGCTTAGTACTTTCTTCACCCCCTCAATGGGGGGCTGACACGTGTAAAGATACCATGTAAATTGTACAAATTATTTAAATACAATTATAATAGTAGGAGGTTCTCCTACTATTCTAGGTTCAAAAAAACAACATAGTCCTCATCTTCAGAATCTGAGGTTCTCTTCTTCCTTTGCCTAGTAGCAGCCTTAGGAAAATTGCTTGGTGTGCTCCTATTTCCATCATCATAGCTTCTTGAGGGACTAGTGCCCTCACTGAGATTCACCTGTACCTATGACCTATTCTGACCGTCATTGTTGTCTGACATGGCTGAAACAGACCCTGTGAATAGATAGGTATAGGTAGAGTAGATGAGCATCAAAAAGCACATCTGATTTTTGCAAAAATTTAAGACAAAAACTTAATTTTAGTTTTCTACAGAAAGCATTTTGGAACTACCGATATGACAAACTCGGTGACACCGAAGCAACTTTAGAGTCTAAACATACATTTTCGGTTAGACCAAAATGTAGTTCGGTGACTCCGAGATGCTAGGGTTTCACAGAGAAAGTGAAATTGATCAGACCGATTTGTACACTTCGATCAGACAGAGTAGTACATGCGCAATGGCCTGGGCCAAATCGGTGTGACTGAAACCTTCAGATCGGTCGATCTGAGATGAGTTTGGTGGAAACCTAACCCTAAGTTTTGGCATCAAATCTATTCTAGAGGAAGTTTTAGGTGGATGGACTGATCTCATTCGTGGCTAGAAACATGGCATTAATCTTTGTGCAAGAACCAGAGTTAAAGAAAGCATAAAGAGATCGAGTCCGTACCCTAACTCAGGGACGAAGTTGCTACGACGACAACGGCGGTGGAGATTCCCGTTGACGGCGGCAAAGACCAGCGGCAGGAGGGCGCTGGCGATGACTGAGACGATCCAGAGACCAGGAGGGGCGGCAGAGCTGGGTAGTCGTGGTTGAGAGTTTGAAGGAATTTCCAAGTGGAACGACTCGGTGGCACCGAGATGCAGAATCGCAAGCGGTTACTACAACTCGATGTGATTGGAAAGTTCAAATCGGTTGCATCGAGATGGAAAACCTAGATCAACTTAGTGAACTCGGTGTGACCGAAGTGGATGACTCGGTCATACCGAAATGCACAAAGCGGTTTTGGAAGTTTAAGTCTATGAAAAATCAGGGACTCCGAGTGCTCCTCACACAGACTGGTTTGAATCTGACTTGATCAAACTTTGTGATGTAGCATGGATAGAGTTTAAGACGAGAAAAGCATAGATAGCTAGAGGAGGTTCTTAGGCATTCTTGTCCATCCACTTGGCAAAAGAGAAAATGCCAAACAATCAAAACAACAAGTGGATGTCCTTGAATGAGTAAAATATGCAATCAACATGCTCACACAATAAAATGGCAAATGAAATATATGGCAAAGCACGCACAAATGCTCTAGCGTCTATCAAGCAATTGGCGATGACTAGGTCATCTATATATGAGTATATTGACTGAGGAGTCAAATGAGAACATTTGATCGTATGTCATACTCATCGTTTAAGCACAAGTGGGGTTGCCACTTTTACATAAAGCATTGTTGTGCTCACACCTCTAGAGTTGCTTAAGCTCAATTCTTAGAGCAAAGCTCCCCCTAGATGTGATATCCCCCCTAACAGGCATGAACTAAACTTGAGTTTTGTCGATGATGACTTCATGTAGGTGTTGAAGATGTAGATGCTCAATGTTGATGTAGATCATTTGGAGCAATCCATTGGAGTGAGTTGCACTTTCAATACCTACATGGGTTAGTCCCACAACGAACATACAAGGATATCCATAGACATAGAGTGAAATACACATATGATGTTGTCCATGGGTGCATTAGGTT
This sequence comes from Triticum urartu, assembly GCF_003073215.2. NCBI lineage: Eukaryota > Viridiplantae > Streptophyta > Magnoliopsida > Poales > Poaceae > Triticum > Triticum urartu. The sequence continues at coordinate 260,739,523 of NC_053026.1, read as the reverse complement.
ACCTTGTCCCTTGTCTTACTAACAAGAGGGTTTGCGACTCCTTGAACTAGTGCAAGATGTGAAAGTTGATTGCGCTTGTCCTTGCCAAAAAGAATATGAGTGAAGTATGTTGGCGGAGTCACCCTCAAGAACTCTCTAGTTCTTATTCTTAGGGATCCACATCATCTTGATGGGAATCCTTGGAGTTGTAGTCGTACTTGATGAAGTAGAACTTGGTGTAGTCTTGGGGACCCACTTTACCAAGGCCTTTGGATCTTCTTCAACTGAATCAGTCTCTTCTTGAAACTTGTCCTTGCCTTTTAGCTTGTGGTCTTGTGGTGGAAGATCATCTTGAGCTTGTGTTCCCTTGAAAGAAGTGGGATCATACTTCTCTTGTTGAGGAACAAACTTCATCTTGGGGTATTGATCTTCTTCCCACTCAACTCCATTGGCATTGCACTTGCATTCAAAACCAACACCTTGATTCTTCCGGTGCCTTCCTTGCTTGCGTACAATTTCCTCAAATTTCTTACTTCCGGCAAGGCTCTTGTAAACACCTTTCTCTATAATTCCCTTCAATAAGCTATTTTATTTATCAAGTGTAACTTGGCTAAGAGAATCATTAGTGGAATCAAGAGAACTACTAGAAGCAACAATATTGGATTTAGCATGATTATTATTACTACAAGAAGAAGAATCGTTCTTGCTCTTGTTGCTAGATTTTACTTGTGGCATGTAAGTAGACAAGAGTAAACACTTGACAATGTAAGAAGACCTTTTCTTACAAAGATCATCATTGATTGCATTTAAGAACCCATGCTCTAGCTCTAGATTGAGCTTTTCAAAGTGTAGCTTTTCATGAGTCTTTAAAAGCTCTCGATGATCCTCTAAGGTAGTTTCATGAGCTAACTTAAGAGTGTTTAGTTCTTTAGTTAGACGCTCAATCTCCTTCTGGTCATTGTCATTCGTTTCATCTTGATTATAGCATGATTAATAGCAATTTCATCATAGTTTTCATCACTAGAGTTGTCACCAAGTAAATCATCCTCACCTAGCAAATCATCTTCATCACTATTGAAATCAACATACTCGGGGCATGATACCTTGGGGCCTTTAGCCATGAAGCATCTTCCAATTCCTTCATCTGGTGAGTCAAATATGTCGTAGGAGTTGGATGACACAAGTGCAAGACCGGCAACACCTTCATCTTGAGTATATTCGGAGTCGGAGTGATAACTTATCTCGGAGTAGTTGTCGGAGTCGGAACCGGATACCCATTCACCAATGTGAGCTTGATGTCTTCGTCTTGTGTAGCTCTTTGATGACTTGTCCTTCGTTTCCGAATCCTTGCTTCTGCGAGAGGGTCTTCATTCATAACGATCATCTCTACTCCTTCTCTCTCTTGGTGGTGATTCCTCTCTTTTACTTCTCCTTTTAGGTGAGTCTTCTCTTCTTTTGTAGGGAGTTTTACACTCACTAGAGTAGTGTCCGGGTCTTCCACAACTATAACAATTGCGATCATGACTAGAAGATCTTTTGTCATTGTAGGACCTTGACTTGGAACTTCTCTCTTTGTTTCTACTCTTGTAGAACTTGTTGAAGTTCTTCACCATTAGGCTCAATTCTTCATTGAAGACTTGTTTCTCACTTGATGTTGTAGGAGCATCACATGAAGCTTTGTAAGCACCACTAGACTTGTTGTGGATCTCTTCCTTATCCTTGAGTGACATCTCATGAGCAACAATTCTACCAATGACTTCCGTTGGCTTGAGATCTTTGTAATTGGGCATCATTTGGATAAAGGTGCACACGGTATCATATTTTCCATCCATGGCTCTTAGGATCTTCTTGATGATGAATCTGTCGATCATCTCTTCACTTCCTAAGCCGGCAATCTCATTTGTTATGAGAGCAAGCCTAGAATACATTTCAGCGACTCCTTCACCATCCTTCATTTTGAACTTGTCAAGTTGACTTTGAAGCACATCCAATTTGGATTCCTTGACGGACTCGGTACCGTCGTGCATATCAACCAAAGTATCCCAAATTTCCTTTGCATTCTCAAGGTGCCTGATTTTGTTGAATTCTTCGGGGCACAATCCGTTGAAGAGGATATCACAAGCTTGAGCATTGTATTGCAACATCTTCAATTCTTCCGCAGTCGCTTCACAATTCGGTTCTCTTTCATCTTCAAAGAATTCACCTTGTAAACCAATACAAAGTAAGGACCTCTACGGTGGTAATTTCCCTCGCTGGACGCCATACTCTCCTAGGTTGTGAAACCAAGGCTATGATCACCAATGCTATGGAAATCAAGGAGAATGGAGACCAAAGCTCTGATACCACTTGTAGGATCGAAAGTAGGCCTAGAGGGGGGGGGGGTGATTAGACTACTTGACCAAATAAAAATCTAGCCTTTTCCCAATTTTTAAGTCTTGGCAGATTTTAGCAACTTAGCACAAGTCAAGCAATCAACCTACACATGCAATTCTAAGAGTGTAGTAGCGAAAAGTAAAATATTGCATATGAACATAAAGGGAAGGGTTTGGAGAAGGCAAACATAATATGGACACGGAGATTTTTGGCGTGGTTCCGATAGGTGGTGCTATCGTACGTACACGTTGATGGAGACTTCAACCCACGAAGGGTAACGGTTGCACGAGTCTGCAGGGGCTCCACCCACGAAGGGTCCACGAAGAAGCAACCTTGTCTATCCCACCATGGCCGTCGCCCAGGTAGGACTCACCTCACTTTGGTAGATCTTAACAAAGTAGACGATCTCCTTGCCCTTACAAACCCCTTGGTTCAACTCCACAATCTTGTCGGAGGCTCCCAAGTGACACCTAACCAATCTAGGACACACCACTCTCCAAAAGGTAATAGATGGTGTGATGATGATGAACTCCTTGCTCTTGTGCTTCAAATGATAGTCTCCCCAACACTCAACTCTCTCTCACAGATTTGGCTATGGTGGGAAGATGATTTGAGTGGAAAGTAACTTGGGGAAGACTAGAGATCAAGATTCTTGTGGTTGGATTGGAATGTCTTGGTCTCAACAAATGAGTATGTGGTTCTCTCTCAAAAAATGAGTAGTGGAAGTGTAGGCACGTTCTGGTAGCTCTCTCTTGAATAGAGAAGGGGGTGGAGGGGTATATATAGCCTCCACACAAAATCCAACCGTTACACACATTTGACCCAACTCGGTCAGACTAAATAGGAGAACTCGGTGAGACCGATTCAGTTCAAAATGTGAACGCTAGGAATCTCGGTGGTACCGACATGATCAACTCGGTGGGAACGATGTGCTAGGGTTAGGGCAAAACCTCATCTCGGTGTGACCGATTTGCATGAACTCGGTGAGATCGATTTCAGCAATGAGCAAACAGAGAGTTGGTCAGGAAAACTTGGTGGGACCAATCTCTCATTTCGGTAAGACCGAAACGTTATGAAGGGAAACACAGGGTTTGCATTGCAAAGTCGATGGGACCGATCGCTCATTCTGGTGAGACCGAAACGTTACGAAGGGAAACAGAGAGTTTGCATTGCCATCTCGGTGAGACTGAGATACCTATTGGTGAGACCGAATTGATTAGGGTTTCTGGCAGTGGCTATGTCAAAGGAACTCGGTGGCGCCAGATAGATCAAATCGGTGGGGCCGAGTTTGACTTTAGGTTTTGGCCATATTTGGATTTGAGAAAGTGGTTGAGGTCTTTGGAGCATATCACTAAGCATATTGAGCAAGTATACCATTAAGCAACACCTCATCCCCTTTTAATAGTATTGGCTTTTCCTATGGACTCAATGTGATCTTGGATCACTAAAATAGAAATGAAGAGTCTTGAGCTTTTGCCAATCTTTGCCCTTAGCATTTTGAGGGGTCCACATCTCTAGTCCTTGCCATGCCAATCATTGAACTTTCTGATATATTTAATTTGAATGGATATTAGTTCAATGAGCTATATGTTGTTATGAATTACCAAAACCACCCGGGGATTAGTTGCACTTCCACTCATTCCCTCAACTTGTTCCTATTGGACCACCACATCCACCAGAAGGTGAGAACATGCAATCTCTTATTTTCATCCAGCCCCCAGATAAAGTCTAGCATTGCATGCACGGACGAAATCTTCTCCAGCTCTAGTTGTTCCCACTCCAGTGCTAACTCTCCCCACACTTCTTTTGCTGCTTTGCACTTGATAAAAAGATGCGCTCCATCCTCTTCTCCTTTGTCGCAGAACAAGCACTTAGTATCTGCAATGGGAATTCCCTTCCACGCTACTGTGGTACGCAACACTAGGGATTCATGTTTAAGCCTCCAAGTGAACATCTGTATGTTTCGGGGACACGACAATTTCCATATTCTTTTCCATGATTCATCTATGATACTATTTAAGTTGCCAAAGTCACTAGAATTTGCTCCCACTCTTCCATCCCTCTTCAATTTCTCCAGTTGGACATACAACTTGTAAACACTCTTAATAGAATGAATGCCCTTGTTGTCGTACGACCATGTGATGAAATCCTGGGCGCCATCTCTCAGCGGGATCTAGAGGATATGTTTCACATCGTCAGGCCAAAAGGTGTCTCTCACAAGTTGCTCGTCCCAAGTACCAGTGTATGGATCAATCAGCACACCGACATACTGCAATAGACTTTGCTCGTGGGGCATAATGACTGCCTTGGACCAAGGACGAGGGATCCATGGGTCTGTCCAGATGTTTACCCTACTGCCATCTTCGATCCTCCGTATGTGGCCCTCTCGGACGAGTTCAAGGCCGTGCAATAAGCTAAGCCAGGAGTATGATATGCCGGCTGCAGGTTGTGCATCAAGTATCTATCCATCAGGGTAATAGCGGGCTTGCAAGATCCTAGCACACAACGACTCAGGGGATTGAATTAGCCTCCAAACTTGTCGAGACAACATCGCAAAATTGAATGCGTACATGTCTCAGAGTCCTAAATCTCCTTGAGCCTTGGACAATGTCAATTTGTTCCACCCGATCCAGTGAGTTGCTTGTTCTTTGTCCTGTTGACTCCACCAGTAGTTCCCGATGAGCAAGCTTAGTTCCTCAAAAAAAGTCTTCGTCACATAAAAGCAAGACATGGCGAATGTGGGGTTTGCCTGAGCTATGGTCGTGACAAGCTCTTTTTTCCCTGATTTCATAATTAGCTTTTTTTCCACCCATACACCTGACCTACCATGGCACCTTTAACAAAACGCGGACGCTTTCTTTCTTGATTTTCCCACATGAACTGGTGATCCGAGGTACTTCTCGTTCCATGTTTCGCTCTAGATTTGCAAGTCGTTCTTAACCGCATACTTTGATTCAGCACTAGTGTTTGGACTGAACATAATCGCTGATTTTTCCAGATTTATGCACTGCCCTGAGCAATCCTCATATAAGTCCAAAATTTCCTTCAGTGACTGAGCTTCCTCTGTTTTTGCCTTAAGCAACAACACCGAGTCGTCATCAAAAAAGAGGTGCGATACCATCGGTGCATTCTGGTAGATTTTGATGCCGCTTATCAAATCGTTGGCTTCAACATCATGCAACAGCGTTGATAGTCCCTCCACGCAGATGACAAAGAGGTAGGGTGAAAGTGGGTCTCCCTACCGGAGCCCACGGGAAGGAACAAACTGCTCCGTTAGCCCTCCATTGATCTTGATTTGGTAGTGCACGGAGGTGACAAAGTTCATGACCAGATCAACCCATCTAGCCCCAAAACCCAGTTTTGTAAGCATTGCGTGCAAGAAGTCCCACTCGACTTTATCATATGCCTTGCTCATATCCGCGTTCACGGCTGCCAACCCTTCTTTGCCTTTCTTTCTGTTGAGTAGAACATGTGACAACTCATAGGCTATAAGCACATTGTCAGTGATTAGACGACCGGGGACGAACGCGCTTTGGTTGTCTGAGATGATATCCGGGAGCACAAGCTTCAGTCTATTAGCAATCACCTTGGAGCACAACTTGTAAACCACATTGCACAGACTGATTGGCCTCAAGTCTTTGTTTCTGCTAGGGTTTTTCACTTTTGGGATGAGGACAACTACAGTATCATTCCATCCTTCTGGCATCGGACCTCCCTTGAGGACTGAGATCACTTTATCGACGACCTTGTCTCCCATAAAGTGCCAGTGCCTCTTATACACAATTGAGGGCATTCCGTCTAGCCCTGCATCTTTAAGATCACCAATGTGGTCAAGCACCACCTTGACCTCTTCTGTGGTCACATCAACTTCGAGGATGGCTTTCATTGTACTGGTAACCCATGGTTGTACCTTACTAATGAGCTCGACCATGCGATTACCACGGGAGGAGGTGAAAAGATCCTGAAAAAAAGAAGACTCATAGTTATTAATCCCATCTCCTTCCTTCACCTCCGTCCCATATTCCTTCTTCAACATCTTAATCCTATTAGCCTTCCTCCCTACCGACGCCACAACCAAGAAATAGTGCGTGATTTTATTCCCATCTCTTAACTAGGAGACATGTGACTTCTGCTTGGCCTTTATGTTCTGCTTCTCTGCTAGCTCCTCCACCACACACCTCAGTCTTGCCTCCTCGCGATTTTTCTCCTCAGAAACCGGAGCCCTCATACATGTCTCTAAGTTCTTTCGCGCCTTCTTCAAGCGACTCTCCAGCTCCCCGGCCACCTCCTTCCCCCACCTCATCATCCTCCCTGCCACACTCCGTAGTGCTGAAGAAACATCTCCTCTGCCCTCCAGACAACCAGCTTCCCATGCCCCCTGAAGTTCTGCACTACATCCCTCCTCTTTCAACCACCACGCCTCAAAGCGGAAACCTCGGTCGCCTCCTAGCTCTCTCCTACTCCCCCTTGAGTACAGACACTTACTAGCCTATGACCTAAGTGCCGAGGAGTGCCATTAAGCACAGTGAACTCTGGAAACCATTCACACCACAAAGAGTTTGTCGTCGCTTTGTCTAGGCGCTCGCATATGTACATGTCCATCTCCTTTCTATGGTTCCTCCAAGTGAATTTATCTCCTTCATAGCCAATGTCCCCCAGTTTGCAAGCCTCCAAAGCTTCCCTGAAGTTATCCATGTGACACTGCGGTCGGTCAGTCCCACCAATCTTCTCATCACCAGTCAAAATTTCATTGAAGTCCCCCAAGCAAAGTCAAGGCCTCCCATGTTGGTGTTGTTGTCCCAGCAATTTCAGCACTCTCTAGGTCTCTACCTCCCTTTCAACAACCGACTCCCCATACACCCTAGTGAGATGCCACACTCTACCATCTTCCTCCTTTACATCCACATCAACATGCCTCCGGCCATACGATCTCAAAGAAACATCAAACCCCCTCCTCCAGAACAGTGCAATCCTCCTACTCCGCCCCTCCGGATTCCATGCTGTCATGTGAGCAAGACCCAACATCCACCTAAACCTCTCCAGTTCCTTGTTAGAAATTTTTTTCTCCGCCAAGAACAAGATGTCAAGCTCCTCCATCCTCCCCAACTCGAGGAGGCTACGAACTGCTGGGCCATTCCCGAGACCTCGGCAGTTCCAGTCGACGATTTTCATTGCGTTCGACGGGGCTGCTCGAGCAGCCTGGCTGATGTATTTTCACCTGTCACCCCCTCCTGCGCATTGTAACCTATCCATTCGTAGTGTCAGCATCCTCCATCCTCCCCCTCTTCCCTACTGACTTTGACTCTTCTTCCACCCTCCCCCTTTTTTCCCTAAGACCGCCTCCCTCGTTACAGCACCCTCTGGCACCACTCTGTCTCTTCCTTTCTTCTTGTACCTCTTCCCCGCCTGGCTCAAGATTATTCCTCCTACCTTCTGGTCGCCATTCCCTCTAGCACCCTTCTCTGCCTTCTCACCCTTCTCCTTCCCTGTGTCAACCATAACTCTGTCTTGGCTCTTCTTTGCTTGTGGATCACCAGAACCGCTGCCCTTTCTCGGATCGCCCCTATACTGTGATTGATAACCCACAAGTATAGGGGATCCCAACAGTTTTCGAGGGTGGAGTATTATCGAGGGTATAGCATGACCACCTATGGGATCAAGGGCCCCTTGCTGGTTCGGCGGCGGGGGGGGGGGGATGTCACATTGCACAAAGAGCAAAAGAGCATGCGGCAGCACACCAGAGATCACACGAGCAATTTTACCCAGGTCCGGGCCGTCGTGAGGCGTAAAACCCTACTCCTGCTTTGGTGGATTGATGTGGAAAGTGTGACAGCCTGATTTTTGCCCTCTCTTATTTGCCTGATTTTCATTTGGTTTTATTTTGAAAGTTGGGGTTTTTGAATCTTTTCATATGGACTTAAACACTTGAGTACCCTTGGCTTTCACCCCAGTGCATCATTCCCCTCCCTAATCATCATTCCCCTTCTGATCCATCTCAAGATAATCTTGGGAATATTTTTCTTAAATGAAAAATATTCATTTTTCTTCTCTAAAACCCTAGCTAGTTCAATGAGCTCCAAAGCAACCCTCATTTTTCTTGCCCACAAAAATCTGATAAAATTCCCAGATATTCTTTGGACCCTAGGGCACCTTCCTGAGCAAAAATATTTCATCACTTTTTGGAATATTTTTGCTACAGAAAATATTTTCTGTTCTGGACAAAAATGGTGGTTTCTATAGCAACTACCATTTTACTTGCTCCCCTGTGCCTGAATTTTCTTGTGCATCATCACCTTAGTAGATGATGGCTAGGCTCCAAAGCACAACCCCAACTCCCAGCCATTTGACCTCAGTAACACCTCAAAGTTACTGACCAGAAACTTACCTGGCGTTTAAAATTCTCTCTACTGCATCTGGAGCCAAACCAAAGTGTGGTAACATTCAAAACTACCACGAACAACATGCCAGACATGGAGTTTGGGCTTAGGTCGGCATGAGGTCAGAGTTCATGCGGTGACCGCGTTCGTCCAGGCGTGCTGGCATGCAGCCGACGCGCTCTGCGACATGCCCGAGCCTCTGTTGATCGCGTGCTTGCTTCCCCGCCTGCCTAAGCATGCCAAACCTCGCCACCATCATCGTCTCAATGCCATTAAATCCCCCCTGGCGCTCGCCAACGCCGGAGCTCGCCGCAGCGAGCATGGGCACGGTCCGGCCAACCCAACAGTGCGGTGCGCACTGTGCTAGTCGCCTTCTCCTCGTTCTTGTGCTTGTCCCCGCTCGCCCACAGTTGTCGCTTGAGCTGCGTCGCCTTCTCCCCCTCTCACTGACGCCACTCGTCGCCGGGCGCCATGGACAGGTGTCCACCGGCGGAGCCCGAACCCCCCTCTCCGCTCGCCTATAAATGGAGTCGCCCCCAGCCTCCTCGAGCACCATCCACCACTCCCACACACCCCACAAGCGTGTAGGATACCGTAGCCCGGCCGGGCAGGCCACGGGCCGTCTCCCTTGAACTCGAGCTCGCCGGCGATCCCCTCTGGTCGCCGCAATAGCTCCAGACCCTCCCAGGCCAGGGCGATCCTTCCAGGGCCTCCGCCTCTCTCCGGTGAATCCATCCCGTCCCTTTGGAGCCCCTGAAGTTGCCTCTGGTCGCCGTCTTCCTCATCTTCGGCGATCACCGCCCTCTGCCTCCGCTTGCGAGGTCAATTTCGACGCCTTCCGACCACCCCTAGCTACGCTACGGGTACGGGCAGGTGCACCTCAACCCCCTCTCTCGATCCCTCCCTCTGGTTTTGGCCAAGGAGCCCTCGTCGCCGGCGAGAGTCCGGCGAAGCCGCGACCCTCCTCTGTTTCCTTCTCCCCTCCTTCTCACCTAACTAGCGAGGCCCGCTAGTCAGCCACTCTGTACGCGTGCGAAGCGGTACGAGCGGTGGCGCCCTGAGGCTTTAAGCCTTCGACATCACCCCCTAGTCTGTTTATTTAAATTCAAATTTAATCCAATTCCAGAGAGCTTCAAACAGCTAGAACTTTTCAACCATAAGTCCAAATGAATTGATTCTTTTTGCATTATGTTCTTTGCAAAGAAATCTAGCAGCTCACCCATGATGAGATTTTTCTGAGCTGTCTAGAATTTCTGGTGATTTTCAGAAGAGTTCTTGATTTTTCTTCTCGTGTTTAAAATTATTTTCAGAGGGTGAGGCTTGTCTTGAGGATGACCAGAAGGCTTGTGAACCTCATCTGCACTAAGCCGAGCCACAACAACATTTCCATGGTGCCATTTCAATATTGATGATTTTCTTACTTGAATGCAATGATTAATCCATGCATTTAAATAACTTTTATGTTATTTATATTCTATTAAGTGTGTGTTGGTATTATGCTTGATTTACGGAACCTTGAAACTAGTTTAGTTGGTAAAGTAGCTAAGATCTAATTGTGGTCATGATACAATTATTTGTTATGCATTTGAATAATTGCTTAAAGTTATTTTCTTACATAAATAAAATAGTTAAATTTGCTAGAAAATATCCTGTTAAGTGCTTGTTCAGCCATTTTTACCTAATTTACAAAAATTTTGAACCTAACTTGGCTGGCAAGGAGAATAGGATTTGCTTGTGGTGATGGTAAAATCTTTGCTATGCGTATGAGAAATTAATCGAAGTTATTTTCTTGCATGAGAATATGATAATACTTGCTGCAAAATATATTGTTAAAATGAGAGTTACCATGACCAGGAAAGTAATATAAGTTGTTGATGCTTATGCTTAGTGTGAATATGGTTGACATCAGTCATTTTCCTTAACATGTGATGCATGTGTAGTATTGCATTTCATGGCATGCTATGACACCGGTCATTTTCATTTTAAGTTGAACCTGAGTATAATTCAACTTGAATATATCGTTGACCGGGTCATGGTGCCGCTCAATCGAGATTTTCCCAGTGCAACCACATTTTCCTTGTGGGAAGGCCTTGATTCAGTCCATTGACATGCCTCTGGTCGGTGCCTCCAACTAGGGAAGGTTATGGGCATGCTTACCCTGGCCCAGTAAGTAGGCATAACCTTGTGTGCCGTTGTTGAGATTATGGTACCGAGTCCCCGAGTGGGATTGTTTTGGCCACGACGGTGGTCGGTGTATCTTTGGTAGACACAGGGCCACCCAGGACTAGCCTGTTGGGGATTGGGTCGGAGTGGCTGGGAGAGTTTCATGCCACCGGAAGGGTTTTGTCGGAATGCCATTGGTCCACCCGAATGGAAGTGCAAGGCCATGGGTTTCGTGGTGTGGGTATAGTGTGCTACCTCTGCAGAGTGTGTAATCTATCGATAGCCGAGTCCACGGTTACGGACGCCTCGTAGTAGGTCCCACCATGAGTCAATGTTTAATAAACTTGCACACTAAGTTATGAACTTTGCACTGATGATGATGGCGGGAAGGCCATCGAGATGTTCAAGGCCCAATATGGGTCGTGGTTGTGATCGCCGTAAGGGTCACGAGTTACTCTGGACAAGACCACGATGGTGGTTTGGTGGTGATCGCCATAAGGATCATGGGTTACCCTGTTCAAGACCACGATGGTGGTTTTTTTGTGATCCGAGAATGATCACGGTTGGTAAGTCGGTCCCGAGGGATGTTTATCCCAAGAGCATGAGCATAGCATGTTGGAACATTATTGCATTATTAATTGGTTAAATATCATGATATTGTTTTTCATTATGATTATGCCTGTTGTGAGCTTGCAAATACATTCAATGTACTGACCTGGCGTGTCATGCCAGATTTCAGGAAAGTCGCATTGGAAAGGAGTGCTGCTTGAGTCTAGATCGTGTCCACATCGATGTCCTTGTGCTATGGAGTTCCCGCTACGACGTTGTTCCGCTGCCGCGTAGTTGTTATGGTCGAGGCCCCCTTTATGTTCACTAAATAATGTACATATTGTTTAGCTGCACCGTGCGTGCTGCTCGGCCTCGACATCTATTGTAATATAAACCCTGATCCCCAAGCATCAATAAAGCGGTTGTTTTTCTATACCAATATGTTGTGTGTTGCCAGAAGACATGGTCTCTGGGCTGGCAATGCAGGGTAAACCGGTCGCTCTGAGCCGGGGTGCCACAATGCTTGGTATCAGAGCCGTGCTGACTATAGGCCACACTAGACTACGACGCGTTAACTGGACGTTAGATTCGAGTTTAAGTTGAGTGCCGGTAGCTAATGTAGACGATTGTTGCATTGCATGCACTTGATTTATATTTTTATGCTAACCTGCTAATGGTTGTGAGTGTAGATGGCTCCGGTGCCGTATCCATGCCAGTTGCAGCTGATGCCGTACACGTCACCGCACCTCCTTCGCAACGTGTGGTGTCGACTGTACCCCCTCGGAGACGATCTAGTTTATGGTGTGTACAGGGAGCGTCTAGCTGATTCAGTGTATGAGTATCACGCAGTGGTTACTCTGCGCACTAGTTCCGATTCCGGCTCTTACACTCGTACTTCTCGGAGTGGTTACGCCTCTACCGCTTCTCAAGCTGTCCAGTTTGCTGCATTCGAGGTCCTTGTTGAGCTTCGCTACAACGAGATCCGAATGCAAAACCATCCAGGTTTCTTTTACTACCCTTATCTACACGACAATGGTTGTGTCCGTTTCCAGATCATTGATCCCGAGTCTTCTAGCGTTGCTAGCCACCTTGCTCGTTATGTCACTGCTAGCTATATTATGATCCACGAGCTGGCTCGAGAGCTGACTCGTGCCCATACTGCTTTAGCCGCTGCTTTGGTCACTACTAGATCTGCCACTACTCCATCTTCTATGGGATTTACCCCTTATATTCCAGCCAGTTCTAGTTCCCCTGTTTCACCGGTTACACCCCCGAGTAGCTCAGGCACCTCGACGGTGAACCCTCTCAGTACTCTTGCCGAGTGGGTTTCACTTCTCTCTACTCTTGTAGCCCCGATGCTTCATCCTCCCCCTGCCCCTGAGGGAGAGCCCTCGAGGCAGTGTCGTCGTGTTACATTTAACCCGGAGGTTTCCATTAACCTTGTCAGTTCAGGATCCGAGTCCGCTTCAGGGGAGGACACCGCAGCACCAGCAGAGCAGTAGTACCTTAGAGTATTCGCACTCATCTGGATAATGTACGGATGTAGCCGTATGAGTCATGATGTTTCGTTGCATTTATGAGAGTAGTTGAACCTGTCATGTTGTTTGTCTTCTATGTATGAGTCTATGTATAATTATGTAGGGACTTTATTCGCCGTATTTTCTTTGCTCTTTTGTTTTCTTCCGGGATTTGTCGCTGGCTTTCCCCAAATTTATTCTTGGATGTTTCTCATCTCGATTGCGTTGTCTTTGGAAAAATCCACAATAGGATGACGCGGGGAGGGAGTAGTAGCAATGTTCATGAGGGAACTCCTGTTCGTCATTCCGCACGACATGCAGGACATTCTCTCGAGCCGTACGTTCCGCCACCGCCTCCACCGCCAAATCCGCCCTCCACCGAGCAAATTCTGCATATGTTTGAGGAAAGAAGGAAGAATGATCTGCTTGAAATATTAAGAAGTGTGCAAGCTATGGTTGGACAGAATGGAAATCAGAACGGTCATTACTCAAAGCTGTCAGATTTTCAAAGGACCAGGCCACCTAGTTTCAGTCAGATTGTTGACCCATTGGATGCAGATGATTGGTTGCGTACCATTGAGAAAAAGCTTGAGATTGCTCGTACTAAAGAAAATGATAAAGTTCCACTTGCAACTCATTACTTTGAAGGCACTGCTGCCATATGGTGGGAAAATGCAAAAGCCATGTGGCCCGCTAATGAAGAAATTACCTGGGAAAAATTTAAGGATCAGTTCCGGAAATATCATATCCCTACTGGAGTTATGAAGGTTAAGCAGCGTGAATTTCTCGCACTCATCCAAAGAAATCAGTCTGTGGGGGAATATTTGCAAAAATTCAATCATCTGGCCCGTTACTCCCTTTATGATGTGGCCACCGAAGAAAGGAAGATTGACAGGTTTCTTGGAGGCTTAAATTCGCAACTCCGATGTACTCTCAGTATGTTTGATTTCCCAGATTTCCAAACTCTGGTGAACAAGGCTTTCATTGCTAAACGGGAGCACAAGCTTATATCAGATAATAGGCCTGTCAACAACGACAACAAGCGTAAGTTTGAGCCAAAGAAGGATGGGCAACCAGTGCAAAAGGCTCATACCTGGCAGCAGACTCAGGTGGAAAACAAGCCAAATTGGCAACAGAATGTTAACAAGACCACCACTCAAGTCAGGAATATCATGACCAATCCCATGCATGAGGAGCGTCAGCGCAATAATTCGTGCTTCAATTGTGGGCAGAATGGACATTATGCCAGGCAGTGCCCCAAGAACAACAAGGCGATGATACGTCTCCAACGTATCTATAATTTTTGATTGCTCCATGCTATATTATCTACTGTTTTGGATCTTTATGGGCTTTATTATACACTTTTATATCATTTTTGGGACTAACCTATTAACCCAGAGCCCGGTGCCAGTTTCTGTCTTTACCTTGTTTTAGGGTTTCAAAGAAAAGGAAAATCAAACGGAGTCCAATTGACCTGAAACTTCACGGAACTCATTTTTGGAAGGAAAGAAGCCCAGAAGACTTGAAGTGCACGTAAGGGAAGCTTCGAGGAGGCCACGAGGTAGGGGGCACGCCCACCCCCCTAGGGTGCACCCTCCACCCTCGTGGACCCCTCGTGGCTCCCCTGACATATCTCTTTCACCCATATATACCCACGTAACCTAAAAATATCAAAAAGCACAATAGATTGCGAGTTCCGCCGCCAGAAGCCTCTGTAGCCACCGAAAGCCAATCTAGACCCGTTCCGGCACCCTGTCGGAGGGGGAATCCCTCTCCGGTGGCCATCTTCATCATCCCGGTGCTCTCCATGACGAGGAGGGAGTAGTTCTCCCTTGGGGCTGAGGGTATGTACCAGTAGCTATGTGTTTGATCTCTCTCTCGTGTTCTTGAGGTGTTACGATCTTGATGTATCGCGAGCTTTGCTATTATATTTGGATCCTATGATGTTTCTTCCCCCCTCTACTCTCTTGTAATGGATTGAGTTTTCCCTTTGAAGTTATCTTATCGGATTGAGTCTTTAAAGATTTGAGAACACTTGATGTATGTCTTGCCGTGCGTATCTGTGGTGACAATGGGATACCGCGTGATTCGCTTGATGTATGTTTTGGTGATCAACTTGCGGGTTCCGCCCATGAACCTATGCATAGGGGTTGGCACACGTTTTCGTCGTGATTCTCCGGTAGAAACTTTGGGGCACTCTTTGAGGTCCTATGTGTTGGTTGAATAGATGAATCTGAGATTGTGTGATACATATCGTATAATCATACCCATGGATACTTGAGGTGACATTGGAGTATCTAGGTGACATTAGGGTTTTGGTTGATTTGTGTCTTAAGGTGTTATTCTAGTACGCACTCTAGGGCTGTTTGTGACACTTATTGGAATAGCCCGACGGGTTGATTGGAATGAATAACTTTGAGGTGGTTTCGTACCCTACCATAATCTCTTCGTTCGTTCTCCGCTATTAGTGACTTTGGAGTGACTCTTTGTTGCATGTTGAGGGATAGTTATGTGATCCAATTATGTTATTATTGTTGAGAGGACTTGCACTAGTGAAAGTATGAACCATAGGCCTTGTTTCCTATCATTGCAATACCGTTTATGCTCACTTTTATCATTAGTTACCTTGCTGTTTTTATAATTTCAGATTACAAATACCTTTATCTACTATCCATATACCACTTGTATCACCATCTCTTCGCCGAACTAGTGCACCTATACAATTTACCATTGTATTGGGTGTGTTGGGGACACAAGAGACTCTTTGTTATTTGGTTGCAGGGTTGCTTGAGAGAGACCATCTTCATCCTACGCCTCCTACGGATTGATAAACCTTAGGTCGTTCACTTGAGGGAAATTTGCTACTGTCCTACAAACCTCTGCACTTGGAGGCCCAACAACGTCTACAAGAAGAAGGTTGTGTAGTAGACGTCAAGCTCTTTTCTGGCTCCATTGCCAGGGAGGTTAGTGCTTGAAGGTATATCTTTAGATCTTGCAATCGAATCTTTTTGTTTCTTGTTTTTTCACTAGTTTAGTTTATAAAATAAAACTATAAAAAATGGAATTAAGTTTGCCTCATACGCTTCGTCTTTTTAATATCTTTCGTGAGTATGATGGAAAGGAAAATTGTGCCAAAGTGTTAGAAGAAGAATGCATTAAAATATTTGGCACTAAATATTTGAATGATGAGCATGATTGCAATGTTGTTAGTATGAATTCCTTGAATATCCATGATGCTAATGATATGCAAAGCCACAAGCTTGGGGAAGCTATGTTTGATGAAGAAGATATTTTTTGTCCCCCAAGTTTTGATGAGAAAATTTATTATGATGAAAGCATGCCTCCTATCTATGATGATTATTGTGATGACACGTATGCTTTAAAGAATAATGATAACCATGAAACTTGGCATCTTGATCTTAATTTTCAATCACATGATTGTTATTTGTTGAGTTAGCTCCCACCATTATTCATGAGAAGAATTTTGCTTATGTGGAGAGTAGTAAATTTTCTATGCTTGTAGATCATGAAAAGAATTCTTTAGGTGCTGGTTATATTTTTGAATTCATTCATGATGGTACTGAAAATTATTATGAGGGGGGAATATATGCTTGTAGGAATTGCAATAATATCAAGTTTCCTCTCTATGTTCTTAAAATTTTGAAGTTATGCTTGTTTTACCTTCCTATGCAAGTTGATTATTGTTCCCATAAGTTGTTTGCTCACAAAACCCCTATGCATAGGAAGTGGGTTAGACTTAAATGTGCTAGTCATATTCCTCATGATGCTCTCTTTATGTTTCAATTCTTATCCTTTATGTGAGCATCATTGAAATCATCATGCCTAGCTAGGGGCGTTAAACGATAGCTCTTGTTGGGAGGCAACCCAATTTTATTTTTGTTGCTTGCTTTTTGTTCCTGTTTAGTAATAAATAATTTATCTAGACTCTTTTATGATTGAGTTTTTATGTTTTAGTTAGTGTTTGTGCCAAGTAGAACCATTGGGAAGACTTGGGGAAAGTCTTGTTGATCTTGCTGTAAAAAACAGAAACTTTAGCGCTCACGAGAATTGCTGCCATTTTTATTTGGAGAGTGCTATTTAGTTAATTCGTTTTGAAGATGATTAATAGATAAATTCCTCAGGTCCATCAATTTATTTGAAAATTTTATTAATTCCATAAGTATACGTTTGATCCAGATTACTACAGACTGTTCTGTTTTTGACAGATTCTGTTTTTCATGTGTTGTTTACTTATTTTGATGAATCTATGGCTAGTAAAAGAGTTTATAAACCATAGAGAAGTTGGAATAAAGTAGGTTTAACACCAATATAAATAAAGAATGAGTTCATTACAGTACCTTGAAGTGGTGATTTATTTTCTTATACTAACGGAGCTTACGAGTTTTCTGTTAAGTTTTGTGTTGTGAAGTTTTCAAGTTTTGGGTAAGGATTCGATGGACTATGGAATAAGGAGTGGCAAGAGCCTAAGCTTGGGGATTCCCAAGGCACCCCAAGGTAATATTCAAGGATATCCAAGAGCCTAAGCTTGGGGATGCCCCGGAAGGCATCCCCTCTTTCGTCTTCGTTCATGGGTAACTTTACTTGGAGCTATATTTTTATTCGCCACATGATATGTGTTTTGCTTGGAGCATCATTTTATTTTATTTTATTTTGTTTTTCTTGCTGTTTGAATAAAATACCAAGATCTGAAATTATTAAATGTTAGAGAGTCTTCACATAGTTGCATAATTATTTGACTACTCATTGATCTTCACTTAAATCTTTCGGGGTAGTTTGTTGTTTGCTCTAGTACTTCACTTATATCTTTTAGAGCATGGTGGTAGTTTTATTTTGAAGAAATAGATGAACTCTCATGCTTCACTTAGATTATTTTGAGAGTCTTAATAGCATGGTAATTTGCTTAAAATCTTAATATGCTAGGTATTCAAGATTAGTAAAAATTTCTTATGAGTGTGTTGAATACTAAGAGAAGTTTGATGCTTGATGATTGTTTTGAGATATGGAGGTAATAATACCAAAGTCATGATAGTTGAGTAGTTGTGAATTTGAGATATACTTGTGTTGAAGTTTGCAAGTCCCGTAGCATGCACGTATGGTAAACGTTATGTAACAAATTTGAAACATGAGGTGTTATTTGATTGTCTTCCTTATGAGTGGCGGTCGGGGACGAGCGATGGTCTTTTCCTACCAATCTATCCCCCTAGGAGCATGCGCGTAGTGTCGAGGTTTTTGATGACTTGTAGATTTTTGTAATAAGTATGTGAGTTCTTTATGACTAATGTTGAGTCCATGGATTATACGCACTCTCACCCTTCCATCATTGCTAGCCTCTTCGGTATCGTGCATTGCCCTTTGTCACCTTGAGAGTTGGTGCAAACTTCGCCGATGCATCCAAACCCCGTGATATGATACGCTCTATCACACATAAACCTCCTTATATCTTCCTCAAAACAGCCACCATACCTACCTATTATGGCATTTCCATAGCCATTCTGAGATATATTGCCATGCAACTTTCCATCATTCCGTTCATCATGACACATTCATTATTGTCATATTGCTTAGCATGATCATGTAGTTGACATAGTATTTGTGGCAAAGCCACCATTCATAATTCTTTCATACATGTCACTGTTGGTCCATTGCATATACCGGTACACCGCCGGAGGCATTCATATAGAGTCATCTTTTGTTCTAGTATAGAGTTGTAATCATTGAGTTGTAAATAAATAGAAGTGTGATGATCATCATTTTCTAGAGCATTGTCCCAAGTGAGGAATAAAAAAAGGGTATAAAGGCCAAAAAAAAGAGAAAGGCCATAAAAAGAGAAGGCCCAAAAAAATGGAAAAAATGATGAGAGAAAAAGAGAGAAGGGACAATGTTACTATCCTTTGCCACACTTGTGCTTCAAAGTAGCACCTTAATCTTCATATTAGAGAGTCTCTTGTTTTGTCACTTTCATATACTAGTGGGAATTTTTCATTATAGAACTTGGCTTGTATATTCCAACAATGGGCCTCCTCAAGTGCCCTAGGTCTTCGTGAGCAAGCAAGTTGGATGCACACCCACTAGTTTCTTTTGTTGAGCTTTCATACATTTATAGCTCTAGTGCATCGGTTGCATGGCAATCCCTACTCCTTGCATTAACATCAATCGATGGGCATCTCCATAGCCCATTGATTAGCCTCGTTGATGTGAGACTTTCTCCTTTTTGTCTTCTCCATATAACCCCCTCATTATTCTATTCCACCCATAGTGCTATGTCCATGGCTCACGCTCATATATTGTGTGAAAGTTTATAGGTTTGATATTACTAAAGTATGAAACAATTTCTTGGCTTGTCATCGGGGTTGTGCATGATGAGAGCATTCTTGTGTGACGAAAATGAAACATGACTAAACCATATGATTTTGTAGGGACAAACTTTCTTTGGCCATGTTATTTTGAGAAGACATAATTTCTTAGTTAGTATGCTTGAAGTATTATCATTTTTATGTCAATATGAACTTTTGTCTTGAATCTTTCAGATCTCAATATTCATGCCACAATTAAGAAGAATTACATTGAAATTATGCCAAGTAGCACTCCGCATCAAAAATTCTGTTTTTATCATTTACCTACTCGAGGACAAGCAGGAATTAAGCTTGGGGATGCTGATACGTCTCCAACGTATCTATAGATTTTGATTGCTCTATGCTATATTATCTACTGTTTTGGATATTTATGGGCTTTATTATACACTTTTATATCATTTTTGGGAATAACCTATTAACCCAGAGCCCAGTGCCAGTTTCTGTTTTTACCTTGTTTTAGGGTTTCAAAGAAAAGGAAAATCAAACGGAGTCCAATTGACCTGAAACTTCATGGAACTCATTTTTGGGAAAGAAAGCAATACAGGAGACTTGGAGTGCATGTCAGGGGATCAACGAGGAAGCCATGAGGCAGGGGGGCGCGCCCACCCCCCTGGGCGTGCCCTCCACCCTCGTGGGCCCCTCGTGGCTTCCCTCACGTATTTCTTCCACCTATATATATTCATATACCCTAAAACGATCGGGGAGCACAATAGATTGGGAGTTCCGCCGCCAGAAGCCTCCGTAGCCACCAAAAACCAATCTAGACCCGTTTCGACACCCTGCCAGAGGGGGCAATCCCTCTCCGGTGGCCATCTTCATCATCCCGGTGCTCTCCATAGCGAGGAGGGAGTAGTTCTCCCTCAGGGCTGAGGGTATGTACTAGTAGCTATGTGTTTGATCTCTCTCTCTCTCGTGTTCTTGAGGTGGTACGATCTTGATGTATCGCGAACTTTGCTATTATAGTTGGATCTTATGATGCTTCTCCCCCTCTACTCTCTTGTAATGGATTGAGTTTTCCCCATCGGAGTTATCTTATCGGATTGAGTCTTTAAAGATTTGAGAACACTTGATGTATGTCTTGCCGTGCGTATCTGTGGTGACAATGGGATATCACGTGATTCACTTGATGTATGTTTTGGTGATCAACTTGCGGGTTCCGCCCATGAACCTATGCATAGGGGTTGGCACACGTTTTCGTCGTGATTCTCCGGTAGAAACTTTGGGGCACTCTTTGAGGTCCTATGTGTTGGTTGAATAGATGAATCTGAGATTGTGTGATGCATATCGTATAATCATACCTACAGATACTTGAGGTGACATTGGAGTATCTAGGTGACATTAGGGTTTTGGTTGATTTGTGTCTTAAGTTGTTATTCTAGTACGAACTCTAGGGCTGTTTGTGACACTTATAGGAATAGCCCAACAGATTGATTGGAAAGAATAACTTTGAGGTGGTTTCGTACCCTACCATAATCTCTTTGTTTGTTCTCCGCTATTAGTGACTTTGGAGTGACTCTTTGTTGCATGTTGAGGGATAGTTATGTGATCCAATATTGTTATTATTGTTGAGAGAGGACTTGCACTAGTGAAAGTATGAACCCTAGGCCTTGTTTCCTATCATTGCAATACGTTTATGCACTTTTATCATTAGTTACCTTGCTGTTTTTATAATTTCAGATTACAAATACCTTTATCTACTATCCATATACCACTTGTATCACCAGCTCTTTGCCGAACTAGTGCACCTATACAATTTACCATTGTATTGGGTGTGTTGGGGACACAAGAGACTCTTTGTTATTTGGTTGCAGGGTTGCTTGAGAGAGACCATCTTCATCCTACGCCTCCTACGGATTGATAAACCTTAGGTCATCCACTTGAGGGAAATTTGCTACTGTCCTACAAACCTCTGCACTTGGAGGCCCAACAACGTCTACAAGAAGAAGGTTGTGTAGTGGACATCAGGCGAATGCCCCATTCATGCCACAAGTCAACTTTATAGAGTCATGCCCAACCAAGCAAAACATTACTGAGCATGTGCATCATCTCTCAGCCAATGAAGCCCAAGAGAACCCTGAAGTCGTCATTGGTATGTTTTCTGTTAATGACATACCTGCCATAATTTTATTTGACTCTGGGGCTTCCCATTCTTTTATTTCTCGAAGTTTTGCTGCCCAAAACAAATTTGGATATTATATTGGGTATGAATTGGTTGACCCAATATCAAGTTTGCATAAACTGCAATAGATCTTGTGCCCGGAACTGCACCGTTATACAAAAAGTATTACCGGATGCCCTCATCAGAATTAGTGGAGCTAAAGAAACAACTTGATGAACTGCTCCAAAAAGGATATATTCGTCCCAGCTCTTCACCATGGGGATCACCTGCTATTTTCGTAGACAAAAAGGATGGCAGCCTCCGCATGTGCGTAGATTACCGCTAGCTGAATGAGGTCACCATCAAAAATAAATATCCGCTGCCAAGGATTGATGATCAGTTTGATCAGCTCAGTGGGGCTAAAGTATTCTCTAAGATGGATTTACGGACCGGATATCATTAGCTCAAAATTAAAAAGGAAGATATTCCTAAGACCGCATTCACAACTCGATACGGTCTTTATGAATATATAGTGATGTCCTTTGGTCTCACCAATGCCCCTGCTTTCTTCATGCATATGATGAACAAAGTATTCATGGACTTCCTCGAAAAATTTGTGGTAGACTTCATCGATGACATCCTCATTTACTCCAAGGGAGAAGAATAGCACAAGGATCACCTCCGAGCAGTGCTACAACGACTCCGCGACCACCCGCTTTACGCCAAATTCAGTAAATGTGAGTTTTGTCTCAAGCAAGTTGGGTTTCTCGGACATGCACTATACGCCGAAGGTATAGCCGTGGACCCAAGCAAAGTAAAGGATGTGCTCGATTGGCTGCCGCCCACGACAGTGACACATATCCGGGGTTTTCTCGGATTAGCTGGATATTACCGTCGTTTCATTGAGGGGTTTTCCAAGATTGCTAAACCCATGACAGAGCTGCTCAAAACGGATAAGAAGTTTGAATGGACGGAGGACTGTGAGAAAAGTTTCAATGAGCTAAAGATATGGCTGACAACCGCACCTGTATTGACTCTCCCAGACATTTATCGCAGCTTTGATGTATACTGTGACGCCTCCAGGCAAGGCCTTGGTTGCGTACTTATGCAAGACAGCAAGGTAGTAGCATATGCATCACGACAGCTACAACCCCACGAGGGAAATTATCCTACTCATGATTTGGAATTGGCTGCGGTGGTTCATGCATTAAAAATTTGGAGACACTACCTCATTGGAAAAAGGTGCCAAATTTTTACAGATCACAAAAGTCTTAAATACATATTTACTCAGCCGGATTTAAATCTCCATCAACGAAGATGGCTAGAGTTGGTCAAGGATTATGATCTTGGAATAAATTATCCCTCGGGTAAGGCCAACGTAGTTGTCGATGCCCTCAGTCGAAAGCCTGTCAGCTTAAATGTCATATCGAAATCCTTGCCTCCCAAACTCCAAGAGGAGATCGCTCAGCTCAACCTGGTCATAGTGGATGCTAGCCTCACTAATCTTTTGGAAGTTACCCCCATACTTGAGGAAGAGATCCGCAAGGCCCAGCCAGCTGACATCAAGCTGCAGAGATGTGCCAAGAGCCTGATGGCAGGGCAGACCCCAAATTTCTCCAAGGACAAATTCGGTACCCTCCGATTCCGTGGACGAATTTGTGTACCCAATCAGCCGGACTTAAAGAAGAAAATCCTGTCAGAAGCACACGAATCCTCATATTCCATTCACCCGGGAGGTACGAAAATGTATGAGGACCGTAGACAAATATTCTTGTGGGATGGAATGAAGAAAGACATTGCCTACTTTGTGGCCTGTTGCGACATATGCAACAAGGTGAAGGCAGAGCATCAGAAGCCAACCGGACTCCTCCAACCACTGCCGGTTTCGCAATGGAAATGTGATGACATTTGTATGGATTTCATTACAGGACTGCCTAAGACCCAGCGAGGCAAGGATGCAATCTGGGTCATAGTGGACACCTTAACCAAGGTTGCTCACTTCATTCCAATCAGCACCAAATACAGAGCAGATCAACTTGCACAGCTATATGTATCCAGAATCGTTAGTCTGCATGGAGTACCCCGAACCATCACTTCCGACCGAGGTTCCCTGTTTACCTCCGCTTTTTGGTCCCGTCTCCATCAAGCCTTGGGGACAGTGCTGAAATATAGTACTGCTTATCATCCTCAAACCGATGGACAGACAGAGCGGGTAAATCAAATACTCGAAGATATGTTGCGAGCCTGTGCTTTAGCCCAAGGACCTAAATGGGAAGATTGCTTGCCATATGCCGAGTTTTCTTACAACATCAGCTTCCAGACCAGCCTAAAGATGTCACCGTATGAAGCTCTGTATGCCTGTAACTGCCGCACTCCTTTAAATTGGTCGCAAACTGGAGATAGCCATATCTTCGGAACAGATCTCATGATGGAAGTTGAGAAGCAAGTTAAGGAAATTAGAGACAGATTGCAATTGGACAAATCTCGACAGAAAAGTTATTATGATGCAAAGCACCGACAGATCAATTTTGAACCCGGAGAACACATATACCTCCGAGTCACTCCAATGGAAGGAGTTAAGAGATTTCAGACCCGTGGAAAGTTGGCACCCAGGTTTATTGGTCCATTCTCGGTTATGCCCTGAGTGGGTATTGTTACCTATCAGTTGGAGCTACCCGCTGAATTGGCAGACGTGCATAACGTGTTTCATGTTTCACAATTAAGACGCTGCATATCCCCGCCTGAGAAAAGGACTGCTACGGATGAGGTAGAATTGGCAAATTATTTAACCTATGAAGAGAGACCATTTAGAATTTTGGATCAGATGAAAAGGGTCACTCGTAGTAAAGTAAGAAAATTTTACAAAGTTTAGTGGGATGACACATAGTCAGAATCAACTTGGGCGCGGGAATAATTCCTAAGGGCTCATTATCCAGAGTGGTTTTCCCATGCAACCGAATCTCGAGGACGAGATTCATTCTAAGTGGGGGATTGTTTTGGCCACGACGGTGGTCGGTGTGTCTTTGGTAGACACGGGGCCACCCAGGACTAGCCCGTTGGGGATTGGGTCGGAGTGGCCAGGAGAGTGTCATGCCACTGGAAGGGTTTTGTTGGAATGCCGTTGGTCCACCTAAATGGGAGTGCGAGGCCATGGGTTCCGTGGTGTGGGTACAGTGTGCTACCTCTACAGAGTGTATAATCTATCTATAGCCGAGTCCACGGTTACAGACGCCTCATAGTAGGTCCCACCATGAGTCAACGTTTAATAAACTTGCACACTAAGTTATGAACTTTGCACTGATGATGATGGCGGGAAGGCCATCGAGATGTTCAAGGCCCAATATGGGTCGTGGTTGTGATCGCCGTAAGGGTCACGAGTTACTCTGGACAAGACCACGATGGTGGTTTGGTGGTGATCGCCGTAAGGATCACGAGTTACCATGTTCAAGACCACGATGGTGGTTTGTTTGTGATCCGAGAACGATCACGGTTGGTAAGTCAGTCCCGAGGGATGTTTATACCAAGAGCATGAGCACAGCATGTTGGAACATTATTGCATTATTAATTGGTTAAATATCATGATATTGTTTGTCATTATGATTATGCCTGTTGTGAGCTTGCAAGTACATTCAATGTACTGACTTGGCGTGTCATGCCAGATTTCAGGAAAGTCGTGTTGGAAAGGAGTGCTGCTCGAGTCTAGATCGTGTCCACATCGGCGTCCCTGTCCTATGGAGTTCCCGCTACGACGTTGTTCCGCTGCCGCGTAGTTGTTATGATCGAGGCCCCCTTTATGTTCAGTAAATAATGTACATATTTTTCAGCCGCACCGTGCGTGCTGCTCGGCCTCGACATCTGTTGTAATATAAACCCTGATCCGCTAGCATCAATAAAGCGGTTGTTTTTCTGTACTAAGATGTTGTGTGTTGCCAGAAGACATGGTCTCTGGGCTAGCAATGCAGGGTAAACCGATCGCTCTGAGCCGGGGTGCCACAGAAAGATGGTGGTGGTCGTAGTACGTTTGCCCGGCAGGGTTGCCTCGCGGGAAACGACTACAAGCGTCTGAAATATGAGGGGCGGTGGATTTTCTAATCTAGTGTCCAACCCTTTCTAAGGTTGCCATGGGCCACCTTTTATAGGCTAAGGGGTCACCATAGTGGCAAATCAGTCATTATGCACTGATAAGATTGCAAATAGTGCTATCATACCTAACTCTGGAGGCTGACAGAGCGCATTAAATGCATCGCTCAACATCACATCGTCGCTTGCCCGGCAAGCCTTGCCGGGCTATCTCACCAGCTTCACGCCTGCTCGCTTGACACGTCGCAGGACGGGTGTCATCTGTAGGTATCTTTTGTAGAAAGAGGCCCCATGTGGCAAATGGCCGCAACATAGTCACTTTGCAGCTTGACACCGCACTGATAGACGACGTGCGTCGTGGTGAAGTGGGTTAGTGAGGTGGTTGCGTCTCCGTGAGCCCGGTAGTCCTTGCTGGGGCATCTTGGAGGTCTTCTTCCCGGGGTGGCCCCGTCCTTGCCGGGCTCGCCTGCCCGGCAACAGAGGATTTTCTCTTGGTGGTTTCTTGCTTCACTGGCTTGTTCTTGGTCCTCTTGATCTACATGTTGGCCTCCCGAGAACCTCGATTTCTTCTACTTGACCTATCCTTGGTGTTGTAACCTTGCTCCCGTGCCTGGGCACAGTCAGGGAAATAGACCCAGAGTTTTTTTGCACTGACAGAAGCCCCCAGGCCTGCCCCGAACGCGCTACTGAGCGTTGTCGGGGTAGGTCCTAATAAGTGCACAAGCAAGGGTGTAGAGGAGGCTGGCCTCTTGGGGTGTTCTTTGCTTCTTCATTAACCTTGAATCTTGACCAGTTTTCAGCTTTCCTGCGCATCGTGTCCAACGTTACAGAAAAACTCAGATCGTGGCCCTCGGACTGCCCACACCCCATGCTCACGGGGCGGAAACTGCCATCCCACTTGCTCCCATCTTCTAGAGCACCCGCCACGTGTACTTCATGCATTGAGTAGGCTATGTGGTGGATGCGGAGAGTGCAGGGACGGGTGCCATGGCAGAAAACCAGTCGATGTTGGTTCGAGCAGAGGGTCGGCCCTGATTCCCCGGGCCATTGGAGACGCGGGGAGGTTTCATTGGAGGAGCGGCGCGGCCGCTTCTTATGAGAGGCCAGCCCCCTGCCTCGTCTGCTATAAGAAGGAGATGGGGAGTGGTGCGTTTTCTCACACACACTTCTCCTTCTTCCTCCCTAATTTTCTTCTGCCTGCCATGGCGAGAGGGTGAGGGCACAACGGAGCTCCAGCGGCGGCGACGACGGCTTCTGCTCGACAGCGCATCGTTCCTCCTCTGGACCACGTGGAGGTGGATCCCGCCGTGAGAGGAGGAGGAAGGGGGAAAGGTCGCGGTTGTTGTGGCACTCGAGGGAGAGGAGGAAGGGGTGGTGCTCTGGCTGTACCCCCACCGGAGGCTCCTCCTTCGATGGAAGGCCACGTCGGAGACCAGCCCCAAGAATTCGTCATCAGGCTGTGCAAGCCCCCATGCGACCATCTCTGCCTCCCCACTCCATTTGCATGGGTAATGGAGCTTCAATAGTCGCGCGCCTAAGGTTGCACATGAGGGGCTACGGGAATGGCGACATGTGGGTAGATGTTGACTTTCCTGCTCCTCATGTTATGTACTGAAGGAAATATGCCCTAGAGGCAATAATAAAGTTGTTATTTATATTTCCTTATATCATGATAAATGTTTATTATTCATGCTAGAATTGTATTAACCGGAAACTTAGTACATGTGTGAATACATAGAGAAACAGAGTGTCACTAGTTTGCCTCTACTTGACTAGCTCGTTGAATCAATGATGGTTATGTTTCCTAACCATAGACATGAGTTGTCATTTGATTAACGGGATCACATCATTAGAGAATAATGTGATTGACTTGAACCATCCGTTAGCTTAGCACGATGATCGTTTAGTTTGTTGCTATTGCTTTCTCCATTACTTATACATGTTCCTATGACTATGAGACCATGCAACTCCCGAGTACCGGAGGAACACTTTGTGTGCTACCAAACATCACAACGTAACTAGGTGATTATAAAGGTGCTCTACAGGTGTCTCTGATGGTACTTGTTGAGTTGGCATAGATCGAGATTAGGATTTGTCACTCCGAGTATCGGAGAGGTATCTCTGGGCCCTCTCGGTAATGCACATCACTATAAGCCTTGCAAGCAATGTGACTAAGGAGTTAGTTACGGTATAATGCATTACAGAACGAGTAAAGAGACTTGCTGGTAATGAGATTGAACTAGGTATTGAGATACCGATGATCGAATCTCGGGCAAGTAACATAACGATGACAAAGGGAACAATGTATGTTGTTGTGCGGTTTGACCGATGATGATCTTCGTAGAATATGTAGGAACCAACATGAGCATCCAGGTTCCTCTATTGGTTATTGACCGAAGATTAGTCTCGGTCATGTCTACATAGTTCTCGAACCTGTGGGGTCTGCACGCTTAACGTTCAGTGACGATCGGTATTATGAGTTTATGTGTTTTGATGTACCGAAGGTAGTTCAGAGTCCCGTATATGATCACGGACATGACGAGGAGTTTCTAAATGGTTGAGACATAAAGATTGATATATTGTACGGATATATTCGGACACCAGAAGTGTTCCGGGTGATTTCAATGAAAACTGGAGTGCCGAAGGGTTACCGGAACCCCCCCGGGGAACTAATGGGCCACATGGGCCTTAGTGGAGAGAAAGGGGGCCGGCCAGGGCAGGCCACACGCCCCCTCCCCCTCCCCCTCTAGTACGAATTGGACTAGGGAAGTGGGGGCGGCGCCCGCCTTTCCTTCTCCCTTCTCCTCCTTCCTTTCCCCCTCCTAGTAGGACTAGGAAAGAGGAGTCCTACTCCTACTAGGAGGAGGACTCCTCCTCTCCAGGCACGCCACAAGGGCCGGCCGGCCTCCCCCCTTGCTCCTTTATATACGGGGTTAGGGGGGCACCCTAGAACACACAAGTTGATCATTGATCCCTTAGCCGTGTGCGGTGCCCCCTCCACCATAACTCACCTCGGTCATATCGTCATAGTGCTTAGGTGAAGCCCTGTGCCGGTAGCTTCATCATCACCGTCATCACGCCATCGTGCTGACGAAGCTCTCCCTTGACACTCAGCTGGATCGAGAGTTCGTGGGACGTCACCAGCCGAACGTGTGCATATCGCAGAGGTGCCGTACTTTTGGTACTAGGATCGGTCGGATCGTGAAGACGTACGACTACATCAACCGCGTTGTCATAACGCTTACGCTTACGATCTACGATGGTACATGGACAACACTCTTCCCCTCTCGTTACTATGCATCACCATGATAGATCTTGCATGTGCGTAGGAATTTTTTTGAAATTACTGCGTTCCCCAACAGTGGCCTCCGAGCCAGGTCTATGCGTAGATGTCATATGCACGCGTAGAACATAAAGGAGTTGTGGGCGTGGGTATATACATATTGCTTGCCGTCACTAGTTGATTCTTGATTCGGTGGTATTGTTGGATGAAGCAGACCAGACCGACTTTACGCGTACTCTTATGAGAGACTGGTTCTACCGACGTGCTTCGCACACAGGTGGCTGGTGGGTGTTAGTTTCTCCAACTTTAGTTGAATCGGATTCAATGAACATGGTTCTTTCTGAAGATCAAAAAGCAATCACTATACTGCGTTGTGGTTTTTGATGCATAAGTAAGAACGGTTCTTGCTCAGCCCGTAGCAGCCACGTAAAACTTGCAACAACAAAGTAGAGGACGTCTAACTTGTTTTTGCAGGGCATGTTGTGATGTGATATGGTCAACACATGATGCTAAATTTTATTGTATGAGATGATCATGTTCTGTAACACAGTTATCGGCAACTGGTAGGAGCCATATGGTTGTCGCTTTATTGCATGAAATGCAATCACCATGTAATTGCTTTACTTTATCACTAAGCGGTAGCGATAGTCGTAGAAGCAATAGTTGGCGAGACAACAACGATGCTTCGATGGAGATCAAGGTGTCAAGCCGGTGACGATGGTGATCATGACGGTGCTTTGGAGATGGAGATCAAAGGCACAAGATGATGATGGCTATATCATATCACTTATATTGATTGCATGTGATGTTTATCCTTTATGCATCTTATTTTGCTTAGTTCGGCGGTAGCATTATAAGATGATCTCTCACTAAATTTCAAGGTATAAGTGTTCTCCCTGAGTATGCACCATTGCTACAGTTCGTCGTGCCGAAACACCATGTGATGATCGGGTGTGATAAGCTCTACGTTCACATAAAATGGGTGCAGGCCAGTTTTGCACATGCAGAATACTCAGGTTAAACTTGAAGAGCCTAGCATATGCAGATATGGCCTCGAAACACTATGACCGAAAGGTCGAGCGTGAATCATATAGTAGATATGATCAACATAGTGATGTTCACCATTGAAAACTACTCCATCTCACGTGATGATCGGACATGGTTTAGTTGATATGGGTCACATGATCACTTAGATGATTAGAGGGACGTCTATCTAAGTGGGAGTTCTTAAGTAATTTGATTAATTCAACTTTAATTTATCATGAACTTAGTACCTGATAGTATTTTGCATGTCTATGTTGTAGATAGATGGCCCGTGCTGTTGTTCCGTTGAATTTTAATGCATTCCTAGAGAAAGCTAAGTTGAAAGATGATGGTAGCAACTACACGGACTAGGTCCATAACTTGAGGATTATCCTCATTGCTGCATAGAAGAATTACGTCTTGGAAGCACCGCTAGGTGACAATCTCACTGCAGGAGGAACGCCATATGTTGTGAACACCTGGCAGAGAAAAGATGATGACTACTCGATAGTTCAGTGTGCCATGCTTTGCGGCTTAGAACCGGGACTTCAACAACGTTTTGAACATCATGGAGCATATGAGATGTTCTAGGAGTTGAAGTTAATATTTCAAGCAAATGCCCGGATTGAGAGATATGAAGTCTCCAATAAGTTCTATAGCTACAAAATGGAGGAGAATAGTTCTGTCAGTGAACATATACTCAGAATGTCTGGGTATCACAACCACTTGACTCGGCTGGGAGTTAATCTTCCTGATGATAGTGTCATCGACAGAGTTCTTCAATCACTGCCACCAAGCTACAAGAGCTTCGTGATGAACTATAATATGCAAGGGATGGATAAGACAATTCCTTAGCTCTTTGCAATGCTAAAAGCTGCGGAGGTAAAAATCAAGAAGGGGCATCAAGTGTTGATGGTCAACAAGACTACCAGTTTCAAGAAAAAGGGTAAAGGGAAGAAGGGGAACTTCAAGAAGAACAACAAGCCAGTTGCTACTCAAGTGAAGAAACCCAAGTCTGGACCTAAGCCTAAGACTGAGTGCTTCTACTGCAAAGGGACTGGTCACTGGAAGCGGAACTGCCCCAAGTATTCGGCGGAGAAGAAGGATGGCAAAGTGAAAGGTATATTTGATATACATGTTATTGATGTGTACATTACTAATGCTCGTAGTAGCGCCTGGGTATTTGATACTGGTTCTGTTGCTAATATTTGCAACTCGAAATAGGGGCTATAGATTAAGCGAATATTGGCTAAGGACGAGGTGAAGATGCGCGTGGGAAATGGTTCCAAAGTCGATGTGATCGCCGCCGGCACGCTACATCTACATCTACCTTCGGGATTAGTTTTAGACCTAAATAATTGTTATTTGGTGCCAGCGTTGAGCATGAACATTATATCTGGATCTTGTTTGATGTGAGACGGTTATTCATTTAAATCAGAGAATAATGGTTGTTCTATTTATATGAGTAATATCTTTTATGCTCATGCACCCTTGATGAGTGGTCTATTTTTACTAAATCTTGATAGTAGTCATACACATGTTCATAGTATTGAAGCCAAAAGATGCAGAGTTGATAATGATAGTGCAACTTTTTTGTGGCACTGCCGTTTGGGTCATATTGGTGTAAAGCGCATGAAGAAACTCCATTTTGATGGACTTCTGGAATCACTTGATTATGAATCACTTGGTACTTGCGAACTATGCCTCATGGGCAAGATGACTAAAACTCCGTTCTCCGGAACAATGGAGCGAGCAACAGAGTTATTGGAAATCATACATACTAATGTATGTGGTCCAATGAACATTGAGGCTCGCTGTGGGCATCATTATTTTCTCACCTTCACGGATGATTTGAGCAGATATGGGTATATCTACTTAACGAAACATAAGTCTGAAACATTTG
This sequence comes from Triticum urartu, assembly GCF_003073215.2. NCBI lineage: Eukaryota > Viridiplantae > Streptophyta > Magnoliopsida > Poales > Poaceae > Triticum > Triticum urartu. The sequence continues at coordinate 260,707,804 of NC_053026.1, read as the reverse complement.
AAAAGTTCAAAGAATTTTGGATTGAAGTTGAAAATCATCGTAACAAGAAAATAAAGTTTCTACGATCTGATCGTCGAGGAGAATATTTGAGTTACGAGTTTGGTCTTCATCTGAAACAATGCGGAATAGTTTCGCAACTCATGCCACCCGGAACACTAAAACGTAATGGTGTGTACGAACGTCGTAATCGTACTTTACTAGATATGATGCGGTCTATGATGTCTCTTACTGATTTACTGCTATCGTTTTGGGGTTAGCCTTTAGAGACGGCTGCATTCACGTTAAATAGGGTACCATCTAAATCCGTTGAGACGACACCTTATGAACTGTGGTTTGTCAAGAAACCCAAGTTGTCGTTTCTTAAAGTTCGGGGCTGCTGTCGGTGTCAAAACCGGCGGATCTTGGGTAGGGGGTCTCGAACTATGCGTCTAAGCTTGATGGTAACAGGAGATAGGGGACATGATGTTTACCCAGGTTCGGGCCCTCTCTATGGAGGTAATACCCTACTTCCTGCTTAATTGATCTTGATGAATATGAGTATTACAAGAGTTGATCTACCACGAGATCATAATGGCTAAACCCTAGAAGTCTAGCCTATATGACTACGGTATTGAGTATATCCTTTCCGGACTACACCCTCCGGTTTATATAGACACCGGGGGGATCTAGGGTTACATAGAGTCGGTTACGTAAGATGGAATATTCATAGTTGTTCGCCAAGCTTGCCTTCCACGCCAAGGAGAGTCCCATCCGGACATGGGTACAGTCTTCGGTCTTCATACCTTCATAGCCCATCAGTCTGGCCCATAGATAACAGGCCGGACGCCCGAGGACCCCTTAGTCCAGGACTCCCTCAGTAGCCCCTGAACCTGGCCTCAATGACAAGGTATCTGGTGCGTAGTCCTGTCTTCGGCATTGCAAGGCAGGTTCCTCCTTCCGAACTCCCGAACAGTCTCCAGACGAATTGATCGTGTCCAGACCTGTAACACACACCGCACACAACCACAGAGAGAATATAATAACACATGAGTCCAATCTGCTGACAAATTTAGTAATGTGACGTCACGCCTGTCCGGTCATAATTTCGAACCGTTTTTTCACCCCATGTTTAGAGACACGGTTGTTATTGGCACATCTTGTCAAAGCAGAGATCGTGTCCCCTTATTACGGGATTTTCATCAATACGAGCATGGGTAACCCAACCGTCCTGCGAGAAAGATTCCTTAGGAATAGGCAGGTTCTTAGGCTTAGGAGGAGACGTTCAATACCGGAGGTGTTTATAAAGGAACCAAGGGCCATCTTTTTATGCCAAACCTCTCCTAAGCCTCCCCAACCCCGAGTTCCAGCACCCAAGGTTCGACTCCATTGCTTTCAGCCTTCCCATCATGTCCGGATCCAGCTCCCAAGGCCGAAGGGTGGCTTCCTCCATTACAGAGGAGGATATCACAAAGCTTCGGGCGGCCAGATATCTGACCGCAGAGATCCACCACCGGCTTCCTACTCAAGGACAAGTTATTCCGACCCCCAGATCCGGCGAGAGGGTGGTATTCGTCTCCCACTTCCTCCAGGGGTTAGGGTTTGCTCTTCACCCCTTTGTATGAGGGCTAATGTTTTATTACGGACTAGATTTTCACGATCTTTCCCCGGACTCTATCCTCCATGTCTCAGCGTTTATCATTACATGCGAGGCCTTCCTTCGAATCCCCCCACACTTTGGCTTATGGCTGAAGACCTTTAGTGTGAAGCCGAAGGTAGTCGACGGGGAACAGGCGGAGTGTGGCGGTGCTACAATCAGCCAACTCGCCAACACTCCTTGGCCAAAAGGTTCTTTTACCGAGGCTTCCAATTACTGGCAACGGGAGTGGTTTTATATTACAGAGCCCCGCAGTGCTAAATGGGTAGCTGCCCCCACCTTCCGCCCCGGCCCACCGTTACAGCTCGCGCCATGGGTCAACAAGGGGCTAGACTGGGGATTAGTGGATGAAGTGCGGACCTTACAAAGCCGCATCCGAACCCTCCTCGAGAGAGATATCGATCTCGTCAGTGTGATCCAAGTGATGTTAGTTCGCCGAATCCTGCACTGCCAGCGCAGGCCTCGCCGCATGTGGGAGTTTAATCCAGAAGGACCACAAACCCTCCAACACTTCTTCGGCGCCACACACGAAGGGATGTGGAAGTTATTTTTTGGGAAGTGGAAACATTGGCCGGATACTTCTGAGGACGCTGGCCTTAACTGTAATCATCCGGATACCCCGGTAAGCACTTGGCTTTCAAATACTTTGTGGTCATGCATACAGTAATATGGTACTAAGAAAGCTATCTTTTTCCAGGGCTGGATAAAGAAGGCGGAACTGATTATGTGTTTGGCCCCTCTGCCCGAGGGTCCAGCGAATCCTGTCCTAACAAGGATGCTGGCCCCAGCACCATACCAGATGCCGGAGAAGTTGGATGAGGCGGAGGGCAAGAGGACCAAGGATGGCCTCTATTCCCAGGGAACCTCAGACTTCGTGTCCAGAGGAATAAAAATCCCCTCATCCGAAGACAAAAGTGAAGGGGGGGCCACTATCTCCTTCCCTCCCAGGAAGAAGAGGGCCGCCTCCGAAGATTGGGAGAATCATGCTCCTAAGCGAGGCAAGATGCCTCTGGGGGGGGGGGGCGGCCCGGGCCTGGAGGACATCGAAGCGCAGTCTCATGATGAGGACAAGCCTCCGGCCAAATCGTAAGTGAACGAGGCTGTTCCAAACCTCTCCCGTTCTTTTCTTATGATGCCTGGAATATATATTTTTTGCAGTTTAGCGCATAGTCCCCTTCAACAATCCTCTTCCTCAGGGGACCTTCTCCTGGAGATGATGGAAAATGAGACGCCCCCACCAGCTTCTCCGTCCAATAGGGCAGACGACCTTGAGGTGTCTTCGCAGAGGGTCTCCCCTGACCAACAAGTGTTGCAAGGGATGACGAAGACGCTACACGAAGGTGATACTTCGGCGGCCCAGGGTCCGGGGAACAACAATGAAGACCCCGAACAATCCAGAATACGCCCGGATACAAATAAACGAATCCCTTCAAAGGGTGACCGTACTCCCGCGGCTGACTCCGGAGACCCAGAGGCGCCGGATATCTTGACAAACATGCTACGGCAGGCGTTCGTTTCAGAGGAACATCGTACCTTGATGGGTATGGTGGTTAAAAAGGTCCTATCCGCAAAGAGCGGATTGAATGAGGCCTTTGCAAGTCTGCTGAGAGGCTTCGAGGTTTGTACTGTAATATGTGCAATTGTGTTTTATTCAAAAAATACACCTGTGTATAGATAGTAGCCCCTGAGACTTGGGTTGGCTTCCCATAGGAAGCGAACGGAGGATCAAAAGAAATATCCGAGGACTAATCTGATTAACTTTGAACACATGTTGCTTCCCCCCTGGCTACTTCCCAGACTGCGGATATTGCCGAGCTGCAACGGAAGCTTGATGTAGCCGGGGATGACATTACGATAATCAATATGCGTCTTGACAAGTTGCAAGGTATGTATTCGAAGCAGTCCCCGCACATACATTTTTGTGATATAAGCATGACGTTGAAAGTTGTGCCTGGCTGCAGATGGCGCTGCCACCATTGAAATTCTTCGGGCGGAGCTAGCCTGGGCCAAGGAGCAGGCCCGGTGTAGTAATGCGACTGCCAAGAAGGCATCGGCTGAGTTAAAAGCTGAACGAGCTGCTCGGTGTCAAGACGAGGAGAAGATATCCACGATGGCGCTTGAGCTAAAATGTGCTGCTAGCCGATGTGAACTCCTTGAGAAGGAGAATGAAGCCAAAACGGCCGAAATTGACAAGGCCCTACGAGAGGCGAGAGAAGCGCGGTCTGAATCCAGAGCGGCCCGTGAGGAGATCCGACAAGCTAGGGAGATTGCAGCTGGTAAGCCATTTTTGCTACAGGCTAAGTTCGGCGATCCGAACTATGCTCAGCTTGACCAATTATGGAGTTCTCCGGACGAGTTTTTAGACTTGCCGAAGAGTTCCTCTGATGCGGCGCAGTATTATCAGGCGCGAGACGGGTATGCAACGGAGAAGCTTTTCTGGTCACAATTCGACGCCTCGAAGCGCCCCTGTTGCTGAATGAGTAGATGTCCCAGTGGGCCGAGCTTCATAGGATATCCGGTGCTGCCATGAAGAACGTCATAATCCAGTTATGGCCAACTGAGACTATTCCGAACAGTTACTTTGGCTTGGTGCAGCGGCTTGTTGACGCAGTGCCGCGTATCGACGCTGTGAAGCAATTGGTGTGCATCGAGGGTGCACGGATGGCTTTTGCCCGAGTCAAGACGTTCTGGGGGAATATGAAGGCCATCGATGTTGCGGTGAAGAGTCCACCCAAGGGCAAGGACCGCCATGAACCGGAGGATTATTTTGAAGATGTCCTTGTAGCCGCCCACTTGATAGAGGGTCAATGCTCGAAAGACATAATGTTCGAGTGAAGTGTATGAGAATTGTACAAGACAATTTTATAGTAAATCTATTTGTATATTTTGCTTGAAAGCTTGTGTTCCTCCTGTACGACCGTTTTAATATAATCTGAAAGTTTTCCAATCGTTGGCTCCAGCCCCCATGTAGGAAATACAGGGGTGTTCGAAAAAGCATGTGATCACTCTTGACCCAACGTCTTGGTCCGTGAAGGAGGTGTCAATGCGGCGAACCAGGAAACCAGACTATAGGGCGTTAACACTTTCACTTAGCCATAGGAGTTTTACGGTGGGTCTACGACATAGCCCCTAGTATGTATGCGGCTTACTCATACGATGCGTTTACATAATTGACCGGAAAAGAGGTCCTTCGTGTGACACGGAGGAATCGCTAGAGATTCTGATAAGTCATCGAGTGGTTGACCAACTCTCGCCGCATCATGACAGTCAGTTTTCAGCTTTCTCTACTGAGTTGCGTCACTAGGTGAACCGGTAGCACAATCGCAGTAGTTTTCACTTTACTATCCTAGCTGATAGAGCAGAACGTAGGATAGCAAGCACAGGAGCCGGGCATACCCAACTATTGACCCAAGACATGATTCGGAGCTAATGCATATAAGGCCAAACTCACGATGCCGAAGTACGTTGTAAAAGCTGTTCGGACTTTGTTGGCAACTCATTTGTTCCCGTACCGAGCCCCTGGCAAGTTAAGCCGGGGTATATCTATGAAACAACCATAGGAGGCTTATTCATTTTGCGAAAAGACGCGAGTGATTAATTCGGATAATTTGAACTGGGACCTGAGTGACATGCCAATGGTTACTTGATATACATAAAGGCCACGACCCCGACAATTTGATATGCCCTGGGTCGAAGGCAGAGGAAAAAGGCATGTTACAGGCTCGAAAAGAGAGTGCGGTCTACAAAAAGTTATTTTGGACCTCCTGACGCACGTCTGCGCCGCCTGTCCTCAGCAAGGGGAATCCTTGAAGGGAGTAGCCCCGTAGGTGAGTGTACGGATCCGAACTCCTATGGGGTCGGTCGTAGGTGTTTCCCCTTTGCGCCACCTGCTTTTAAGAGATAATGAAACAAAAGAAAATAGGAAGGTGGGTAAAGAATGTTACCGGAGTGCCTGCAGACTTGTCCGTATTGTGCTTCCGTCAATGCCCATGGTATCTTGACTGCATAATTATGTATGCGCAGTATAGTTTTAACGAGTATACGAGATGGGCAGCTGAAGCCGAACTGCTATTTCTGTTCCGGATTTGATCGATCTTCAGGGGGAAATTGCTTCCGCCCTCCAGCATTTAGCTGGTGAGCCGCTCCGTTGTCCCTATTGCATTGTGGCCCATTTCCGTTGTGTCCGGCGTTGAGCCTGCCGGCCTGCTTGAGGACCCAACAGCTTCTGTTGGTGTGATTAGCTGGTTTGTTGGGGTGGCCATGAATCTGGCAGGGCCGGTCAAATATCCTGCCTAGTTTGGATGGTCCGTCTTTGTTTGCCTTGAATGGCTTTTTCCGTTGACCGGGCTTGGGATTGCTAAATCCGGCATTGAACGCTGTGTCGCGTGATCTTCCATTATCATTGCGACTGTTGTGTATGCTTCATCGTGGCTTGCCATTGCCGTCTCGAATTTCGGAAGTGCCCAAGTCGCTGGCGCTGTTGCTTCTACAAGCGAGCCAGCTGTCTTCTCCCGCGCAAAAGCGGGTCATTAGAGCGGTAAGGGTTGTCATGGATCTAGGTCCTTCTTGACCGAGGTGGCGTGCAAGCCATTCATCCCGAACGCTATGTTTAAAGGCCGCAAGGGCCTCCGCATCCGGACAGTCGGTGATTTGGTTCTTTTTAACTAGGAACCTGGTCCAGAGCTTCCTGGCTGACTCTCCGGGCTGCTGGACAATGTTACTTAAGTCATCAGCGTCCGGTGGCCGGACATATGTTCCTTGGAAGTTGTTGCGAAAGGCATCCTCCAAATCCTCCCAGCTGCCGATATAATTCTCCGGCAGACTGTTTAACCAGTACCAAGCTTTTCCTTTGAGTTTTAGTGGTAGGTATTTGATGGCATGAAGGCCGTCTCCGCGGGCCATGTGGATATGGAGGAGGAAGTCCTCGATCCATACCGTGGGATCCGTTGTTCCATCGTATGATTTGATATTCATGGGTTTGAACCCGTTTGGAAATTCATGCTCCATTACTTTATTTGTGAAGCAAAGAGGGTGTGCGGCGCCTCTATGTTGGGCCACACTGCAGCGTATCTCCGACAGAGTCCATTTGCGGTTTTCAGCCCGGGTGTGGCTAGGTTTGTCATGTCCGAATAGGTGGCCGTCGTCATGCATCGAGGTATGTCCTTGCGATCTGTAGATTGCTCTTGAGTGTCCTGCTTTGCTACCCAAGTCTTGTTGACGGTCATATGTATAACCCCGAGCTGTTTTGTTCTTGCTTTTACTGCGAGGTGGGCGGTCTGGTGTTCGGCTTGAGTTGCCGCTTTACCCGGGCCCAGTTGTGGTCGACCTGCCGCATTGTGCAATGATGGTATGGGCTCCAGCGCCTTATCGTCGCCCTGGGGTAGCAATCTATGCTTCAGGTAGCTTTTGGCTGGTCCACTAAGGCTGTATTCTTAGGCAGCTAGGACTTTGGTCCATCTATCATTGAGCAGATCTTGGTCAGCTTGAAGCTGCTGCTGCTTATTTTTCAGGCTCCTTGCAATGGCTATTAGTTGGTGCTTAAAGCGCTCCTGCTCACGAGGTTCCTCAGGCAAGATGAAATCCTCAATGCCGAGCCCCACCTCATCCTCAGAGAGCAGAAGGTAATTGTCGTCCTCCGAGTCTTCGTGTGTGGCCAGTTTAGCAGGGCTAACTTGCCCATCTTCCCGTTCATCTTGTTCATTAGTTGTATCAACGGGGTCTTCGTTATCATCGACATCATTGTCCATGCCGTCGATATTCTCGGAATCGTAATAAAGTGTATCGGTCGAATCCTCGACTGCGGCTATGAAGTGGGTGGTGGGTGGGGAGCACAATTCTCCGCCGTCAACCCATGGTTCGAGCCGGATATAGTATGGCTATGAGTCCTCCACCGAGGACAGGTTTTTAAGGAATTTAACACATCGCCCAAAGGCAAGTGCTGGAAGATGTCTGCGGTGCTGAATTCAATCGATAAACGATCAAGCTCGGCGTTCGCTGGCTCACGTGGTTCGGAACTTACGGTCGGAGACAAGTCCGGAGTTCTGATGACAAAGACGTCATGAGAGGTTAAGTCTGTGTGCGGCTCCGACGCCGAGGAATCTACGGCCTTTGCGGTGGGGTTGATCCTCCCATCCTAGGATGGTGTCGCTTGCTCTGGATCTAGGGCCAGAGTGTTTACAGGAGCGATCTCCTGGATGCGGCCCGATGACAGATTTAGGTCTTGATCACCGGGGTGACCGGGAGCGGCTACCGTGGTCTTGAATCCGACAAAGATCAAGTCTCCACGGATGTCCACGACATAGTTCAAGCTCCCGAATCTGACCTGATGGTCAGGGGCGTAGCTTTCGATCTGCTCCAGATGGCCAAACGAGTTAGCCCGCAGTGCGAAGCCGCTGAACACGAAGATCTATCCGGGGAGGAAAGTTTCTCCGCAGACAATGTTATTATTGACAATTGAAGGGGCCATCAAACCTTTCAGCGATAGCACAGAGGAACTCCCAATGAAAGCACCAATGTCGGTGTCAAAACCGGCGGATCTCGGGTAGGGGGTCTCAAACTGTGCGTCTAAGGTTGATGGTAACAGGAGACAGGGGACACGATGTTTACCCAGGTTCGGGCCCTCTTGACGGAGGTAATACCCTACTTCCTACTTGATTGATCTCGATGAATATGAGTATTACAAGAGTTGATCTACCACGAGATCGTAATGGCTAAACCCTAGAAGTCTAGCATGTATGACTACGGTATTGAGTATATCCTTTCCGGACTACACCCTCTGGTTTATATAGACATCGGGGGGTCTAGGGTTACATAGAGTCGGTTACATAAGATAGAATCTTCATAGTTGTTCGCCAAGCTTGCCTTCCACGCCAAGGAGAGTCCCATCCGGACATGGGTACAGTCTTCGGTCTTCATATCTTCACAGCCCATCAGTCCGGCCCATAGATAACAGGTCGGATGCCCGAGGACCCCTTAGTCCAGGACTCCCTCAGCTGCGACGCTTAGGTGAAAACGCTTCAACTTGATAAGCTCGAACCCAAATCAGAGAAATGTGTCTTCATAGGATACCCAAAGGAGACTGCTGGGTACACCTTCTATCACAGATCCGAAGGCAAGTTATTCGTTGCTAAGAATGGATCCTTTCTAGAGAAGGAGTTTCTCTCGAAAGAAGTGAGTCGGAGGAAAGTAGAACTTGATGAGGTAATTGTACCTGCTCCCTCATTGGAAAGTAGTTCATAACTGAAAACAGTTCCAGTGATTCCTACACCAGTAAGTGAGGAAGCTAATGATGATGATCATGAAACTTCTGATCAAGTTACTACCAAACCTCGTAGGTCAACCAGAGTAAGATCCGCACCAGAGTGGTACGGTAATCCTGTTTTGGAGGTCATGTTACTTGACCATGACGAACCTACGAACTATGAGGAAGCGATTATGAGCCCAGATTCCGCAAAATGGCTTGAGGCCATGAAATCTGAGATGGGATCCATGTATGAGAACAAAGTGTGGACTTTGGTTGACTTGCCCGATGAACGGCAGGCCATAGAGAATAAATGGATCTTCAAGAACAAGACTGATGTTGACGGTAATGTTACTGTCTACAAAACTCGACTTGTTGCAAAACATTTTCGACAAGTTCAAGGAGTTGACTATGATGAGACCTTCTCACTCGTAGCGATGCTTAAATCCGTCTGAATCATGTTAGGAATTGCCGCATTTTATGATTATGAAATTTGGCAAATGGATGTCAAAACTGCATTCCTTAATGGATATCTTAAAGAAGAGTTGTATATGATGCAACCAGAAGGTTTTGCCGATCCAAAAGGTGCTAGCAAAGTGTGCAAACTCCAGCGATCCATTTATGGACTGGTGCAAGCCTCTCGGAGTTGGAATATACGCTTTGATAGTGTGATCAAAGCATATGATTTTATACAGACTTTTGGAGAAGCCTGTATTTACAAGAAAGTGAGTGGGAGCTCTGTAGCATTTCTGATATTATATGTAGATGACATATTGTTGATCGGAAATGATACTGAATTTCTGAATAGCGTAAAAGGATACTTGAATAAGAATTTTTCAATGAAAGACCTCGGTGAAGCTGCTTATATATTGGGCATCAAGATCTATAGAGATAGATCAAGACGCTTAATTGGAATTTCACAAAGCATATACCTTGATAAAGTTTTGAAGAAGTTCAAAATGGATCAGGAAAAGAAAGGGTTCTTGCCTGTGTTACAAGGTGCGAAGTTGAGTCGGACTCAATGCCCGACCACTGCAGAAGATAGAGAGAAAATGGAAGTCATTCCCTATGCTTCAGCCATAGGTTCTATCATGTATGCAATGCTGTGTACCAGACCTAATGTGTGCCTTGCTATTAGTTTAGCAGGGAGGTACCAAAGTAATCCAGGAGTGGATCACTGGACAGCGGTCAAGAACATCCTGAAATACCTAAAAGGGACTAAGCATATGTTTCTCGTATATGGAGGTGACAAAGAGCTTGTCGTAAATGGTTACGTCGATGCAAGCTTTGACACTATCCGGATGATTCTAATTCACAAATCGGATACGTGTTTTTATTAAATGGTGGAGCTGTCAGTTGGTGCAGTTCCAAGCAGAGCGTCATGGCGTGATCTACGTGTGAAGTAGAGTACATAGCTGCTTCGGAAGCAGTAAATGAAGGAGTCTAGATGAAGGAGTTCATATCCGATCTAGGTGTCATACCTAGTGCATCGGGTCCAATGAAAATCTTTTGTGACAACACTGGTGCAATTGCCTTGGCAAAGGAATCCAGATTTCACAAGAGAACCAAGCACATCAAGAGACGCTTCAATTCCATCCACGATCAAGTCAAAGAGGGAGACATAGAGATTTGCAAGATACATAAGGATCTGAATGTTGCAGACCCATTGACTAAGCCTCTCTCATGAGCAAAACATGATCACCACCAAGACTCCATGGGTGTTAGAATCATTACAATGTAATCTAGATTATTGACTCTAGTGCAAGTGGGAGACTGAAGGAAATATGACTAATGAGTTAGACTGAAGGAAATATGACTAGAGGCAATAATAAAGTTGTTATTATATTTCCTTATATCATGATAAATGTTTATTATTCATGGTAGAATTGTATTAAACAGAAACTTAGTACATATGTGAATACATAGACAAGCAGAATGTCACTAGTATGCCTCTACTTGACTAGCTTGTTGAATCAATGATGGTTATGTTTCCTAACCATAGACATGAGCTATCATTTGATTAACGAGATCACATCATTAGAGAATGATGTGAGACTTGACCCATCCTTTAGCTTAGCACGATCATCGCTTAGTTTGTTGCTATTACTTTCTCCATAACATATACATGTTCCGATGACTATGAGATCATGCAACCCCCAAATACCGAAGGAACACTTAGTGTGCTATCAAACATCACAACATAACTGGGTGACTATAAATATGCTCTATAGGTGTCTCTGATGGTGTTTGTTGAGTTGGCATAGATCGAGATTAGGATTTGTCACTCCGAGTATCGGAGAGGTATCTCTAGGCCCTCTCGGTAATGCACATCACTATAAGCCTTGCAAGCAATGTGACTAATGAGTTAGTTATGGGATAATGCATTACGGAACGAGTAAAGAGACTTTCTGGTAACGAGATTGAACTAGGTATTGAGATACCGACGATCGAATCTCGGGCAAGTAACATACCGACAACAAAGGGAACAACGTATGTTGTTGTGCGGTTTGACCGATGAAGATCTTCAAAGAATTTGTAGTAACGAATATGAGAATCCAGGTTCCGCTATTGGTTATTGACCGGAGATGAGTCTCGGTCATGTCTACATAGTTCTCGAACCCGTAGGGTCCGCACGCTTAATGTTTGGTGACGATCGGTATTATGAGTTTATGTGTTTTGATGTACCGAAGGTAGTTCAGAGTCCCAGATGTGATCACGGACATGACTAGGAGTCTCGAAATGGTCGAGACATAAAGATTGATATATTGGATGGCTATATTTGGACACCGGAAGTGTTCTGGGTGATTTCAGAGAAAACCGGAGTGCTAGAGGGTTACCGGAACCCCCCCCCCCTCGGGAACTAATGGGCCACATGGGCCTTAGTGGAGAGAGAGAGGGCCGGCCAGGGCAGGCCGCGCGCCCCCTGAGGGAGTCCTGGATTAGGGGGTGTCCGGATGGCCAGACTATACCTTCAGCCGGACTCCTGGACTATGAAGACACATGATTGAAGACTTCGTCCCGTGTCTGGGAGGAACTTTCCTTGGCGTGGAAGGCAAGCTTGGCGATACGGATATGTAGATCTCCTACCATTGTAACCGACTCTATGTAAACCTAACCCTATCCGGTGTCTATATAAACCAGAGGGTTTTAGTCCGTAGGACAACACATTCATACACAACAATCATACCATAGGCTAGCTTCTAGGGTTTAGCCTCTCTGATCTCGCGGTAGATCTACTCTTTTACTACCCATATCATCAATATTAATCAAGCAGGACGTAGGGTTTTACCTCCATCAAGAGGGCCCGAACCTGGGTAAAACTTCGTGTCCCTTGCCTCCTGTTACCATCCGGCCTAGACGCACAGTTCGGGACCCCCTACCCAAGATCCGCCGGTTTTGACACCGACATTGGTGCTTTCATTCAGAGTTCCTCTGTGTCGTCGCCGTCAGGCTCGATGGCTCCTACGATCATCAATAGCGATGCAGTCCAGGGTGAGACCTTCCTCCCTGGACAGATCTTCGTCTTCGGCGGCTTCGCACTGCGGGCCAATTCACTTGGCCATCTGGAGCAGATCAAAAGCTACGCCCCTGGCCGTCAGGTCAGATTTGGAAGTTTAAACTACATGGCTGACATCCGCGGGGACTTGATCTTCGACGGATTCGAGCCACTGCCGAGCGCACCGCACTGTCACGACGAGCATGATCTGGCTCTGCCGCCGAACAGTGCCCTAGAGGCCGCACCCACATCGGCTTCGACCTTTAATTCGGAGCCAACTGCGCCGATCGAGGATGGGCGGTTGGACGCCGCCTCGGGGGCTGCGATCCCAACGGCGATCGAGCCGAACACCAGCCCCGCACTCCGCGAGACTCGTGATTCCAAGAAGCCGGACTCCGAACCCTCTGCGCCCCTGCCAATCGAATCCGATTGGGCGCCGATCATGGAGTTTACTGCCGTGGACATCTTTCAGCACTCGCCTTTCGGCGATATTCTGAAGACACTTAAGTCTCTCTTTTTATCAGGAGAGCCCTAGCCGGACTACGGTCAGCAAGGTTGGGGTACGGACGGTGAAGAAATTCAAAGCCCACCCACCACCCACTTTGTAGCCACTATCGACGATTTAACCGACATGCTCGACTTCGACTCCGAAGACATCGACGGTATGGACGCCAATGAAGGAGACGATGAAGAACCAGCGCCTATTAGGCCCTGGAAAGCCACCTCGTCATATGACATATACATGGTGGACTCCCCAAAAGAAGGAGATGACGATGGAACAACGGAGGATGACCCCTCCAAGAAATAGCCTAAGCGCCGGCGTCAGCGGCGCCGATCAAAATCCCGCCAAAACAAATACGGTGATTCCAGCACCGGAGATAATAATACTCCGGAGAGTGCCGAAGAAAACCCCATCCAGCAAGATTTAGCACATGAGGATGGAGAAACCAGCCCTCATGAGAGAGCGGCAGAAAGAGAGGTCGAGGACGATAATTATATGCCTCCCTCCGAAGACGAGGCAAGCCTTGACGACGACGAATTTGTCGTGCCAGAGGATCCCGTCGAGCAAGAGCGTTTTCAACGCAGGCTTATGCCCACGGCAAGAAGCCTCAAGAAAAAACAGCAACAGCTTAGAGCTGATCAAGACTTGCTAGTCGACAGATGGACTGAAGTCCTTGCGGCCGAAGATCATAAACTCGAACACCCCTCCAAGAGCTACCCAAAGCGCAGGTTGCTACCCCAACTAGAGGAGGAAGCACTTAAACCTGCATCACCTGTAATCGATACGGCCGATCGGCCACCTCGTGGCCACGACAGAGAGGCCTCTTGGCCCTCCACTCAAGCCGCACCCCGTACCAAGGCACGGGAAAATGCGCCGGAACTGCGAGATATGTTGGAGGACAAGGCAAGGCAAACAAGATCGATCTACGGATCGCGTGGGCGCCCCACGACTCGAGACGGTAACCGTCACGCCGGCCACAAATTCGGCAGGGCCGAACACAGTAGACAAAGCTCATTGGAGCTACATCGTCATATAGCCCAGTACAGAGGCGCCAAACACCCACTATGCTTCATAGACGAAATAATGGATCATCAAATCCCCGAGGGTTTCAAACCCGTAAACATCGAATCATATGATGGCACAACAGATCCTGTAGTATGGATCGAGGATTATCTCCTTCATATCCACATGGCCTGCGGCGATGATTTCCACGCCATCAAATACCTCCCACTCAAGCTTAAAGGACCAGCTCGGCATTGGCTTAACAGCTTGCCAACAGGATCAATCAGTTGTTGGGAGGACCTGGAAGCCGCATTCCTCGATAATTTCCAGGGCACTTATGTGCGACCCCCAGACGCCGATGACCTAAGTCACGTAATTCAGCACCCAGAGGAATCGGCCAGGCAATTCTGGAAACGGTTCCTAACAACGAAAAGCCAAATAGTCGACTGTCCGGACGCTGAGGCCCTAGCAGCCTTGAAGCACAATATCCGTGACGAGTGGCTTGCCCGGCACCTTGGACAGGAAAAGCCGAAATCTATGGCAGCACTCACGACACTCATGACCTGCTTTTGCGCGGGAGAAGACAGCTGGCTTGCTCGTAGCAACAACATGACCAAGAACCCTGGTAATTCGGATACTAGGGACAGTAGTGGCAGGTCGCGTCGCAACAAGCAGAAGCGCCGCATTAACGGCGACAACGCTGAGGATACGACAGTTAGTGCCGAATTCAGAGGCTATAAATCCGGTCAGTGGAAAAAGCCATTCAAAAGAAATCCTAGGGGCCCGTCCAGTTTGGACCGAATACTTGACCGCTTGTGCCAGATACATGGCACCCCCGAAAAGCCGGCCAATCACACCAACAGGGATTGTTGGGTGTTCAAGCAGGCAGGCAAGTTAAATGCCGAAAATACAGACAAGGGGCTGCATAGCGATGATGACGAAGAGCCCCGCCTGCCGAACAACAGCGGACAGAAGGGTTTTCCCCCACAAGTGCGGACGGTGAACATGATATATGCAACCCACATCCCCAAGAGGGAGCGGAAGCACGCGTTAAGGGACGTATACGCGATAGAGCCAGTCGCCCCAAAGTTCAACCCATGGTCCTCCTGCCCGATCACCTTTGATCGAAGGGACCATCCCACTAGCACCCGTCATGGCGGATTCGCCGCATTGGTTCTAGACCCAATTATTGACGGATTTCATCTCACTAGAGTCCTTATGGACGGCGGCAGTAGCCTGAACCTTCTTTACCAGGATACAGTGCGGAAAATGGGCATAGATCCCTCGAGGATTAGGCCCACCAAAACGATGTGCGACCCCCAGATGCCGATGACCTAAGTCACGTAATCCAGCAGCCAGAGGAATCGGCCAGTCAATTCTGGACACGGTTCCTAACAAAGAAAAATCAAATAGTTGACTGTCCGGACGCTGAGGCCCTAGCAGCCTTCAAGCACAATATCCGTGACGAGTGGCTAGCCCGGCACCTCGGACAAGAAAAGCTGAAATCTGTGGCAGCACTCACGACACTCATGACCCGCTTTTGCGCGGGAGAAGACAGCTGGCTCGCTCATAGCAACAATATGACCAAGAACCCTGGTAGTTCGGACACTAGGGACATTAGTGGCAGGTCGCGTCGCAACAAGCAGAAGCGCCGCATTAACGGCGACAATGCTGAGGATACGACAGTTAATGCCGGATTCAGAGGCTCTAAATCCGGTCAGCGGAGGAAGCCATTCAAAAGGAATCCTAGGGGCCCGTCCAGCTTGGACCGAATACTCGACCGCTTGTGCCAAATACATGGCACCCCCGAAAAGCTGGTCAATCACACCAACAGGGATTGTTGGGTGTTCAAGCAGGCAGGCAAGCTAAGCGCCGACAATGAAGACAAGGGGCTGCATAGCGATGACGACGAGGAGCCCCGGCCACCGAACAACAATGGAGAGAAGGGTTTTCCCCCACAAGTGCGGACGGTGAACATGATATACGCCACTCACGTCCCCAAAAGGGAGCGGAAGCGCGCGTTAAGGGACGTATATGCGGTAGAGCCAGTCGCCCCAAAGTTCAACCCATTGTCCTCCTGCCCGATCACCTTTGATCGAAGAGACCATCCCACTAGCATCCGTCATGGCGTATTTGCCGCATTGGTTCTAGACCCAATTATTGACGGATTTCATCTCACTAGAGTCCTCATGGACGGCGGCAGCAGCCTGAACCTACTTTACCAGGATATAGTGCGAAAAATGGGCATCGATCCCTCGAGGATTAAGCCCACCAAAACGACCTTTAAAGGCGTAATACCAGGTGTAGAGGCCAACTGTACAGGCTCAGTCACACTTGAAGTGGTCTTCGGATCTCCGGATAATTTTCGAAGCGAGGAGTTAATCTTCGACATAGTCCCATTCCGCAGTGGCTATCACGCACTGCTCGGACGAACCGCATTCGCCAAGTTCAGTGCGGTACCACACTACGCATACCTTAAGCTCAAGATGCCAGGCCCTCAAGGAGTAATTACGGTCAATGGAAACACCGAACGCTCCCTTCGAATGGAGGAGCACACGGCGGCCCTTGCAGCGGAAGTACAAAGCAGCCTTTCCAAGCAGTTCTCTAGTCCGGCCATTAAACGTCCGGACACCGTCAAGAACGCCCGGAGTAACCTACAACAAGACCGCCTGGCACGTTCCGAGCAGGCGTAGCAATGCGGCCCCAACCCCAGCCCTCGCAAAAATGCGGCACCAGTACTTCGCATACATAACTACGCTCAAGAAATACCATGGGTACAGGGGGAGGGGCACCATCATGGCACGCCCAAAACACGGCTTAAACCGCACCAGGGGCTGCCGATTTTTTAATTTTTTCTTACTTTCAAGACTCCACTCTTCGGAAGGCCTGTTCGGCAGTTCAATTGCCGCACAAACGATGCAAGAACCAGGGAAGCAGACAAGTCATGCCGCATTACGGAACTCCCAGGTGGCCTCTATCACGAGCAGTATACCTGTTTCGCATATCATTCCGCAGCCTTCCCCTGGAACGGACATGTTAAAATAGTCCAACCTTTTACTTATCACATTATTTGTATCGTTCTGCTTTGATCGCAGCCCTTTTTAATAAACAATGCATAGCTTCTGTTTATTTTTGCATTACTCTTTTTTTACAAATATATGTTCCTTAACGACATGTTGCACCCGTGCACTTCGGTACGGCCAAGATACGCCAGGGGCTTTAGTACCCCTCAACATGGTGTGAGAAGTCCGAACACTTTAACAAGTGTGGCACCCCGAACTTATAGCATTATATGCATCGGCTCCGAATCATGTCTTGGGTCAATAGTTGGGTTTGCCCGGCTCCTATGTTTTGTTGCCTTACGTTCCGCTATATCGGCTAAGGTAGCACTAGGAGAACCACTGCGATTGTGCCCCAGTTGAGCTGGGTCGAGCACCTCAGTGGAGAAAGCTTAAACTGACTGTCATGATGAAGCGAGAGCTAGTCGCTGTTCGAGAGGTTTTTCGAGTCCCTAAAGACTTATGCCGCTTAGAGCGAGGAGTCGGCTCTGTCCGGCCAAGGTGTGGATAGCGCCCCGAACTCGGTCTTCCGAATACCAGGGGCTTCACCGAAATTTAAAATTATAGAATTCTATGGCTAGGTGAGAGTGTTCACACATTATAGTCTAATTGCCTTGTTTGTTGGGCTGAGCACCTCCCTCAAAGGACCCAAACATGGGAAAAACAGCGCTCAGGTTTATCCCCGAACACCCCAGCACTAGCGGCACGGGGGCAGAAGCCGACGACTCGCCATCTCTTAGAATTGATAAACAGCCGCATAGAAGGTAATATTTTAAATTCCAACAGCTTTGCTTAGCGCATATGAACAAGTTTTCAGTGCACAGGACAAAACGAGCAAGTTTCACTCAAAAATCACATCCCTAGAACATTCATCCACCACAAGGTAGGCACCCTTCAGAACATCCTTATAATAATTCTCGAGCTTGCGATGCTCTTTCCCCAGCAGTGGCCCGTCCTTCACAAGCTTCTCAGCATCCAGCTTGCCCCAGTGCACCTTAGCACGGGCAAGGGCCCTATGGGCACCTTCAATGCAGACGGAGCGCTTGATGACTTCGAGCCTTGGACATGCCTCCACCAGCCGCCGCACCAGCTCGAAATAGCTCCCAGGCAGAGCCTCTCCAGGCCACAGCCGAACTATGAGGCCCTTCATGGCCTGTTCGGCCGCCTTGTGGAGATCGACCAGTTGCTTCAGCTGGTCGCTCAGGGGCACGTGGTGTCCGGCCTCAGCATACTGAGACCAGAACACCTTCTCTGTCGAGCTGCCCTCCTCGGCTCGATAGAATGCGGCGGCATCGGACACACTCCGGGGAAGATCTGCGAACGCTCCTGGAGAGCTCCGGATTCGGGTAAGTAACAAGTAACTCACGTTTACCTGTTTGCTTTGCATAAAGAATGCCTTACCCGCCGCTATCTTCTTCACCTCATCCAACTCCTGGAGGGCCTTCTGGGATTCGGCCTTGGCAGACTTGGCATTTTCAATAGCCACCGCGAGCTCGGACGCTCGCGTCTTTGAGTCAAGCTCCAAACTCTCATGTTTTGACATGAGAGCCTGGAGCTCTGGCCGCACCTTGCCAACCTCGGCCTCATACTTCTCCCGCTCGGTGTGCTCCGTGGCCGCCGTCTTCTCGGCCTCGAGCAGCGCTTGCTTAAGGGTCGCCACCTCAGACGTGGCCCCTACAATAGCCACGATAATCCTCTCATTTTTTGCAACTGCACCTTTTTATATATATTTAAGCAAGGTATTTCTTACCTTCCTTGTCCTTGAGCTGCTTCTTGACACGCCCAAGCTCTTTCTCGGACTGCTCGAGGTTCTGCCTTAGCATGTCCAACTCCTACGAATTTCATTTGATCCTCTATTCGGCTTTTCTTCCCGAACGCCAAACAGAGCATCAGGGGCAACTGTCTATGCGGTAATATTATTTTCACATTCTTTACTTACCTCAAAGCCTGTTAAAAGGCTAGCACAAGCTTCAGTCAGTCCGCTCTTGGCGGACTGAACCTTCTGGACCACCGCACTCATAATGGTGCGGTGCTCCTCGTCGATGGAGGCGCCTTGGAGCGCCTCCAACAGATTTTCCGGCGCCTCCGGTTGGACGAGGGTCACCGGCATGGAGGGCTCGCTCCACTTGGAAGGGGGTCGCCCGCTGGACTCTGGAACCTTTGAAGGTTCCGGAGCGGTGTCCGGCCTGGAGCCGGACTTGGAGCCCTGGGAGATTTTATCCCCTTCACTACTGGAGTCCGGGAGGTCGCCTTGCGGCGCCTCCAGGACCACCTCCTCCTGGCTTGGAACCTGTTGGGACAACACTTCAGCGTCGTCCGTAGGGCGGGGGGAGGAATCCGTCGGAAGCGAATTCACGTCCGACGAGTCCAGTGAACCGCTCGACGACGCGTCGAGCCGGTCTTTTGGTGGGCTGCATATTCGTATTCGACATAAGGGAAAGCTGTGCAATAAAGGAATACTATGAATTACTCTGGTATCCAGATACTTACGATTTCGCCAGGGGCTTGGCCTTGTGCGGCCACTCCTCTTCGCCGTCGTCGGCGTCGGTGGAGTAGTCCGGAGGAAGGGTTTTCCCCTTCTTGGACCCTTCGGCCTCCCCAGTTGGGGCGGCCTTCCTTTTCTTCCCTTCCCCCGCTTGGGGGGGAGAGGTCTCTTCTTCCTCCTCCTCGTCTTCGTGGGAGGAGTGCGTCTTGGAGCCGTCGGATGATGGATCCGACACCTCCTGGTGCCGGGCTCTCTTTCGAGTCCCCGCGGCCTTCTTCTCCGGCACCACATAGGGTGCCGGAACCAGAAGCTTCGCCAAACGAGCGTCCGCTGGCCCTTCGGGCAAAGGAGCCAGACAATTGATTTGTCCGGACGTCTCCTGCCAATCCTGTCAAAGGTAAGGGAGCTTAGATCCCACATGGAGTCAACTATGAAAAACAGATACCCTGTAGAAGGTAAAAATAGCTTACCGCACAAGCGTGACGCTGTGTGCTGAAGCCGCGATCCTCGGTAACGGATGCGGGGGCCTCGGCGCCTTTGAAAAGCACCTTCCAGGCATCTTCGTACGTCGTGTCGAAGAGCCTGCTCAGAGTTCGGTGCCGCGCCGGGTCGAACTCCCACAGGTTGAAAGCCCGTTGTTGACATGGGAGGATCCGGCGGATGAGCATAACCTGGACTACGTTGACAAGCTTGAGCTGCTTGTCCACCAGGGTTTGGACGCATGTTTGGAGTCCGGACAGCTCTCCTTTTTTACCCCATGACAGGCCCGTCTCTTTCCAGGACGTGAGCCGCGTTGGGGGTCCGGATCGGAACTCGGGGGCTGCGACCCACTTAGGGTCGCGTGGCTTGGTGATGTAAAACCACCCTGATTGCCACCCCTTCAGGGTCTCCACAAAGTAGCCCTCGAGCCATAGGATGTTGGGCATCTTGCCCACCATGGCGCCTCCGCACTCCGCCTGGTTGTCGCGCACCACCTTCGACTTGACATTAAAAGTCTTGAGCCATAGGCCGAAATGGGGGCGGATGCGGAGGAAGGCCTCGCACACGACGATAAACGCCGAGATGTTGAGGACAAAGTTCGGGGCCAGATCGTGGAAATCCAGGCCATAGTAGAACATGAGCCCCCGGACAAATGGGTGGAGAGGGAAACCCAGTCCGCGGAGGAAATGGGGGAGGAACACCACCCTCTCATGGGGCCTAGGGGTAGGGATGAGCTGCCCCTCTTCGGGAAGCCGGTGCGCAATGTCGTTGGACAAGTATCCGGCCTTCCTTAATCTTTTGATGTGTCCCTCCTTAACGGAGGAGACCATCCACTTGCCTCCCACTCCGGACATGGCTGGAGAAGGTTGAGGTGGGGAGTGCGGACTTGGGCGCTGGAGCTCGAGTGCGCGAAAATGGATAGGCAAAGGAGGAAGAAGGCGTAGGTGAAAAGGTGGATCCTTATCCCCTTATATGGGTGGACGCGATTATGCATCCCCACCAGCCTGGTAAAACTCGCTTATCTCCCAAGCGTCGTAATCAATGGCGCGGTTGGGTTACCCACGCCCGTATTGATGAGAATCCCGGAATAAGGGGACATGATCTCTGCTTTAACAAGACGTGCCAAGGAAACCGCCTCGCATAACACGCTGAGATGGGACAGTAAAACGATTCGGATAAAGGCTTGGCCATGGTGTGATGTCACACTGCGGAATACATCAGCAGATTAGATTTGTGTAAATATTATTCTCTCTATGGCAATATGTGGAAACTTATTTTGCAGAGCCGGACATTATCTTTGTGTTCAAAATCTTCTATGAAGTACTTGGAGGAGGAACCCGCCTTGCAATGCCGAAGACAATCTGCACGTCGGACTCGTCGTCATTGAAGCCTGGTTCAGGGGCTACTGAGGGAGTCCTGGATTAGGGGGTGTCCGGATGGCCAGACTATACCTTCAGCCGGACTCCTGGACTATGAAGATACAAGATTGAAGACTTCGTCCCGTGTCCGGGAGGAACTTTCCTTGGCGTGGAAGGCAAGCTTGGCGATACGGATATGTAGATCTCCTACCATTGTAACCGACTCTATGTAACCCTAACCCTATCCGATGTCTATATAAACCGGAGGGTTTTAGTCCGTAGGACAACACATTCATACACAACAATCATACCATAGGCTAGCTTCTAGGGTTTAGCCTCTCCGATCTCGCGGTAGATCTACTCTTGTACTACCCATATCATCAATATTAATCAAGCAGGACGTAGGGTTTTACCTCCATCGAGAGGGCCCGAACCTGGGTAAAACTTTGTGTCCCTTGCCTCTTGTTACCATCTGACCTAGATGCACAGTTCGGGACCCCCTACCCGAGATCCGCCAGTTTTGACACCGACACCCCCGCTTCCTCTAGTCCGAATTGGACTAGGGAAGGGGGGGGGGCAGCGCCCCCCTTTCCTTCTCCCTTCTCCTCCCTCCTTTCCCCTTCCTAGTAGGACTAGGAAAGGGGAGTCCTACTCCTACTAGGAGGAGGACTCCTCCTCTCCAGGCACGCCACAAGGGTCGGCCGGCCTCCCCCTTTCTCCTTTATATACGGGGTCAGGAGGGCACCCTAGAACACACAAGTTGATCATTGATCCCTTAGCCGTGTGTGGTGCCCCCTCCACCATAATCCACCTCGGTCATATCGTTGTAGTGCTTAGGCGAAGCCTTGCGCCGGTAGCTTCATCATCACCGTCATCACGCCGTTGTGCTGACGAAGCTCTCCCTCAACACTCAGCTAGATAGAGAGTTCGTGGGACATCACCGAGCCGAATGTGTGCAGATCACGAAGGTGTCTTACTTTCGGTACTAGGGTCGGTCGAATCGTGAAGACGTACGACTACATCAACCATGTTGTCATAACGCTTTCACTTACGGTCATGGTTCCATCGCTCGCGCTCATTGCTTGTCGGAGTGGCACATTCTCCATTTTAAATTAATGGAGAGCGGCCTGCTCTCCGTAAAGTTCTTTGGGTGCTCGGGAACCCACTTAGGGTGCTGCGTGGAGAGCTCCACCAACGACGAAAGATCCTCATCGAGCGAAAGCGACGAGGAGCAAAGTGATGGCAATGACGATGGTGGTGAGCAGGAGGGCGACGACTCTGACTCCGGGTGAGCATCGCCCGCACCATCTTCATCAGGTGGCAACAACATCATATGCACCTGCATCTCCTTTCTGGCAAGGTGATTTTTTGGGGAGTTGGGTGCAGAGGTGGGGATGATGCCTCCCGGCTCCCACCAGCAGCCTTCCAATTGGACCCCAACAACCATCCTCTTGGGCTGCAGCGCCATTAGCCCTGTCGTGTCCTACTGGCCCTAGTGGCGGCGGTTGACGGGTCGCCTCCGCCAGGCTCTCCATCGACGCGTTCACCAACGTCCTCCTGCCGCCGCCAGGCTACCTCTCCTGGAGCCCGATGGGGTTAGACTGGGCTTCTGTTTAGGCGCCCTTTTGCCCCCTTCACCTTCTACCGCCGTGCCTAGGAGGAGAGGGACAAGAAAGGGCATTAGGAGGCACTTATCTTTTTTCAATCTTAAACCTATAGGCACTAGCCAAATTTTAGTTCAAATAATGTAATAATTCGAGTCCATGTCATTGTTCTGTAAGGTTTGTACTTGTATTATCAGCATATTAATGAAAAAGATGAACCTTGCCAGGAACTCGTGCATGTATATGTCCATGTAGAGGTGGAATGCCTCTCTATTTTTAAATAAACGAGTCTTCCCCGGCAGGCTATCCTGCCGGTACCCTTTTATCTGCAGGAGAACTGAGCCTACCGGCCAGAGATAAAGGGATCAACCCCTTGCCAATCTCTTCTTACCAAAGGACACTGCGACCATCCTGGTCGAAGCAACGTGCGAGTCCAGGGATGGGATCACCTAAGTTTATAAGAGCGGCGAGGTTTTCTAATGCACAAGCTTAATCTTACAGAACACTTTCGGACAAGAGGCAGAACCTATCTGTTTGGCTCGCCGGAGATCGCAGTGCTGGTTCATCTTCCCAACTCCCAGTAGAGGTCAAGCTCATGGCAAGAACCTGCAACCTCATGTATATGGAAATGATGCAAGATGCAACCCTGTCTATATGCATATGCAAATGCTTATGCATTGCTCTTGGAATGCTGATGCCTGCATGCAACTTGGTCATGGGCCCCAGCGCTTCATTTAGTTCTCTTTTGCTCAGGGTCATCGCCTGGCTTTGTACAAGGGGTTACATGCAACTGAGGCAAGGCATGTACAAAAGTGTGGCTGCCGGGCAGGGCCCGACAGCCGCGCCTTACGGGTAGAACTTGCGGAGATGCTCAATGTTCCATGAGTTTTGCAATTGAATGCCATCTCCGGTCTCTAGACTGATTGCACCAGGTCTGGTGACTCCAACTACCCGGTAAGGGCCTTCCCACTTCGACATCAACTTGTTTGTACCCTTGGCGAACTGAACGCACCTAAGGACAAGGTCACCTTCCTCAAAACACTAGGCATGAACCCTAGGGCTGTGATAGCAACGCAGGGCTTGCTGATAGTGTGCATCACGCATAGTAGCCTGGAGATGGTTCTCCTCGAGTAGCACAGCATCGTCACGCCGGTGCTGATCTTGCGTTACTTCATCATAGGCAAGCACTTGAGGCGACCCATAAATGAGTTTCGTGGGGATAACCTCTTCTGCCCCGTAGACTAGGGAGAAGGGAGTCTGCCCATTAGCTCGACTTGGTGTCGTTCTGAGGGGCTAGAGGACTACCGGTAGCTCATCGATTAACCGCCTGCCCTGCTTCTGCAGCGTATCAAAGGTTCTTGTCTTGAGTCCTCGCAACACTTCAGCATTTGCCCTCTTTGCTTGCCCATTGCTCCTGGGATGTGCAATAGAGGCAAATGAGATCTTGCTTCCGATGGCATGAACATATTGCTTGAAGGCGCGGCTCGTGAACTAGGTGCCGTTGTTGGTAATGATCCTTGCCAGGACTCCAAAATGACACACCAATTCTTTCAAGAACTTGATAGCTGACTGAGAAATCACCTTTCTCATGGCAGCTACTTCCGGCCACTTTGTAAACTTGTCGATAGCAACAAACAAGAACCCAAAGCCCCCGACAGCTTGGAGGAAAGGGCCGAGGATATCGAGCCCCCAGACCAAAGATGGCCATGATAAAGGGATTGTTTGAAGAGCTTGGGCAGGCAGGTGGATATTCTTGGAATGGAACTGGCAGGCTTCACATTTGGTGACTAGTTCAACCGCATCTTGGAGGGTTGTGGGCCAATAGAACCCTTGTCGGAATGCTTTCCCAACTAATGCCCTCGATCCAATGTGGGTGCCGCACATACCTTTGTGTATCTTAGCTGGCGGTTCCTTTCTTCTTCCCGGCAGATGCACTTCAATTTCACACCATTGGGCCTCCTTCTGTATAGAGTGTCATCGACAAACTGATACATACTGGCCCTATGGGCTACTCTTTCAGCCTCATCTTGGTCATCGGGAAGTTTTCCTGTTTGGAGAAAGTGGACTATGTGCCTTGCCCAAGTTCGAGCCTGAGGCTTGGCAACAAGGACTAACGACACCTCCTTAACTACGGGGGCACGTTCCTCATTCGCGGGGACCATAGGCCCGGCTGGAGGGTGCGGTCTGGCAAGTGATGAGGAGTTGTTTCCAGCAGGGTCCCTGCCAGGACCCCCGGGGGGCTCTACCAGGAGAGGCTTACTGGAGTCCATCTTTCTCCTTTTCTGGGCCATTGTTTCTAGGGATACGGAGGGCTGAGTAAGATGGAGAACAAAAGTTCCTGGTTCCATAAGAAGCTTCTGTGCAACACACTTTGATAGATGATCAGCTATGTTGTTTTCCGCATAGGGTACGTGCTCCGTTTGCAATCCGTCAAAGTGCTCATCCAATCTTCTCACTTCCTCAATGTATGCCTCCATCTGGACTTTGGTAATCCTTGTTGACTTGTCTCACCACAAGCTGTGAATCTCCTCGAATGATTAGCTTCTTGATTCCCAATTCGGCAACAACCCTGAGCCCGGCAAGGAGCCCTTCATACTCTGTTGTATTGTTGGTCACCTCTTCCCGGGCAAAGTGCATCTGGACGACGTACTTCAAGTGCTCCCCGGAGGGGGCAACGAGAAGCACACCAGCTCCTGCACCTTGTAGGGAAAAGGCGCCATCGAAATACATGATCCATTCCTGGGGCACTTCTTTGCCGGGGATACCTATTTCCAGCACTTCCTCATTAGGGGTTGGCGTCCATTATGCAATAAACTTTGCCAATGCCCTGCTCTGAATTGTTTATGTGCTCTCAAACTTCAGGCCAAAGCTGAATAACTCCAAAGCCCATTCCGCTATTCTGCCAGTAGCCTTAGGGTTTCGGAGTATCCTTTGCAACGGGAAATGAGTGAAAACCATAATCTCATGGGCTTGGAAGTAGTGGCGCAGTTTTCTTGAGGCCATGATGAGACCAAAGATCAACTTTTGTATGCCATAGTACCTTGATCTGACTCCCTGTAGTAGGAAACTGACAAAGTACACTGGGCACTGCACCACTTTCTTCTTTGCCGCATCCTTGGGGTCGCCCTCGCTGTCATGCCCATTTCTGCCCTGATCCTTGTCTGGCTCTGCAGGTCCTTGCTCATCTTCTGTTTCTCCCACCTCCCGATGTGCCACCTAAGGCTGCACTAACCACTTGATTGGTTGCTGCCAAATATAGCAACAACGGCTCTTGTGGTTTGGGGGCAACCAAAATGGGCACAAAGGACAAGTAGGCCTTCAACTCTTGCAAAGCTGCATCTGCTTCTGGGGTCCACTTCATGGGTCCTGCCTTCTTCAGGATTTTGAAGAACGGCAGGGCGCGCTTGGCAGACTTGGAGATGAATCTGCTTAGCGCGGCAATACACCCTGTCAAACGCCTCACATCCTTGACTGTCCTGGGCGCTTGAATCTGTTTGATAGCTTTGATCTTGTCTGGATTGGCCTCGATCCCCTGATGGGACACAAAGAGACCAAGTAGCTTGCAGAGGGAACGCCAAACACACACTTCTCCGGGTTGAGCTTCAAGTTGATCTTGTGCAGACTAGCAAATGTCTCCTCCAAATCCTGGATGAGGGTAGCCCTGTCCTTGGTCTTGACCACAATATCATCCATATAAGCATCAATGTTTCTGTGTAGTTGTGGCCCAAAACCAATCTGGACTGCCCTTGCAAAAGTAGACCCAACACTCTTTAATCCAAATGGCATGCGGACAAAGCAGTACGTACCGCATGGGGTGATGAACGAGGTCTTCTTTTTGTCTTCCTTGGACATGAAGATCTGGTGATATCCAGAATATGCATCCAAAAAGGAGAGCAAATCACAGCCTGAAGTGGAATCCACAATCTAATCAATGTGCGGCAAGGTAAATGGGTCCTTCGGGCAAGCCTTATTGAGATCCGTGAAATCTATGCAAAGCCTCCATTTCAGGTTGGCCTTCCGGACAATCACTGGATTTGTCAACCATGTCGGATGCAACACTCCTCTGACCAAACCAGTCGCCTCAAGCTTCTTGATTTCCTCTGCAATGAACTGCTGCCTCTCCAAGGCCTGCTTCCGAACTCTCTACTTGACGGGTCGGGCGTGTGGGCAGACATCAAGGTGGTGCTCGATTACCATCCTGGGAACACCGGGGATATCAGATGGTTGCCAGGTAAACACATCGATATTCCCCCACAAGAAGGCAACGAGCATGCTTTCCTATTTGTCATCAAGGGTGGTGTTGATAGTGAAGGTACCATCAATGCTAGCCAGCCCTATCGGGACCTTCTTCACTTGGGGTGCAACAACCTTGGATCTCTTGTTGTTGGAACTCTCCGGCAAGTCATCAATAGGCGCAGCGCACTCCGAAGAGGTACACTTCCCGGATTCCTTCCCAGCGTCCCTGTTGTCCTTCTTATTTCCTCTATTCTCCTTGGCGGGAACTGCTACTGCCACTGCCTCTGCCGCGACTGCATCCCGGTACATGTTATCCACGTAAATGGTTGCATCCTTCTCATCTCACAGGATGGAAATGACTCCTACCGTCCCGGGCATCTTCAAGGTGTTGTAGGCATAGTGGGATGCCACCATGCACTTAGCCAGGGTTGGGCGTCCAAGGATCCCATTGTACAGTAGGGGGAGGTCAACCACATCGAACACAATTTTCTCAGTCCGATAGTTCAGCTCCCCTCCAAATGTCACCGAAAACTTGATATTTCCCTTAGGATGACTCCTGCCGGGATTAACTCCTTGAAACATGCCTGTGACCCTTAGCTCTTCCTCTGCTATCTGAAGTTTTCTGATGACCTTCGGGGAAATCAGATTCGACCCGGCCCCGCCGTCAACCAACATCTTCGTGACCTTGAGATTGCAAATTGTTGGAGAGACCAGCAATAGCAAACACCTGACCGCAGTGGTACGGTCAGGATGGTCCTCTTCGTCAAAGATGATGGGTGTGCGTGACTATTTGAGAGGTTTCCGAGCCTCGGGCGCTGGCTCCATGGCATTGACCTCACGTGCCCACCGTTTGAGGTGGCGGTGAGAGGAGCGTAGGGATGCACCCCTGTCAATGCACAGGGCGCCAGTGGCCTTCTGGAACTCCTACTCACTGGTCTCCTCTTCATCCCCTCCATCACTCTCATCATTGCAAGCTTCCTTCTCTCGACCCCTGGCGGGTTTTCCTTGGTTCCAAAAGGGTTTGCCAGGGCGATTTGGTTCACCGCCTTAGCCCTTACCGCCAGCAGCATTCTGACCTTTTTCCTTACCATGCTTCTCATATTCTGCTCTCCGCCTCTTGACGAGCTGCTCAACCTGATAACACTCTTGAAGGTCATGGCCCTTGGTCCGATGAATCTTGCAGTATGGCCCGTCACCTTTCCCAGCCTTCTCGGCAGCCGCAGCTTCCCGGCAGTCAGCGCACATGGCAGCCTCCTTGCCGGGAGCTTCGGCTTGAGCCTTCTTGCTGGTACTAGGTGAGCCCGATCCTTCGACAGTCATTACTGCCTTATCCTTGCGCCTCTTGTTGCACTTCTTGCTCTTCTTCTAACTGGTGGATTTGTTGTTGTCCTCTGAGTAGACGTTGATGCAATCCTCTTCTTCTGGGAGTTTCCTTCCCTCCTCCATCCGAGTGTGCTTTTCCACCAAAGTGTAAAGCTCCTTTATAGTCTTGGGCAACCGCATGTTCATCTTGGAACGAATCATGCGGTTGCACACATTGGACAGAAAAGCAGCTATCACTGTCGGTGGATGGATATATGGGATATGAAGGAAATATGCCATAGAGGAAATAATAAAGTTGTTATTTTATATTTCCTTATATCATGATAAATGTTTATTATTCATGCTAGAATTGTATTAACCAGAAACTTGATACATGTGTGGATACATAGACAAAACACCGTGTCCCTAGTAAGCCTCTACTAGACTAGCTCGTTAATCAAAGATGGTTAAGTTTCCCAGCCATAGGCATGTGTTGTCATTTCATGAACGGGATCACATCATTAGGAGAATGATGTGATGGACAAGACCCATCCGTTATCTTAGCATGTTGATTGTTTAGTTTTATTGCTATTGCTTTCTTCATGTCAAATACATATTCCTTCGACCATGAGATTATGCAACTCCCGGATACCGGAGGAATACCTTGTGTGCTATCAAACGTCACAACGTAACTGGGTGATTATAAAGATGCTCTACAGGTATCTCCAAAGGTGTTTGTTGGGTTGGCATAGATCGAGATTAGGATTTGTCACTCCGAGTATCGGAGAGGTATCTCTGGGCCTTCTCGGTAATACACATCATGATAAGCCTTGCAAGCAATGCGACTAATGAGTTAGTTATGGGATGATGTATTATGGAACAAGTAAAGAGACTTGCCGGTAACGAGATTGAACTAGGTATGAAGATACCGACGATCGAATCTCGGGCAAATAACATACTGATGACAAAGGGAATAACGTATGATGTCATTACGGTACGACCGATAAAGATCTTCGTAGAATATGTGGGAACCAATATGAGCATCCAGGTTCCGTTGTTGGTTATTGATCGGAGAGGTGTCTCGGTCATGTTGTAGGATCGAAAGTATGTCTAGAGGGGGGGGATTAGACTACTTGACCAAATAAAAATCTAGCCTTTTCCCAATTTTAAGTCTTGGCAGATTTTAGCAACTTAGCACTAGTCAAGCAATCAACCTACACATGCAAGTCTAAGAGTATAGCAGCGGAATGTAAAACATTGCACATGAAGGTAAAGGGAGGAGTTTGGAGGGAGCAAACACATTGTAGACACGGAGATTTTTGGCATGGTTCCGATAGGTGGTGCTATCGTACATCCACGTTGGTGGAGACTTCAACCCACGAAGGGTAACGGTTGCACAAGTCCATGGAGGGCTCCACCCACGAAGGGTCAACGAAGAAGCAACCTTGCCTATCCCACCATGGCCATCGCCCACGTAGGACTTACCTCACTAGGGCAGATCTTCATGAAGTAGGCGATCTCCTTGCCCGTAAAAACTCCTTGGTTCAACTCGACAATCTTGTCGGAGGCTCCCAAGTGACACCTAACCAATCTAGGAGAAACCACTCTCCAAAAGGTAATAAATGGTGTGTTGATGATGAACTCCTTGCTCTTGTGCTTCAAATGATAGTCTCCCCAACACTCAACTCTCTCTCACTGATCCGGATTTGGTGGAAAGATGATTTGAGTGGAAAGCAACTTGGAGAAGGCTAGAGATCAAGATTCGTATGGTTGGAATGGAATATCTTGGTCTCAACACATGAGTAGGTGGTTCTCTCTCAGAAAATGAATGTTGGAAGTGTAGGCATGTTCTGATGGCTCTCTCCATGAATGAAGAGTGGGTGGAGGGGTATATATAGCCTCCACACAAATACTAACCGTTACACACAAATCACCAAACTCGGTGGGACCAAATAATGAAACTCGGTCAGACCAATTTAGTTCATAATGTGACCGTTAGTCATTTCGGTGGGACCGATATGATCAAATCTGTGGGACCGATGTGCTAGGGTTAGGGTAAAACCTCATCTCGGTTTGACCGATTACACAAACTCAGTGGGACCGATTTTGGTAATAAGCAAAACAGAGAGTTGGTCAGACAAACTCGGTGGGACCAAATCGCTCATTTCGGTGAGACCAAAACGTTACGAAAGGGAAACAGAGAGTTTGCATTGCGAACTCGGTGGGACCGATCACTCATCTCGGTTGGACCGAAACGTTATGAAGGCAAATAGAGAGTTTGCAATCCCATCTCTGTGGGACCGAGATCCCTATCGGTAAGACCGAAGTGACCAGGGTTTGTGGCCGTGGCTATATCAAATGAACTCGATGGCGCCGGATAGAAAGTTTCGGTGGGGCCGAGTTTGACTTTTGGTTTGGGACATATGTGGATATGAGAAAGTAGTTGAGGATTTTGGAGCATATCACTAAGCATTTTGAGCAAGCAACCCATTAAGAATCACCTCATCCCCTTTTAATAGTATTGGCTTTTCCTATGGACTTAATGTGATCTTGGATCACTAAAAGTAAAATGTAGAGTCTCGAGCTTTAGAGCTTGAGCCAATCTCTTGTCCTTAGCATTTTGAGGGGTCCACAATTCTAATCCATGCCATGCCAATCATTGAGCTTTCCTGAAATATTTATCTTGAGATATCATTAGCTCAATGAGCTATATGTTGTCAGGAATTACCAAAACCACCACTACGAAAAAAGACACATCCGTGACATTTTGGGCTGAACGAAAAAAATTTCTGTCATACATATGACACTTCTATGACGATAATTGTGACAAAACCCGGTATCATCATAGATGTGGTGGGCTCCTACTTCTATGACAAAAAATCATGACAAAAAATGGCCTTTTCGTCCTGGGCGGGACGGAGACGCAGCTGCATGACATTCTTTGGGCCGTCCATGATGGAAAAAACCGTGGTAGAAGCGAGGGCGAGGAAAATTTCGGGGAGTTCCCGGTTACGGTGGGAGGTCGGGGGCCGAGTGATGCGCGTTTCTCTCGTACACGTACGCGCATGTGTGCGAGGCATTGGCTCTAAGTGAACCCGAGCGAGGCGTTGGGATCTAACTGAACCCGAGCGATTGCACTGCAGGCTACGCGTTACTGAACCCGAGTGATCGATCGATGGCTGTTAACTGATCCCGATCGAGCGATTCCTTCGCTGCTGCTGCTAACTGAAGCCGATCGATTGGATGAACAGTGAGCGTTGCGGGGGGGGGGGTTGGATGAACAGTGAGCGGTGGCATTGCCTCTGGATGAACAGGACCCCGTGGTGTGGAGGGCTGGATGAACAGTAGACGGTGGAGGGGTGCCCGTGGAGGGGTGGTTGAACAGGACCCCATGGTGTGGAGGGCTGGATGAACAGTAGACGGTGGAGGGGTGGTTGAACAGTAGCCGGTGGAGTAGCGCGCGGTGGAGGCTGGATGAACAGGAGCCCATGGAGGCTGGAGGAGGTCGACGGTGGAGATGAACAGTATCCCGTGGAGTCCCGTTTTGCGGTACGCCACACCCCTCCCGATGAACAGGACCCCCGTTTCGACCGTAGGAGGTCCATTTCGTCCGTTTTGCGGTACGCCACACCCCTCCTGATGAACAGGACCCTCGTTTCGACCGTAGGAGGTCTGTTTCCTTCGTTTTGCAGTGCGCCACACCCCTCCTGATCAACAGGACCCCCGTTTCGACCGTAGGAGGTCTCTTTCCTCCATTCTGCGGTACGCTAGGCCTCGTTTCCATCGCCTGTTCCGTCCAAGCCCTCCCGATGAACACGACCACGCATTCCGTTCTGACCCAGCCGGTTGGCTCCCACGCGTTCCGTTGCCTCCTGATGAACACAACACATTCCGTTGCGTCCCGATGAACACGACGCATTCCGTTGCCTCCCCATGAACACGACTCATTCCGTTGCCTCCCCATGAACATGACACATTCCGTTGCCTCCCCATGAACACGACGACGACATTGTTTCTCCGTTCCGACCCAGCCATGTACACGAGCCCTGGCCGTACGTATGCGTGAGTAGGCGTTCGAGATCCTGCCCGTATGTACACATACATGGCCGTATTTTCTTTCTTGCACCCTGGCCGTTGTACGTACATATACATGCTACGTGCGCGCCTCTACTATGACAAGTGCGCGCCTCTACATCGACCAGTATGTACGTACATGTTCGCTACCAGAATGACAACGCTACGTACGCTTCGACCAGGTGGGTCCCGACTGTCAGGCACTTCCTTGGGTGCGAAGATGTAGCTGGTGGGTCCCAACAGTCAGGGGGGGTGAATCGTTTTGTTTTTTTTGCCCGAGCGCACTTCCTTGCATGCAAAGGTGTAGCTGCTGGGTCCCAGCAGTCAGGGGAAGGTGTAGCTGGTGGGTCCCAGCAGTCGGGGGGCGAATCGTTTTTTTGACGCACTTCCTTGCATGCGAAGATGTAGCTGGTGGGTCCCAGAAGTCAGGGGGCGAATCATTTTTTTTCATACGCACTTCATTGCGTGCGAAGATGTAGCTCGTGGGTCCCAGCAGTCAGGTGGCGAATCTTTTTTTTCACAAAATACGGTGGCCCGTCCGATGGGTCCCCGCTGTCAGGTGGAGGAATAATTATTTTGCGCGTAATAAGGAGGCACTTCCTTGAGGCTGCCGTGGACCCAGCTGTCAGCCTCTCCACGTACAGTCCACGCCGATGGAAGTCGTTCCTTGACCACGTTGACCACGTTGCGCCGAGAGCACCAGTGCGATGGACAACGGCGAGGCCTAGGAAGGGGACGACGCGGAGCCGGGGAAGACGTAGCAGTGGATGCACACGCGGAGAGGAGTACGAGGGTTCACTGGTTCGGCTGCGCTGCCGTCGCCGCAGAATAACAGGGGGTGTGGGTGAGTGGAGGGATGGTCTGGCCAGCGGTGGGAGTAGTAGGGGGCAGTGAGGCCTCCGCGGCAGCACAGCAGGCCACGGGAGGCAGGAGCAAGCGGCACGACCGGCGCTGCTTTGGGCGGCTGGAGCAAGAAACCAAAGGTTGAAGAAGCACGATGGCTGTTGGATGGACATCGTACGGTCACTACAGCTAGAATCATTTATATTGACTAAGTTGACAAAGCCCTTGGTACGTCAACTTAGTAGGCGGGTTGACCATTGACGGCCGGTTAGCTTCTTGGCGGCGACGTGGAGTCGGCGAGCTGTGCTGGAGAGGAACGCTGCTTCTACTTAACTGCTGGTGCAGTTGGCTGATTGACACGTGGGCCCAACAGGCCATATGTCAGTTATGCAACTGCACCTGCAGTTAAGTCACTGAAGCTTCTGTTCGGCTCAGCGGGACACAGGTGGGTAGCTTCGGTTAATTAATTAGACCTCCAGCGCACCCCTTTTTAGTTGAAGAATGTATGAAATGTAATAAAATCCGGCATGTTTATATGAAATCTGACCGTGTATGAATGAATTTATTTTGATTAGTTCAAATTCCTGTATCACTGGCATTGGATGAACATGCAAAACAATACGTACTAGCATTATTCCCAGGGTGATCACCTCGTTCGCAGCAGTTTCACATGTACTCCCTCTGGTCCTTTCTAGTCTGCATACAAGTTTTGTCTGTAGTGAAAGTATCTCTACTTTGACCAATCTTATACAAAAAAGTATGCACTTTCACAATGTGCGGAGTAAAAAGGAACAGAAGGAGTACAAAGAGTTTGAGAAACTTTTTAGCATTTCTGTACATTGCAATCAAACACACAGGCCTGGAAGTTCATAGAGAACTTTCAAAACAATCGATGATTATGCATCTCAGCGACTCACATGTCAGAGGCAATATTTACTTCACAACTAAAAAATAAAGAAAAAATTGATCGACGCTGCTGACATCAAAGGGCGTCCCATTCGAAAATATCAAACGCATGTCTTGCTAAAATCAATGAGCAAAATTTGACAAGGTTTTCCCATTCCAAAATATCAAATGCCTACAATTGTGGAATGGGCAGGGTTTGCCATCAGTTCAGACATTGACATGGCACCTCGTGCTAAATAAACGAGCTGTTCTTTTTGTGCAGTTCCACCAGAATCAACCAAATTCGCGCATAGCTTGTATGATTTCGCCCTTATATGTTGCAACGCCTTGAACTTATCGGCGCCTCCTTTCTTGTGGTGGAAATGAATGATTCGATGTATTCATGAACATTTTGTGCAGTTCCCATTGAAATCAAGTTGAGCACCCCTGTTTGCACAAATACAAAAAAGTGATTAGTATACAACAAACTGTACTATGAATCGACAGTTTCAACAGGCACATACATGGTCCATGTAGGGCACACTTTTAGAAAAATAGAACTCACCAGAAAGAATCCTAGAACAACATTGTACTCGCGCATCACAACAAAAAAATGGAGATTTGTAAGTCCTTCTGAGCTGAAGTTAGTTTGGTCTTGTGGGGAGTAATGTAACCATCCTTCAACTGCTCCTTCTGATGAGAAGATAGACAGGGCTTCTTCATCATGGCATAATCGGAACTAGTCACTTCACGTACTCCATATTCTTCTTCAGAGGAAGATGATCCTGTTGTGCAAAGACAAGAGGACTACTAAATGCTAGCATCCCTGTTTGCTCAGAAAAAAGGAAAGGAAATATTTAAAACAGCACAGATTAAGCACTTCTCAAGGACAATACCACTTTTTCATGACAGTATCTAAACAGTAGCACAACACCAATAGAGATGACAAAGCTCAGTCATATGGATGAAATCAGTGGGCGAGTACCAACCTTTGTCAGGAGGCTTATTGTGTAGAGCATACAGATGAAGCACTTCTCCGGAACCATCTGTTGCTATCTACGGTGGTGGCCATGCTTATTATATACTCCTCGATTAGTTTAATGTTTCCAACATCTTCTTGTGCACTTCCACTAAAATATATGGTATCTTCAAAGAAGATCCCTGTTTGCACAAGTACAGATAATTACATATTACATTAAGAGTGGCATCAAATCAGTGGCAAAACAATTGCTCGTTCCAGCCATAGCAATAAAATAAGATGCAAAACTATATCATTACCTGTGTCATCACAGTTCCAGTGCTTCATTACAGCACCGGAGTTGATTTTTGTTTTTCTTCCGCTTGTTCTTCCCCTTCATCACTTGGTTCAATAACAGACAAGCTTCGCCTTCAACGTAAGATTTGGCATGTCAATTAGGGAGCACAAGTATAGTACTAAACTTAATTTTCTAATGAAAGTGGCAAAATACAGGCCAACAGTTGTGAAATATCCTTATCTTACCTCAATGGGATATTACGGAGCATATACAGATTGGAAGTCTTGTCTCCATTTGTGCAGTTCACTAAAATCAAGCAGCATTATCGTATAAGTAGCACACCATATGAAAGCACACTGTAGAATCATGTGAAAGAAGGCTAGTACTGACCTCTCATGATGCGGAATTTAAACAACTCACAAGAAGAAGATCTGAACCAAATTCGCCTTAACGGATAGGAAGTAAGATCTCAGCTTGTGCAGTTCCACTAAGATCAAGCAATCAAGCAACATTGTCGGTGTGACATTTTGGTTGAACTGCACAAAACACTCTTAAAACAGAAGTGTTTTGTGTAGTGCAACAAAAGGTCACAATGGCAACGAGGTCAAGTAGATAACCCTGTTTACACAGAGGTGCAAAGGAAACAATTAGTGGTCAATAACGGTGGATGACACAGAAGCCAACAAAAAGAAGCATCTACCTTATCTAAATTGGAAAGAAAGCAAGACAATAGCATTTCTCAAATGGTGGCATTGATTAATATTAACATAGAGATTATATTAACAATAAAATTCGTTAAACATGTAATTTTGTTTTAACTGTGGCATTGCATCAATTTTCCAGCCGCATTATTAAAGGTTATTTGTTTATAGGGACATTTTGGTGTAGGGACTAAAAAAAACTTCGTGTCAGTCCCATCTAAACCAAACAGGAGGGAATTTTAGGGACTAAAAGTGGGCATTTGGGACTAAAGAAAGAAGACCCCGAGGGAGTCTTTTTGGGACTTTTTCCAACAGTTGCCCCTGCCACGCATAGCACCTTGTCTCTATTAGTTCATTACTAGGGGTAACATGGTCTTTTAGCATGTCATTTAACAACCTCTAGTCCATGTTTAGTCCCTGGAACCAAGCAGGTAGGGACTAGGGAGTTTTTAACCAAACAGGGCCTTAGATTAACAACAGCTAATGAGTTGCACGGGACAGTGGATGCACCAGCACCATGTGCATCTACCGATGTACTGTGGTCATGCACAGTCTGTTGCAACAAAGAACAAACAACCAAGGAGCATATTTGTGTTGGTCCCAGTTTTGTTATCTTTAGACACCTTTCCTTATGTGAGCGCAACAAATCTAGTCCTGCTCAAACTCTATAGCCTTGTCCCTTCCTTTCCTTTTTGAACTAGTACTTTCACCCCTTCCTTTCCTCTTTGAACCACGTCCTAGATTTATGCGATACAACTTTCCCCACTACTTTCCCCCATTCCTTTCCTCTTTGAACCACATCCTAGATTCATGCTATACAACTTTCCCCCCTTCATTTCCTCTTTGAACCACGTCCTAGATTCATGCAATATACAACTTTTCCCACTACTTTCCCCCACTCCTTTCCTCTTTGAACCACGTCCTGGATTCATGGTATACATGCAGCTAGAGCAATGCATGTGGAGTAAGTAAATTATACCTTAAGGTTCTTGGGGCGTGGTTCGGTGGGCGACGGGACGGGGACGAAGAAGAAGGGGTCGGAGGACCTCCCGCGCCGCCGCTGGGTGGAAAGTGAACAGCTGCGCTGGTAGTCCCTCGGCGACGGCGACAGCGCTAAGCCTCCTTCCTTTCCCGGCAGACGGATCCTGCCGGCTCTTTGAGCAGCAGTGAGGGGAGAAAGAGGCCAATGAAGTCTTGTTTAGATCTGGAGAGGGCGAGAGAGTGTGAAGAGAGCAACTACAAGCACTAAGGCTCCAGCGGGAGAGGGCGAGGGAGTGTGAAGAGAGGAACTACAAGCGCTGAGGCTCCAGCGTGTATATATATACTGGAGAGAGAGTGTGAAGCATGCAAACCCTAGAAAATATTTTGACCAGTCAAAGAATCCTCCTGGCACAAATTATGCTCAAGTGTAGTTATCGAACCCGAGACCTCAAGTTTGATGAGCGAACAAGCTAACCAGTTACACAACCCTCCCGTTATGTTCAACGAGAGGGAAATAACCTTTTATACATTCCTGCATTCGTGTGACAAGCATGCCATGTTTTTTTGTGTTTGGAATTCATTGGGATTTCAATCATAATCGTGTCATGTGGCTTTGGTAGTAAGACTATCCACAGTGGTGCAGAAATAATGCAGCCTTAGTCACCTTACCTCTCTCCACGTAGTACGTTGGGTCCCACCAGTCAGAGGGTGAAACAAACAAATTAATAAGAAAACTTAAAAGCGCCAGCAGTGTTTCTTACCTCACACATCTCGCTACTGCTCGGGAACACTGTCCAATTGATCCCTCTGTTCACTCACGTACAATTTGAAGTGAATCCTTATTATAACATGCACACAAATTTTGGGCACTTGTATTCGACTTAAGTCAGTGTGCCACCGTATCTCGTATACTTACTACTCCCTCCGTCTAGGTGTAATAAGTCACGTTAGAAGGTGCAACGGGGCCAAGGTGCGTGCGTGTGTGTGTGTGTTTAACGGCATGTGTGTTCTAGAGAGAGCGACAGATCGACCTACTCCTACAGAGATGTTGTGTAGTGTACGATTTTAGCCGCAAGAGTCGGTGCATCCTCTCATTTCCGGGCGTGTCCGGTAGGGACATGCGGACAGCTGCCACGCCCGCTCCTGACTAGCCTGGCCCACCCAAAGCCCCTCCATCGCCCGCGCGCGCTTCCCGCCCGAAACGGTCAGCGCCGCTCCAAAGAATCAGTGCCGCATTTATGCCCGGGCAGAGTGGACGCGGCCTCTCACTGGCGCAAGAGTGTTGGTTGCTTCGTCTGTCCAACTTACTGCTGGGTCTATGTGATTTGACGGCTCATTGGTCTTTATTACCGAGGTGGTAGGACTGCTGAATGTCCCACGCTTTCGGCGAAAGGAGGTACTACTACTAGATTACAATTTTCTCCATTCTTAAAGCGGAGGCATGCAAGAGCAGTGAAAACACGCAGGCTCAGTGATTACATGGCCCACCTCACACTATCACCGTGCGACACCTAACTCTTTACATAGTACTCCCTCTGTTCCTAAATATTACTCGATGAGTCCCCGCGCGTTGCCACGGAACAATGGTATATCTCTCTGCGCAAAATTATCGATTTCATAGAACTAAAAAAACTCTATAACCGCATGACAAATGTGGTAGCCAAACTAAATAAACTCCCATCATCATTTAGATCATCCTACATAAGGAAAAAAGATCAGCCAACTCCTACTGCATAATGGGATTATATTTTTCTTTTTGACATGTTAGTGGGACTTAAAAGCTCACTTACATGCATCCTACTGGTGCATGCTTGCATGCAGACATGTTGATGTGATTTAAAACCCACTCACATGCATGTGCCATGGTATTTCTGCATGCTTGCATGTGGCTTAGTGCGGAGCCTCTCAACGTCTAGATGAGACGGCTATTATGGACTGATTTACTTCATCTAACGGCTACATCAATTTTGATGATGTGGCTCAAGGAGAGGATAGAGAATTCCTAGTAGTGGGGGCTAGCTATTACTAGTAGATAAGTCTTTGTAGAGATTCCACTACATACAGAACAAAATGAATGAATCTACACTTAAAATGCATCTATATACATCCGCATGTGGTTCATGGTGAAATCTCTACAAAGACTTACGTTTAGGAACGGGAGAGACGGCGTACTAAGCAAGCTTCTCCTCGTTCTGCGAGTTGACGGGACACATCAAAAGTACTCCAGTGTATAGAGCCTTGCCTCTAAGGTAGGCCCCACATGGTTTGCCTCTTTTTTAACATAACACGTCAAGTCGCAATTTGTTTGTTAACCCGTGGTAGACGATCCTCCCTCCACCAAGTGGACAACCAGTACACATGCCAAATTACCACGTGGGCTGCCTTTTTCGTACAGAAATGAGCTCCACCGTGTACCCGCGCGGGTGTGGTTGGGAAAGAGACGGGAGTACGTGCGCCGTGCATGCACCTCTTCTCTTCGTGCACGTCCCCCACCTACGTGGGTGTGTGTGAGAGATACAAACCGCGTTCGTGAGTTTTTTGTTTTGGGGTGGGGGTGGGGGTTGATTTTGTGAATTATTTGTGGGAATATGTGTCGATGACATCTCAAACAAAATTTTGCATGCAATGTGTGTGAAATGGAGGCCTATCCATATCATACATAGAGGGTCGGGCAATCCACGAGAAGAGAGGGAGGGGTCATAGCTATCGACAGAGTCGAAGAGAGGATCAAGTGGGTGGGTGCGAGATCGATGAAGAGAGCCATCGAAATTGTGTGTGTGTGTGTGCAAGTCAAAGATATAGGGCGACTGGCCTACCGGAACGTTAGAGGGCACATGTCAAGTTTGTGTGTGGCAGGGAGACATGACTAGAGCGCTTGATGTATCGGTGTGTGTGGGGGGGGGGGGGGGGGGGGGGGGGGGGGTAGGCAGAGGCCTAACTATAGAGGTAGAACGACTCGTATATGTGTTGAGATGGAGAGACCCAGCTATGTCTTGAGGGAGATCGGTCGACATCCATACATAACCAAAGGACAGGAAATATGATGGGACAGAGAGAGAGAGGGAGGGAGAGGGAGGGAGAGGGGTAGAGTGTCGGACGGGTGATGGAGTTGCTTCTCAAAGATGGTGGGAGAGGCCTACTAGACAAACTGAGGGTGGAACTGCAATGTTATCAATACGAGTGGGGATGTGTTTCTGTGAGTGCCTGTGCATGATAGATCTGTCGGGACGCATCCATGGATGATGAAGGGGAACCATGTGCTTGCTAAGCAAACCTAACTAGATCGGTAGATCAATTGTTGTTTGTCGGAGGAAGGGAGAGACACAACTAATGAGGTAGATTGATTGACATGTGGGTAAAAACGAGTTATAAGGACCTAGCTAGCTATATGTATAGCGAGAGATCGGTCGGTGTACGTCCATTTGTTAGAGGCAAATAAGGCCCAACGAGACGGATAGACAGAGAGAATGGAGCTAGGAGGTGGTGTGAGAGGCCCAACTACTAGCTAGATAGGGGGAGGAGTGTGCGGTTGTGAGATCGATGAAAAGAGGGGCGAGAGTTTACACGTGTGTCTGGCCATATGAGAGACACGAGGTAAGGA
The DNA here is from genome assembly GCF_003073215.2 of Triticum urartu. NCBI lineage: Eukaryota > Viridiplantae > Streptophyta > Magnoliopsida > Poales > Poaceae > Triticum > Triticum urartu. The sequence continues at coordinate 260,667,066 of NC_053026.1, read as the reverse complement.
CACATAAAGGAGGAGATTGAAGGTGTGTGTGTATGTTGTAGGCAGGCATCGCTGGAGAGGTTTATCGATCGGTGTGTGTCGGAAAGGAGTTGTGGAGACTCTGGGAGAGCAACCTAAAGAAAACAAATGAATGTGCCCTGTGTATAGAATGCCGAGGGAGGGGGAGGGCGAGGAGGGCGTGTGCATGCACGAGAGAAAGTTAGTGGTAGCTACAAAGGTTAGAGGATTGTGTGGGTGTAAGAGACTAACAAAGATCATAATTTGATATGAAAGTGGATTCATATATTTGAATAGGATATCATAGTGTTTTAAACATTGCATGCATGAATATAGCGGTGATACACGTGTTGTGCACATGTTATACCATAATGTGATAATGCATGGCGTTTGCAACTCACAGCTAAATGCCGAGCAATCTAAACCATACTATACATCAAACAATCTCACATTTTATTTGAATTTGTGATAATGTGTGGCGTTGTCAGCTTACAACTAAATATCGAACAATCTAAACAATACTATATATCGAACATTCTCACATTTTATTTGAATTTTTGGTAATGTGTGGTGTTTGCAACTCACATCTAAATACATGTAGGCATAGGGGGCGGGGAACCATACATAATGTGATAAACACATTATACATATGAGACATGGTTTAGATTATGAAGATCTAGCTAGAGCTAGAAATGTAATGTGGTTTGAAATCAAAATAAAGTGGATTCAAAAAAATCTAGTTCGAGTTCATATAGTACACATAGTTCATATGTAACTCGAGACTAATCATGTGGTATGCTGTGAAGATAATACACAAATGATGGTTTAACTTGACAATAATGATGATTGTAGATCTTATTAAAATAGAGAAACGAATTCAAATGCTTTGACTTCACAACAATCATTACTGTAGATCTTATTCAAATAGAGAAACGGATTCAAATTTAGTTCATATTGAAGTGGTAGTATATACGTTTGGAATGCACTAAAACATTCATTTGAGTAGTAGGTTCCATGCATTATACACGTAGCGAAATATAACATGAATTCAAAGTTTTGAATGACATTTGCAGTGCCCATTGATTTGGTATAGTACACGTTAGGCTTGTCCGGAAATTTCAACCCGCACCTTGTTAGCCCGAAAAATTTAAGATATATCTTTGTCTCGCTGTGCTCTGACAACTCCCTCCATCTCAACCCGCGCCTTGCTATTCCGAAATTACAAAGCACGCGAAAACTCCCACCTCCTGTGAAATCCCGACACGTGAAATGCCCGTGGTACCCCTGAACCGAAAGAACCGCCTCAAACGGTGGGGGTACTTTCATAACTTACCCCACATTTCGGACAAGCGTGTCTCTAAGCCATGGTTCCCCACTGCCATCCCATCCGCCCACCCATTCGTACACCGAGGCCACGAAAACCCGCAACGAAACCCAACACCCTGCTCCGTCCGCCACCCAGCCGGAGCCTCTTCCCCGACGACGTTGTCCACAGCAACACCTCGACGTCCCTCATCCACCGTACCGGATGAGGATCTGTCGTCGATCTCATTGTCCCGCTGGTTCAACCACCCCGTCCTCCACCTCCAAGGAGCTGCCCCAATGTTCCCCTCGTCTTTCGCGCCACCTCCATTCCCACACCACCGTCTTCACCTGCACCACTGGAAGAGCATCATCATCACCGTTTCCTCGGATGAAGATGCGGCCTAATCGGCGCCACCAAAGAGGTTGTACACTAATCACCGCATTTTCTTCTTGATTCGATCTCACGGTGCTCTCGGCGCTTGGTCCCGAGCCGACACGGCGCGGCTCCATCCACGGCGGCGTCGCCGGCCACTTCCTCCACGGCGTCGCTCCCTCGGCGGCGACGTCCACATCAGTAGGAGCTACTACTGCTTTAGCTCTCGCTCGCGCTGCTGCTCTGCTCTTGCTCTCGGTCCCTGCCTGGTCTGCTCTTGCTATTGCTCTTGCTCGTGCTGCTGCTCTCGCTCTTGCTCTTGCTTGCGATGCTGCTCCGATTTAGCTACACTTCAGTCGACTGAATCGACTTTTGGGTCAATCGATTTTCAGGGGGTGGGGGGGCTCGCCGGGGTGAAGGAAGAACCAACCGCAGCGGGGAGGGGGGCTCGCCGGAGAGGTGCCCCACTATCTATCTTAGGGTTCAGGATGGCGATGGTGGTGGCCGGTGGTGGTGGGGCGTTGGCGGGGCGATGGCGTGAGGATCGCCGGAGAAAAACCTCGGCACGGGGGGGGCCTAGAGGGATGGCCGGGGCGGTGGCGGACTGGCGGTGGGGAGTGTTTTCGGGGCAGCGCACCGCCGACCGCGGGCTGTGGGGGCTGCTGTTTGGCCGGTGGTGGCTGGTGGCTCAGGGGGGTGGAGGTTGAAGATGAACTGCAGGCCCTTGATTTTGTATCCAATGGCTGCAAAATCGACTGACCAGAGATGAAAAAGTCAGTCGACCGACGTGTAGCCTCACCTTGCTAGTGTGTTTAGTTTCGATAGCAAAATTCAGTTTCGACAGTTAAGTTCAGAGATGATCGGCTGATGTATTTTACATCTAGCACTTTGTGGTTATGTATTTTACGTCATGTATTGGAGATGCTATTAGAATTCCACTCAGGTTAACGTTGTTTGTTGTCTCTCTTGTCCTGCTTTAGCCTCGGCGTCATACAACTCACCGGAGCTGCTCCAACGACGAAGCCCTCCATCACAGCGGAGCAGTACCTCGGGCTCCATCTCCAGACGCCTAAGATCTTCTTCCCCTCCTCCGACAGCAAAGTCAGCCGGAGCATCCTCACCGGCCAACCCAATCACGCTGAGATCGACATGGCTTCGCCAAAGAGGTTGTACACTTGTTGCATCTCTTTTTTACTCTACATGTTATATATATTGTCCACTGAGCACACGTATTTGTTCCTTTAGTGTCTCCTTGAAAGAAAAAACGTAGGAATTTTAATTTTCACTTGTCCTCATTTTCAAATTTCTATTCATGAAGCACAAGACTAAGAGATAGTAGCATAATAGCATTATAACCGTACATTTTCTTGTGGTTTGACTTAATCTCACCATGCTTTTTTGCATCCTGTGATCTTCCAATTGTTGTGAATCAAACACCCAGATTGGCAGAAATCCTGTGTTTTTAAATTCTCTGTTTTGCACGTGCATTCCTATCCTATTCCTGTCTATTTCCTATCCCTGCATTGTTGGAATCCTCCAATTCAAACGAGCCCTTACAGAATTACTTCTCTTACAGATAGTTGTCAAAGAAAACCTTGCGTGGTTTGTCCCACTCCTGCTGTGCCGTCGTCCACCCTAGCTCAGCTGCTCCAACGACAGAAGGGTCCAGCACAGCAGGGATCCGGCCTCCAGACTGTCTTTCGCCGCCTCAGATGTTCTTCCCCGCCGCTGGCAGCCATGAAAACTGCATTACCATCATCAACCGACCATATGACCACGAGGACTACACGGGTCCGCAAGAGAGGTCGCACTCTTTCGTGTCTGCTTACGTTATGCATCACTTAATATTACATGCTACTTTATCGTCCTGTTCACCGATTAAACTCTGAGTCAGCTCCAAACTAATGGTCAAACTTGAGTTTTTAAATGGTTGTGGGGTACATATCGGGGCCGCTATCAATAGTATCTATCTACTATCTGGTTAATCTCCGATGTCTACTATGAGTTTCATGTTGGGTGGGAAACAAACAGTAAAGAAGTCATTATCTGTATTTTTTAACTGAAGCCATTATCTACCTGCTATTATTGGTTTTGGGTCTATCCACAGGTTGCTACCATCACTCTGGATTTCTGCATGCACTCCTTACATAATCTCACTATGTTTTATTCCCATGCATGACAGTTATTGTAAACAATGGAACTGAACATGTAGAGCAAAAGAGACGAGCCTTGCGTGGCAATAAAATTTCATGCAGACGTCGCTCCATGGTAGGCGCAAAGGCAGCCCCCCCTCCACGCATTTCGGATTGTAATTGAGAGGAAGATATCTATTCTGAGGGGATTCAGAAGGAGAAGACAACTCCTATTTACCCCCTGAGGTCTTCGCTCTAACTTGGCATGCTGATGTTGGTTATATCATGCGTATGGTGTCTTGCATTGCTTACTTTATACATCAAATATGTCATCTGCTTAGTTTAGACATCCTTTGTGTGAATGCCATCTGTTTAGTTTATTCATCGTTTATGTGAATTATGCAATGTCATCTTGTTTAGCCAGGCATCATATATGTGAATTTTGCAATGCCATCCTGCTTAGCCAGTCATCTTATATGTAAATTATATCAGGCCATCCTTTTTTTCGTTACATATTACATTTGTCAACAATGTTAGTGCATTCAACTGCTCTTCGTGTGCATCAGCCATTTGACACGGTGATGGCAAATTCTGGAGTGAAAACAAGGTCTTCAGAGCAGACTATGCTATCTGACGAAGCGCATATCTCGCTGGTTACGGATAGCTCCTCAGAGGAGGATTCAGAGACAGATGACCAGTCCTATTCCCCCCCCCCCGAGGTTTATGCTCTAACTTGGCAGGGTTATGTTGCTCATATCGTGCGTATGGTGTCTCGCATTGCTATGTCATTTGATTAGTTTAGACATGCTTTGTGTGAATGCCACCTGTTCAGTGTCTAATTACCACATATGTGAATTATGCATTGCCATCTTGTTGCAAGACATTATATATGTGAATTATACAATGCTATCTTGTTGCAAAGGCATTATATATGTGAATTATGCAATGCCATGCTGTTTAGCCAATCATCATGTATGTGAATTATATCATGCTATCAATTTTTGTATTACGTGTTCCATTTGTCGACAACGTTTGTATATTCAACTACTCTTCCTGTGCATCAGCCATTTCAAGCGGTGATGGAAGTATCTGGAGTGAAAACAAGGTATTCAGAGCAGACAATGCTACCTGCTGAAGCAGACATCTTGCTGGTTACAGAGAGCTCCTTAGAGGAGGATTCAGAGACTGATGACCAGTCCTATTTCCCTCCTGAGGTCTATGCTCAAACTTGGCAGGGTTATATTACCCATGTCATGCATGTTGTCTTGCATTGCTTAGTTTTTACATCATATATGGATTGCCATCTGCTTACTTGCTTACTATATAAATCATATATTTGAATTATATCATGCCATCATGTTTACATAGTACATACACATCATCTATCTGAATTATGGCATGGCACCCCATTTAATAAAGACATCATATAGTTATATCATCTCATCCTGTTTAGTGTTTACAGTCATCATATTTTGAATTATGGCATTCTATCCGTGAATGTATGTGAATTATGGCATGCCAACCTATTTAATAAACACATTATACAGTTATGTCATGTCATCCTGTTTACATAGTCTCACATTTTGAACTATGTCTTTCCATCTTTTTTAGTTAGCCATCATAATGTGAAATTGTGTCATGCTATCTTGTTTAGTTAGCCATCATATATGTGAAATTGTGTCATGCTATCCTGTTTGTTTAGACAACATAAATATGAATTATTTCATGCCCTCTTTTATTCCCCACTATCCATTGCACATGTCTATCATACAATGTCTATACTTTCAATTACTTTTCTTGTTTATCAGCCATTTGAATTGGAGAGCGTGATGGCAGTATCTAAGCGAGTAACAACACGGTCTTTAGAAAAGATAGTGCTACCAGTTGATGCAGATAGAACCACGGGTGTACTTGCCCAAGGACTAGATCCACCACACATAACCCAGACTCTCGCAGACTGTACCCCTACCTAGTTGGATATAGAACCAGCTACACCCCTTCTAACCCCAACCCCGGCAGATAGTAACCCAGTTCCAGTTGACACAACACCGTCTCCACCACAGAGCACCCAAACACAAGCAGTTAGTAAGGGAACTGCAATGCCCAAAGCACGAGGACTACCACTCCGAATCCCAACTCAACGCTTAAAGGAGAAGAAGATTTGTTCTCAGGTCAGGTTCTGTAGCTATGGTTCATACTCCTTTGCTCTTGCATTACTGTATTTACTCATACCAACTATTTTCAAATTTGAAGGATGGAACTAAAACTCCAATGGCGCAACAGGTATGTTTTAAACATGTTTCTTTAACTGGTTTGCTGTTGTAACCTACTCTATGTTGATTTCAGTTTCAATTGAATAAACAGTTATGTTCTCATGTCATGCACATTACAAGTGTTGTTATTGCTCTATAGTTACCCACACTTATATTCTGTCTATTCTTCTTTGTCTTGAACAAATATTATTTGAACTGTGTCTCTATCTTGATTTGGCAACAAAAACTAGAATGATATAGACCATAAAGTGACCATGGTACATATATATATGTTTGTTTCATGTTGTTATCCTGTCTACTTTACTACTGAACTCATTTAACAAAATGAGTTTCATATACAACATGGTAAACATGTGATGTGTCTGCTTGTTTCCCTTTTAGAATGCGGACAAAATATTGGAGAACAGTACCACGTTATCCAATGGTAAAGGAAGTAATGCAGATAAGGTTCAAGATAGTGAGACATCCCTATTGGTCTCTAAGAAAGCTGATAAAAACTATCTTGACGACAGTGAGGGAACCCAAAAGTCATGTCTTGATGTAGTGTTCGAGTTACTGGCCACTACTGCTGGCACAAGCTCTTCGAACTCGCTGCCTGAATCAGTTCATCTTCTTGAGTCTCAACATCAAGTTGAAAGACATCGATCAGATGTGCTACGACAGGAAGCTGAAGGACTGAGGAAGTCCCTGCAGAATTCAGATGCATATTTTCTGGTGCAACAGCAAGCGCTGGAGGATTTAAGCGCCAAACAAGAGAAAGTTAATAAGATTGCTAAGCATCTTGCCAGCATTATGGGTACCCAGGATATTGTTTCTTGAGATCTCCTGAAGTGGTTTCAGTTCTGGATTTGTTTTGCTGTGGCGTTTATTTGCGCTGGTCGCCAACTTTGACAACCAGTGTATATGATATGCTGCTTTGTTCCCTATATTTGCACTGGTGGCGAACTTTGATGCCGAGTGGATGTAATATGTGTAATAGCTGTGATAGCCTAGCGTTAGTTGCTTGCTTATTTATTTCCTTGTTGTCTTATTTATTTGTTTGCTTGTAGTCATTGCAGTTCTTTTTCCGCGGTTAGCTAGTGGCTGCAATAACCTATTTTTTAAAACTAGGCCACAATAACCATGGGCTAATATTTACTGTAGTGACACTAGGCCTCCTACTAGCCATAGAAACAGTGGGCCTTCTACTAGCCGTAGAAACAATGGGCCTTCTGTGGGCCGTATCATCAATGGGCCTTATACGGGCCGTATGATCGATTGGCCAAACATGGGCCAAACAGACCGCATTATGGCCGTAAACGGGCTAGAGTTGGAATCGTCCGTTCATGGGCCGACCATAATAGGCCATCGTTAATAGGTCGTATTTGATGACGTTATGAAAACGGCCCAACGTATTAACGGACCACAAACGGGCCAACTGTAACCACGGGCTGAATTTGGCCCACAAGCAGAAAATGAAAGTGACGGGCCATAAGTAAACAAATGCTGGAAATGAGCCCAAGAATAAATGGGCTCTGAGAAGGCTGAAAGATAACATGGCCTGGAAACGGCCCAACGGAATAACGGGCCGTTAATGGGTATAAAGTGATACGCTGTTCATTATGGGCCAGTTTCACCACGGGCTGTTAATGGGTGTAAAGTGATACACTATTCCATACGGGCCAGTTTCACCACGGGCCGTTAATAAGCCAAGAGTTACATGGGCCTCATATGGGCCGAAAGACGTCATGGGCCATACATGTGCTAGAAATGAAAACGGGCTGGAATCATATTGGGTGGCCCAGATGACGCTACTGGGCCTAATTCGGATAGGGCATAACGGGACTTGGGTTAGTGGGCTGTAAATGGGCTATATGCGAACAGGCCGTTAACAGGCTTTACATGGGCCGGCCCGCCACCTTTTGACCAAGTCAAACGGGCCAGCCTTTTCACAGGAATGGGCCTCTGTTGGGCCATGCCATGTGTCGACGTATCATAGGCGCCTTCTGTTCAATGAGTGGATGACATCTGTCCCAACGATGAGCCGACACGTGTTTCCTCCAGCCAATGATGATTTTACACATGGAAAATCCCCATTGGTCGGGGCTGTTAACGGGTTATCGGATCCAAAACCCGACCCGATAGCTTAACGGTGTTCCGTTACGGTGGATGCCACATGTTGGTTACCCTTGACGAAAGCACTTCTGTGACGCGAGATTTATCGTCATGGAAGTGGACACTTCTGTGATGATAATTTTGGTAATTTCATGGAACACTTCTACGACAGCACAGGTATGACTATCTTGATTCTGTCATAAAATCGTCATGGATGTACATGCATGACAGAAAATACGACCTACTGTGACAAACACGTATCATCACAGAAGTGTATTTTTTTGTAGTGTACCCAGGGATAGTTGCACTTTCAATCTCCCCCTTTTTGGTAATTGATGACAACATATAGATCAAAGCTTCGACAAAATGATCATAAGATTGAAATACATCGTCGCTTTGAGAAGTATGTGATAAACAAGAGCTCCCCCTAAATTTGTGCATTATTTAAAATTTGCTTTTGAATGCAAATGCACAATCAATTAGGATCATGGGTTACTCTTCCATGTCACATACATCTTGGTGGAGCTCTCAAAATGATGGAAATTAAAAGCATGCACTCATCACCAAGAAAAGTGAATGATCATATAAGGATATAAAAGATAATGTCATCCAGGCAATCATTAATGTAGCATATGATCAAACACATGATCAAACAAGTATCTCACACAAACATAGAGTATCAACCAAGCACACAATAGAGTTAAATCAAAGGCAAGAGAGACAAAGAAGCAAAAACACTCTCTCTCGAAGCCTATGATCTATACATTTATCCCCCTTTGGCAACAAGTTACCAAAAAGTTCGAAAATGCATAGTGCTATGCGTCTCTAAGGCTTGGTCTTCGGGAGGTGGTGTAGAGAGAACTCCAAGGATGAAGGCATCTGCTGATGTGGTTGGAGCTGGTGGAGTGGGTGCTGGAGGTGGCACTGAAGCTGTAGCTGCTGGTGCTAACGATGTATCTCTAGAATCTGGTACTAGCACTCCAGCAGACCTCTGACCTCGTGGAACTCGCTGAAAAGCATCCATAGTTGCCTTCCCTCTCCTCTCCTCAGCTTCCCCCTGGAGCTGCTCAACTGCAGTCTGCATCTCAGTCACCTTGAGGTCAAGATCATAGAATTTTGTCTCAACAATCCTTTCCAAGCTCTCTTTGATTCTGAGTCAGGGTGGACAAGCCCTTCTCAATCCTCAATGTTGCTTGTATCAGATAACCCAATTGATCTTGTTTTCTATTCAGGAACACCTGAGATGCTTCCTCAGTAGTTGGCATCCTTGCAGCTTTTTCAGCCTTTGCCTTGGCTCTCTTCTCCTGTGCTTGAGCTGATGAAGGTTCATTCTCATTCATCACAACCGTGTTATCTTCAAGTTCTGGGTGCAAAGGTAAGTGCTCCTTGTCCAATAAGTAGGTGCATGTGCCCATGTTTGAGTTGATGAGCTCCTGAATGTGTGGAGCATACCCACGAGATCTTTTCTGGTCAGCAGCTGTCCTCTTGATTGTCTCCACAATCATACTCATGACCTTGAATTTTTGAGGTACATCAAAGTTTTGCAGCAAGTTGATGGAATGTCCTCTAATCATCTTGTGATCTCCAGACTTGGGTAGCAAAGTATGCCTTAAGATGGTGTTGATAGTAGGCAGACCAGACAACAGATAGTGCACAGATCCAAGCTTGTGTGTCTCCAAAGCTTTATCAAGGATCTCTTTGTACATGTTTGCCATAGAGTTGTGGTCTTTCTTCTTCTTGGCATACACATCCAAATCATCATCATGCTCCTCTGGGCATTGATTAACTTGGCCCCTTCTTCAACAGTTGATTGGTACCTCATACCTTCAGACATCCATACTATCCTTCCATTTGGATAGAAATGAGCAGTTGAGTAAAATTGCATAACTAGCTCATCATTCCATTTGGTCAACTTTTGACCCACAAACTCATCAACTCCACAAGCTCTGAAGCTTTCATGTACATCTGGGAAGAAGTCTTCATTCTCATCAATGAATTCCAATCGACCCATTTCATATCACAGACAATTAGCTTCTTCTCAAGCAGAATAGTCTCATAGAAATCCTATTGTTCCTTGGTGTGGAACCTATATATAGTCAACAGCAGTCCTCCTCCTCACAGCATAAGGATCAGTCAGTCCCCACAATCTTAGTCCTGCATCCTTCCTGATATTAATGTCCTCAATTACTGGATGAGCATCATTGTGGTCTGGAATCTTGGGTTTCAATTTTCTTAGCACTAGGGCTTCATCATCATCTTCTTCAACTTCAGGCATTGGGGCCTTGTTCTTCTCTTCAGCAGGAATGTTCCTGGTGCTTCTCTTGGGCTTAGAAGGCTTCTGAGACTTGGTGGTTGGGGCAGAAGCTTTGGGAGTAGTTTTGGGCTTTGAAGCAGTAGCCCCATATTTGATAGCATCTCCCATAAGCTTTTGTGACTTGGGTGCTGGTGCAGCATCCTCTTCCTCTTCCTCTTCTTCTGGATCTTTCATTATGGAGGATCTACCAAGAACTCTGGAAGTGGTCTTCTTGACCCTCTCCTTCCTCTTCTTTCCATCTCCAGCCTCTTTGGGTTCAAGAGTGAACTCCATAGTTTCTTGAGTGGAGGCTCTGGCCTTAGACTTAAGAATCCTTTTTGCTGGTGCCTTCTTATGTAACCCTGGCTTGGTTGTTGCAGCTGTGCCATACTCATTCTTCAGCACCTTCTTCTTGGAGCTGACTTCCTCCTCAGTGGCCACATAGTCCTCATCTTCAGAATCTGAGGCTTTCTTCTACCTTGACCTGGTGGCTGCCTTTGGCAAATTACTGGGAGTGCTCCTACAGTCATCATCTGAGGTACTTGAGGGACTAGTGCCATCACTCAATTGCACTTGCTCTTCTGACCTATTCTGGCTGTCGCTCTGGTCTGACATCTTGGCAAACTGACAGCAAACCCTGTGAATAGATATAGATGAGGTAGAATAGATGAGCATCACAAAATGTAGAGTTTTTGCAAAACTGATGACTCAAAAACTTAGTTTTTGTTCTCCACATAAAGAATTCCGGAGCTACCGATTTGTTAAACTCGGTGATACCGAAGCAAATTTTGGAACCTAAACTAGTGAACTCGGTCAGACCGAGTCACAGTTCGGTGGCACTAAGACTGCTAGGGTTTCACAAAGAATCGAACTCAGTCACACCGATTTGCAATTTTCGGTTAGACCGAAAACACATGTGCAATGGCCTAAGCCAAATCGGTGAGACCGAGTTCTACAACTTGGTCGGTCCGAGATGAGTTCGACAGAAACCTAACCCTAAATTTTCGAATCAAACCTAACCTAAAGGATGTTTTCTGTGGATAGATTGTTTTCATACGTGGTAAAGATCATGGCAAAGCAATGTGCTATGAATCAGAATAAGGAAATAGCACAAAGAGTCGAGCCCATACCCTAGTTCGGCGGGAGTTCGCTACGGCGACAATGGCGGAGTAGAATTCTGTTGAGGGCGACGGAAACCAGTGGCGGGAGGTCGCTAGCGGTGAGGAGACGATCCGGAGACCCGAGGAGGCAGAGCAGGATATGCGCGGGCTGAGGAGGTTTGAAGAAATTTCCAAATTCTCATCCGTGGGTATATATATCCCGACCCTGTCGGTGTGACCGAGTGGAACAACTCGGTGGCACCGAGATGCAGAATCACAAGCGGTTACTACAACTCGGTGTGACCGAAAAGTTCAAATCGGTTGCACCGAGATGGAAAACCTAGATAACCTTAGTGAACTCGGTGTGACCGAAGTGGATGACTCGGTCATACCGAAATGCACAAAGAGGTTTTGGAAGTTTAAGTCTATGACGAATCAGGGACTCTGAGTGCTCCTCACACAGAGTGGTTCGAATCTGACTTGATCAAACTTTGTGATGTAGCATGAATAGAGTTTGAGACGAGAAAAGCATAGATAGCTAGAGGAGGTTCTTAGGCATTCTTGTCCATCGACTTGGTAAAAGAGAAAACGCCAAACAATCAAAGCAACAAGTGGATGTCCTCAAATGAGTAAAATATGCAATGAACATCCTCACACAATAAAATGGCAAACGAAATATGTGGAAAAGCATGCACAAACACTCTAGCGTCTATCAAGCAATTGGCGATGAGTAGGTCATCTATATATGAGTATATTGACTGAGGAGTCAAATGAGAATATTTGATCGTAGGTCATACTCATCATTTAAGCACAAGTGGGGTTGCCACTTTTACATAAAGCATTGTTGTGCTCACACCTTTAGAGTTGCTTGAGCTCAATTGATTAGAGTAAAGCTCCCCCTAGATGTGATATCCCACCTAAGAGGGATGAACTAACCTTGGGTTTTGTCGATAATGACTCCATCTAGGTGTTGAAGATGTAGATGCTCAATGTTGATGTAGATCATTCGAAGCAAACCATTGGAGTGACTTGCACTTTCAATACCTACATGGGTTAGTCCCACAAGGAACAAACAAGGATATCCATAGACATAGAGTGATGTTCACATAAGATGATGTCCATGAAAGCATTAGGTTACCTTGTCCCTTGTCTTACCAACAAGAGGGTTTATGACTCCTAGAACTAGTGCAAGATGTGGAAGCTGTTTGCACATGTCCTTGCCAAAATATATGAGTGAAGTATGTTGGCGGAGTCACCCTCAAGAACTCTCTAGTTCTTCTTTGGGATCCACATCATCTTGATGGGAATCCTTGGAGTTGTAGTCATACTTGATGAAGTAGAACTTGATGTAGTCTTGGGAACCAACTTGACCAAGGCCTTAGGAGCTTCTTCAAATGCATCTATCTCCTCTTGAAGCTTGTCCTTCCCTTTTAGCTTGTGGTCTTGTGGTGGAAGATCATCTTGGGCTTGTGTCCCTTGGAAAGAAGTAGGATCATACTTTTCTTGTTGAGGGACAAACTTCGTCTTAGGGTATTGATATTCTTCCCACTCAACTCCATTGGCATTGAACTTTCCTTCAAAACCAATACCTTGATTCTTCCGGTGTCTTCCTTGCTTGCGTACAATTTCCTCGAATTGCTTACTTCCGTCAAGTCTCTTGTAAACACCTTTCTCTATAATTCCTTTCAATAAGATATTTTCTTGCTCAAGTGTAACTTGGCTAAGAGAATCATTAGTGGAATCAAGAGAACTACTAGAAGCAACAATATTGGATTTAACATGATTATTGTTACTACTAGATGAAGAATCTTTCTTACTTTTGTTGCTAGATTTTACTTGAGGCATGTAAGTAGACAAGAGTAAACGCTTGGCAATGTAAGAAGAACTTTTCTTACGAAGATCATCATTGATTACCTTTAAGAACCCATGCTCTTGCTCAAGGTTGAGGTTTTCAAAGCGTAACTTTTCATGAGTCTTTAAAAGTTCTCGATGATCTTCCAAGGTAGTTTCATGAGCTAACTTATGAGTGTTTAGTTCTTTATTTAGATGCTCAATCTCCTTCTTATCATCGTCATTCGTTTTATCTTGATTAGCATGATTAATAGCAAGTTCATCATAGTTTTCATAAATTGAGTTGTCAACAAGTAAATCATCATCTCCTAGCAAATCATCTTCATCACTATTGAAATCAACATACTCGGGGTGTGATACCTTTGGGCCTTTAGCCATGAAGCATCTTCCAATTCCTTCATTTGGTGAGTCAAATATGTCGTAGGAGTTGGTTGACACAAGTGCTAGACTGGAAACACCTTCGTCTAGAGTATATTCAGAGTCGGAGTGATAGCTTCTCTCAGAGTGATTATTGGAATCGGAGCCGAATACCCATTCACCAACATGAGCTTGATGTCTTCGTTTTGTGTAGCTCCTTGATGATTTGTCCTTCCTTCCTTCCGAATCCTTGCTTCTCGGTGATGTTCTTCGTTCATAACGGTCATCTCTACTCCTTCTCTCTCTAGGTGGTGATTCTTCTCTTCTACTTCTCCTTTTGGGTGAATCTTCTCTTCTTTTGTAGGGAGTCGTACACTCATTGGAGTAGTGTCCGGGTCTTCCACAATTGTAGCAATTTCATTCACGACTTGAAGATCTTTTGTCATTGTAGGACCTTGACTTGGAACTTCTTTCCTTGCTTCTACTCTTGTAGAACTTGTTGAAGTTCTTCACCATTAGGCTCAATTCTTCATTGAAGGCTTGTTTCTCACTTGATGATGTAGGAGCATCACATGAGGCTTTGTAAGCACCACTTGACTTGTTGTGAAGCTCTTCCTTATCCTTGAGTGACATCTCATGAGCAACAATTCTTCCAATGACTTCTGTTGGCTTGAGATCTTTGTAATTGGGCATCATTTGAATCAATGTACACAAGGTATCATATTTTCCATCCAAGGCTCATAGGATCTTCTTGATGATGAATCTATCGGTCATCTCTTCACTTCCTAAGCCGACAATCTCATTTGTGATGAGAGCAAGCCTAGAGTACATTTTAGCAACACCTTCACCATCCTTCATTTTGAACTTGTCAAGTTGACTTTGAAGCACATCCAATTTAGATTCCTTGACGGAGTCGGTACTTTCGTGCATATCAATCAAAGTATCCCAAATTTCCTTTGCATTCTCAAGACGGCTGATTTCGTTGAATTCTTCGGGGCGCAATCCGTTGAAGAGAATATCACAAGCTTGAGCATTGTATTGCAACATCTTCAACTATTTCGCAGTAGCTTCATAGTTTGGTTCTCTCCCATCAAAGAATTCACCTTGCAAGCCAATACACACAATAGCCCAAATGGCGGGGTTATGTCCAAGAATATGCATTTTCATATTATGCTTCCAACTAGCAAAATTAGTACCATCAAAGTAAGGACCTCTACGGTGGTAATTTTCCTCACTAGATGCCATACTCTCCTAGGTTGTGAAACAAAGGCTATGATCACCAAACGCTATGGAAATCAAGGCAAATCGAGACCAAAGCTATGATACCACTTGTGAAGGAAATATGCCCTAGAAGCAATAATAAAGTTATTATTCATTTCCTTATTTCATGATAAATGTTTATTATTTATGCTAGAATTGTATAACCGGAAACATAATACATGTGTGAATACATAGACAAACAGAGTGTCACTAGTATGCCTCTACTTGACTAGCTCATTGAATCAAAGATGGTTAAGTTTCCTAGCCATAGACATGAGTTGTCATTTGATTAACGGGGTCACATCATTAGAGAATGATGTGATTGACTTGACCCATTCCGTTAGCATAGCACTTGATCGTTTAGTTTGTTGCTATTGCTTTCTTCATGACTTATACATGTTCCTATGACTATGAGATTATGCAACTTCCGTTTACCGGAGGAACACTTTGTGTGCTACCAAACGTCACAACATAACTGGGTGATTATAAATGTGCTCTACAGGTGTCTCCGAAGGTACTTGTTGGGTTGGCGTATTTCGAGATTAGGATTTGTCACTCCGATTGTCGGAGAGGTATCTCTGGGCCCTCTCGGTAATGCACATCACTTAAGCCTTGCAAGCATTGCAAACTAATGAGTTAGTTGCGGGATGATATGTTACGGAACGAGTAAAGAGACTTGCCGGTAACAAGATTGAACTAGGTATTGAGATACCGACGATCGAATCTCGGGCAAGTAACATACTGATGACAAAGGGAACAACGTATGTTTTTATGCGGTTTGACCGATAAAGATCTTCATAGAATATGTAGGAACCAATATGAGCATCCAGGTTCCGCTATTGGTTATTGACCGGAGACATGTCTCGGTCATGTCTACATAGTTATCGAACTCGTAGGGTCCGCATGCTTAAAGTTTCGGTGACGATTTGTATTATGAGTTATGTGATTTGATGTACCGAAGGTAGTTCGGAGTCCCAGATGAGATCGGGGACATGACGAGGAGTCTCAAAATGGTTGAGACGTAAAGATCGATATATTGGACGACTATATTCGGACATCGAAAAGATTCCGAGTGATTCTGGTATTTTTCGGAGTACCGGGGAGTTACAGGAATATGGGGAACTAGTATTGGGCCTTAATGGGCCTTAGTGGAAAGGAGAGGCAGCAGCCAAGAGGTGGCGCGCGCCCCTCCCAAGCCCAGTCCGAATTGGACAAGGGGTTTGGGGCACGGCCCCCCTCTCCCTTCATTCTCCACTCCCCTCCTTTGCCCCCTTCTCCTATTTGGACTAGGAAAGGAGGAAACCTACTCCTACTAGGAGTAGGAATCCTACTCCCTTGGCGCGCCCCTCCTAGGGCCGGCCTCCTCCTCCCTTGCTCCTTTATATACGGGGGCAAGGGGGCACCCCAAGACATACAAGTTGATCTGTTGATCTCTCCCAGCCGTGTGTGGTGCCCCCCTCCACCATATTCCACCTCGGTCATATCGTAGCGGTGCTTAGGCGAAGCCCTGCGTCGGTAGCAACATCATCACCGTCATCACGCTGTTGTGCTGAAGGAAATCTCCCATGAAACTCTGCTGGATCGGAGTTCGCGGGACGTCATCAAGCTGAACGTGTGCTGAACTCGGAGCTGCCGTGCGTTCGGTACTTGGATCGGTCGGATCGTGAAGACGTACGACTACATCAACCGCGTTGTGCTAACGCTTCCGCTTTTGGTCTACAAGGGTACGTGGACAACACTCTCCCCTCTCGTTGCTATGCATCACCATGAACTTGCGTGTGCGTAGGAATTTTTTGAAATTACTACGTTCCCCAACAGTGGCGTCCAAGCCAGGTTTTATGCGTTGATGTTATATGCACGAGTAGAACACAAGTGAGTAGTGGGCGATACAAGTCATACTGCTTACCAGCATGTCATACTTTGGTTCGGCAATATTGTTGGATGAAGCGGCCCGGACCGACATTACGCGTACGCTTACGCGAGACTGGTTCTACCGACGTGCTTTGTACACAGGTGGCTGGCGGGTGTCAGTTTCTCCAACTTTAGTTGAACCAACTATGGCTACGCCCAGTCCTTGATAAGGTTAAAACAACACTAACTTGACGAACTATCGTTGTGGTTTTGATGCGTAGGTAAGAACGGTTCTTGCTCAGCCCGTAGCAGCCATGTAAAACTTGCAACAACAAAGTAGAGGACGTCTAACTTGTTTTTGCAGGGCATGTTGTGATGTGATATGGTCAAGACATGATGAGATATAAGTTGTTGTATGAGATGATCATGTTTTGTTGAAGTTATCGACAATTGGCAGAAGCCTTATGGTTGTCTCCTTATTGCATAAGATGCAAGTGCCAAATAATTGCTTTACTTTATCGCTATGCAATAGCAATAGTTGCAAGAGCAATAGTTGGTGAGACGACCATGTGACAACACATTGATATAGATCAAGATGATGGAGATCATGGTGTCATGCCGGTGACGATGGAGATCATGACGATGCTTTGGAGATAGAGATCAAAGGCAGAAGATGATGATGGCCATATCATGTCACATATTTTGATTGCATGTGATGTTTATCTTTTATACATCTTACTTTGCTTAGTTATGACAATAGCATTATAAGATGATCTCTCACTAAATTTCAAGATAAAAGTGTTCTCCCTGAGTATGCACCATTGCCAAAGTTCGTCGTGCCCAAACACCACGTGATGATCGGGTGTGATAAGCTCTACGTCCATCTACAACGGGTGCAAGCCAGTTTTGCACACGTAGAAATACTCGGGTTAAACTTGATGAGCCTAGCATATGCAGATATGGCCTCGGAACACTGGAGACCGAAAGGTCGAGCATGAAACATATAGTAGATATGATCAACATATTGATGTTCACCATTCAAAACTATTCCATTTCACGTGATGATCGGTTATGGTTTAGTTGATATGGATCACGTGATCACTTAGATGATTAGAGGGATGTCTATCTAAGTGGGAGTTCTTAAGTAATATGATTAATTGAACTTTAATTTATCATGAACTTAGTCCCGATAGTATTTGCATATCTATGTTGTAGATCAATAGCTTGTGTTATGGCTTCCGTATGTTTTATATGTGTTCATAGAGAAAACTAAGTTGAAAGATGATAGTAGCAATGATGCGGACTGGGTCCGTGATCTGAGGTTTATCATCATTGCTGCACAGAAGAATTATGTCCTTGATGCACCGCTAGGTGACAAACCTATTGCAGGAGCAGATGCAGATGTTATGAACGTTTGGCTAGCTCAATATGATGACTACTTGATAGTTTAGTGCACCATGCTTAAACGGCTTAGAATCGGGACTTCCAAGACATTTTGAACGTCATGGACCATATGAGATGTTCCAGGAGTTGAAGTTAAAATTTCAAGCAAATACCCGAGTTGAGAGATATGAAGTCTCCAACAAGTTCTATAGCTAAAAGATGGAGGAGAATAGCTCAAGCAGTGAGCATGTGCTCAGATTGTCTGGGTACTACAATCGCTTGAATCAAGTGGGAGTTAATCTTCCAGATAAAACAATGATTGACATAATTCTCTAGTCACCATCACCAAGTTAGTAAAACTTCGTGATGAACCATAGTATGCAAGGGATGACGTAAATGATTCCCGAGCTTTTCATGATGATGAAATCGATAAAGGTAGAAATCAAGAAAGAGCATCAAGTGTTGATGATTAACAAGACCACTAGTTTCAAGAAAAGGGCAAAGGGAAAGAAAGGGAACTTCAAGAAGAACAGCAAGCAAGTTGCTGCTCAAGTGAAGAAGCCCAAGTCTAGACCTAAGCCTGAGACTAAGTGCTTATACTACAAAGGGAATGGTCACTGGAAGCGGAAATGCCCTGAATATTTAGTGGATAAGAAGAATGGCAAAGTGAACAAAAGTATATTTGATATACATGTTATGGATATGTGCTTTACTAGTGTTTATAGCAACCCCTTAGTATTTGATACCAGTTCAGTTGCTGTGATTAGTAACTCGAAACGGGAATTGCAGAATGAACAGAGACTAGTTAAGGGTGAAGTGACGATATGTGTTGAAAGTGGTTCCAAGATTGATATGATCATCATCGCACAATCACTATACTTTCGGGATTAGTGTCGAACCTAAATAAATGTTATTTGGTGTTTGCGTTGAGCATGAATATGATTTGATCATGTTTATTGCAATACGGTTATTCATTTAAAATCAGAGAATAATTGTTGTTCTGTTTACATGAATAAAACCTTCTATGGTTATACACCCAATGAAATTGGTTTGTTGGATCTCGATCGTAGTGATACACATATTCATAATATTAAAGCCAAAAGATGCAAAGTTAATAGTGATAGTGCAACTTATTTATGGCACTGTCGTTTGGGTCATATTGGTATAAAGCGCATGAAAAAACTCCATGTCGATGGGCTTTTGGAATCACTTGATTATGAATCAGTTGATGCTTGCGAACCATGCCTCATGGGCAAAGATGACTAAGACTCCGTTCTCCAGAACAATGGAGCGAGCAACTGACTTCTTGGATATAATACATACTGATGTATGAGGTCCAATGAGTGTGGAGGCTCGCGGCGGGTACCGTTATTTTCTGACCTTCACAGATGATTTGAGCAGATATGGGTATATCTACTTGAAGAAACATAAGTCTGAAACATTTGAAAAGTTCAAAGAATTTTAGAGTGAAGTGGAAAATCATCGTAACAAGAAAATAAAGTTTCTATGATATGATCGCAGAGGCGAATATTTGAGTTATGAGTTTGGTCTTCAATTAAAACAATGCGGAATAGTTTCACAAACTCATGCCACCTGGAACACCACAGCGTAATGGTGTGTCCGAACGTCATAACTGTGCTTTATTTGATATAGTGAAATCTATGATGTCTCTTACCGATTTACCACTATTGTTTTGGGGTTATGCATTAGAGACAGCTGCATTCACATTAAAAAGGGCACCATCTAAATCCGTTGAGACGACACAATATGAACTGTGGTTTGGCAAGAAACCAAAGTTGTCGTTTCTTAAAGTTTGGAGTGGCGATGCTTATGTGAAAAAGTTTCAACCTGATGGGCTCGAACCCAAATCAGCGAAATGCGTCTTCATAGGATACCCAAAGGAGACTGTTGGGTACACCTTCTAATCACAGATCCGAAGGCAAAATATTTGTTGCTGAGAATGGATCCTTTCTAGAGAAGGAGTTTCTCTCGAAAGAAGTGAGTGGGAGGAAAGTAGAACTTGATGAGGTAACTGTACCTGCTCCCTTATTGGAAAGTAGTTCATCACAGAAATTTGTTCCTGTGACTACTACACCAATTAGTGAGGAAGCTAATGATGATTATCATGTCACTTTAGATCAAGTTACCACCAAACCTCGTAGTTAAACCAGAGTGAGATCCGCACCAGAGTGGTACAGTAATCCTGTTCTGGAGGTCATGTTACTTGACCATGACGAACCTACGAACTATGAGGAAGCGATGATGAGGCCAGATTCCGCGAAATGACTTGAGGCCATGAAATCTGAGATGAGATCTTTGTATGAGAACAAAGTATCGACTTTGATTGACTTGCCCAATGATCGGTGAGCCATTGAGATTAAATGGATCTTCAAGAGGAAGACGGACGCTGATAGTAGTGTTACTATCTACAAAGCTAGAATTGTCGCAAAAAGGTTTTCGACAAGTTCAAGGTGTTGACTACGATGAGAGTTTCTCACTCGTATCTATGCTTAAGTCTCTCCGAATCATGTTAGCAATTGCCGCATTTTATGAAATCTGGCAAATGGATAAACAAAATTGCATTCCTTAATGGATTTATTAAAGAAGAGTTGTATATGATGCAACCAAAAGGTTTTGTCAATCCTAAAGGTAATAACAAAATATGCAAGCTCCAGCGATCCATCTATGGACTGGTGCAAGCATCTCGGAGTTGGAATATACGTTTTGACAAGTTGATCAAGGCATATAGTTTTATACAGACTTGCAGTGAAGCATGTATTTACAAGAAAGTGAGTGGGAGCACTACAGCATTTCTGATAAGTATATGTGAATGACATATTGTTGATCGGAGATAATGTAGAATTATTCTGCAAAGCATAAAGGAATGTTTGAAAGGAGTTTTTCAAAGAAAGACCTCGGTGAAGCTGCTTACATATTGAGCATCAAGATCTATAGAGATAGATCAAGACGCTTGATAAGTTTTTCAATGAGTACATACCTTGACAAGATTTTGAAGTAGTTCAAAATGGAACGGTCAAAGAAGGAGTTCTTGCCTGTGTTGCAAGGTGTGAAGTTGAGTAAGACTCAAAACCCGACCACGGCAGAAGATAGAGAGAGAATGAAAGTCATTCCCTATACCTCAGCCATAGGTTCTATAAAGTATGCCATGCTGTGTACCAGACCTATTGTATACCCTGCCCTGAGTTTAGAAAGGGAGTAAAATAGTGATCTAGGAGTAGATCACTGGACATTAGTCAAAATTATCCTTAGTGGAATAATGATATGTTTCTCGATTACAGGGTTACGTCGATGCAAGTTTTGACACTGATCCAGATGACTCAAAGTCTCAATCTGGATACATATTGAAAATGGGAGCAATTAGCTAGAGTAGCTCCGTGCAGAGCATTGTTGACATAGAAATTTGCAAAATATATACGGATCTGAATGTGGCAGACCCGTTGACTAAACTTCCCTCACAAGAAAAACATGATCACACCTTAGTATTCTTTGGGTATTAATCACATAGCGATGTGAACTAGATTATTGACTCTAGTAAACCCTTTGGGTGTTGGTCACATGACAATGTGAACTATGGGTGTTAATCACATGGTGATGTGAACTATTGATGTTAAATCACATGGCGATGTGAACTAGATTATTGACTCTAGTGCAAGTGGGAGACTGAAGGAAATATGCCCTAGAGGCAATAATAAGGTTATTATTTATTTCCTTATTTCATGATAAATGTTTATTATTTATGCTAGAATAGTATTAACCGGAAACATAATACATGTGTGAATACATAGACAAACAGAGTGTCACTAGTATGCCTCTACTTGACTAGCTCGTTGAATCAAAGATGGTTAAGTTTCCTAGCCATAGACATGAGTTGTCATTTGATTAACGGGGTCACATCATCAGAGAATGATGTGATTGACTTGACTCATTCCGTTAGCATAGCACTTGATCATTTAGTTTGTTGCTATTGCTTTCTTCATGACTTATACATGTTCCTATGACTATGAGATTATGCAACTCCCGTTTACTGGAGGAACACTTTGTGTGCTACCAAACGTCACAACGTAACTGGGTGATTATAAAGGTTCTCTACAGGTGTCTCCGAAGGTACTTGTTGGGTTGGCGTATTTCGAGATTAGGATTTGTCACTCCGATTATCGGAGAGGTATCTCTGGGCCCTCTCGGTAATGCACATCACTTAAGCCTTGCAAACATTGCAAACTAATGAGTTAGTTGCGGGATGATGTGTTATGGAACGAGTAAACATACTTGCCGGTAATGAGATTGAACTAGGTATTGAGATACCAACGATCGAATCTCGGGCAAGTAACATACCGATGACAAAGGGAACAACGTATGTTGTTATGCGTTTTGACCGATAGAGATCTTCGTAGAATATGTAGGAACCAATATGAGCATCCAGGTTCCCCTATTGGTTATTGACCGGAGACATGTCTCGGTCATGTCTACATAGTTCTTGAACCCGTAGGGTCCGCACGCTTAAAGTTTCGGTGACGATTTGTATTATGAGTTATGTGATCTGATGTACCGAAGGTAGTTCGGAGTCCCGGATGAGATCGGGGACATGACGAGGAGTCTTGAAATGATCGAGACATAAAGATCGATATATTGGACGACTATATTCGGACATCGAAAAGGTTCCGAGTGATTCGGGTATTTTTCAGAGTACCGGGGAGTTACGGGAATACGGGGAAGTAGTATTGGGCCTTAATGGGCCTTAGTGGAAAGGAGAGGCAGCAACGCGCGCCCCTCCCAAGCCCAGTCTGAATTGGACAAGGGGTTTGGGGCGCGGCCCCCCTCTCCCTTCCTTCTCCACTCCCCTCCTTTCCCCTCTTCTCCTAGTTGGACTAGGCAAGGAGGAAACCTACTCCTACTAGGAGTAGGCGCCCTCTTTCCCACTCCCCTCCTTTCCCCTCTTCTCCTAGTTGGACTAGGCAAGGAGGAAACCTACTCCTACTAGGAGTAGGAATCCTACTCCCTTGGCGCGTCCCTCCTAGGGCCGGCCTCCTCCTCCCTTGCTCCTTTATATACGGGGGCAAGGGGGCACCCAAAGACACACAAGTTGATCTGTTGATCTCACCCAGCCGTGTGTGGTGCCCCCCTCCACCATATTCCACCTCGGTCATATCGTAGCGGTGCTTAGGCGAAGCCCTGCATCGGTAGCAACATCATCACCGTCATCACGCCGTCGTGCTGACGGAACTCTCCCATGAAACTCTGCTGGATCGGAGTTCGCGGGACGTCATCGAGCTGAACGTGTGCTGAACTCGGAGGTGCCGTGCGTTCGGTACTTGGATCGGTCGGATCGTGAAGACGTACGACTACATCAACCGCGTTGTGCTAATGCTTCCGCTTTCGGTCTACGAGGGTACGTGGACAACACTCTCCCCTCTCGTTGCTATGCATCACCATGATCTTGCGTGTGCGTAGGATTTTTTTTGAAATTACTACGTTCCCCAACAACTTGTAGGATTGAAAGTATGTCTAGAGGGGGGGTGATTAGACTACTTGACCAAATAAAAATCTAGCCTTTTCCCAATTTTTAAGTCTTGGCAGATTTTAGCAACTTAGCTCAAGTCAAGCAATCAACCTACACATGCAATTCTAAGAGTGTAGTATCGGAAAGTAAAACATTGCATATGAAGGTAAAGGGAAGGGTTTGGAGAAGGCAAACATAATATAGACACGGAGATTTTTGGCATGGTTCCAATAGGTGGTGTTATCGTACGTACACATTGATGGAGACTTCAACCCACGAAGGGTAATGGTTGCGTGAGTCCACGGAGGGCTCCACCCATGAAGGGTCCACGAAGAAGCAACCTTGTCTATCCCACCATGGCCATCGCCCACGTAGGACTTGCCTCACTAGGGTAGATCTTCACGAAGTAGGCAATCTCCTTGCCCATACAAACTCCTTGGTTCAACTCCACAATCTTGTCGGAGGCTCCCAAGTGACACCTAACCAATCTAGGAGACACCACTCTCCAAAAGGTAATAAATGGTGTGTTGATGATGAACTCCTTGCTCTTGTGCTTCAAATGATAGTCTCCCCAATACTCAACTCTCTCTCACTGATTTGGATTTGGTGGAAAGATTATTTGAGTGGAAAGCAACTTGGATAAGGCTAGAGATCAAGATTCATATGGTTGGAATGGAATATCTTGGTCTCAACACATGAGTAGGTGGTTCTCTATCAGAAAATGAAAGTTGGAAGCACTACAAAAAAATACACTTCCGCGATTATACGTGTTTGTCACAGTAGGTCACGTTTTCTGTCATGCATGTACATCCATGACAAATTTTTGACAGAATCAAGATAGTCATACGTGTGTTGTCGTAGAAGTGGTCCATGACATTACCAAAATTATCATCACGGAAGTGTCCACTTCCATGATGATAAATTGTGCATCACAGAAGTGCTTTCGTCAAGGGTGACCGACATGTGGCATCCACTGTAACGGAACGTCGTTAAGCTATCGGGTCCGGTTTTGGATCCGATAACCCGTTAACAGCCCCGACCAATG
Source organism: Triticum urartu (assembly GCF_003073215.2). Lineage (NCBI taxonomy): Eukaryota > Viridiplantae > Streptophyta > Magnoliopsida > Poales > Poaceae > Triticum > Triticum urartu. The sequence goes on along the minus strand of NC_053026.1, from coordinate 260,642,234 downwards.
GGGATTTTCCACATGTTAAATCATCATTGGCTGGAGGAAACACGTGTCGGCTCACCGTTGGGACAGATGTCATCCACTCATTGGACCCAAAGCGCCTATGATACGTCGACACGTGGCATGGCCCAACAGAGGTCCATTCCTGTGAAAAGGCCGGCCCGTTTTACTTGGTCAAAAGGTGGCAGGCCGGCCCACGGCAAGCCTGTTAATGGCCTGTTCGCATATAGCCCATTTACAGCCCGCTAACCCAAGGCCCATTTACGACCTATCCGAATTAGGCCCAGTAGCGTCATCTGGGCCGTCCAATATAATTCCAGCCCATTTTTACTTCTGGCCCATGTATGGCCCATGATGTATTTCGGCCCATATGAGTCCCTTTGTAACTCTTGGTCCATTAATTGCCCGTGGTGAAACCGGCCCATAATGAACAGTGTATCGCTTTATACCCATTAGCGGCCCATTATTCCATTGGGTCGTTTCCAGCCCGTGTTACCTTTCAGCCTTCTGAGGGCCCATTTATTCTTGGGCTCATTTCCTGCATTCGGTTACTTATGGACCGTTACTAGCCTTTTCTGCTTGTGGGCCAAATTCAGCCCGTGGATACAGTCGGCCCGTTAATCTGTTGGGCCATTTTCATAGCATCATCAAATACGGCCTCTTAACGGCCCATTATGGTCAGCCCATAAAACATACGATTTCCACTCTAGCCCGTTTATGGCCCCTTATATGGCCCGTACAAGGCCCATAGATGAGACGGCTCGTAGAAGTCCCATGGAGCCTACGGGACATAGAAGGCCCATTGACCTGACGGCCCATAGAAGGCCCATTGATCCGACAGCCCATAGAAGGCCCATGGATCTGACGGCCCATAGAAGGCCCATGGATCCGACAACCCATAGAAGGCCCACGGATCTGACAGCCCATAGAAGGCCATGGATCGTCCGTCACATAGATGGCCCATGGATCGTACGACCTATGGACGGCCATGGTCACTACAATGTTTGGGCGAGTTGGCCCCCGTTTGAACGACATAGCATATTCAAAGAATTGTCCTACTCTATACTATCACCTCTAAAAAACATACACTATACAATAAAGAGACTAAGGCATAGAAACGTAGAATAATCCTACACTATACAATAAAGAAATTACAGCCGATTATACCCACTAGGCATTTTGGTTCGGCACCAGTGATAATAAAGCATACACAAACAGCAAATTACATACACTGGGGAAATACAGCTCATACATCATGGACGCGCATCAACATAACTCACCATTTGAACTATAATCTCTTCAGAAAATAGGATTGGCTGGATTTAGATAGCACAAATTTCAGGATGCAAAATCTACAATTCCTTCATTGTTACCTTAGTGTCTTGTTTCATTTTTTGACTCCTGCATCTAATACCTGCATGTCCAGTCTCAACTTGTTGATTGTATGTTCAGAATCATGTACACGTTGTCTTGCCACCTCTAGTTGATGCTCGAGAACATCAACACATTCCAATTCCAATCCATAATCATTCGGTAATGGCCATGCCACACTACACGCAGATCTTTGTGTTGATGTCACTTCATCCTGAAATGTTTCTGTAAGTACACATCACTAGGGCAAAAATATAGTTACAATAGTGAAGCGAGCAAGACAGACTATTTTGTACATGGCAAAACAGGACTAACACTAATGTTACACGTCATGAAGCATAAGGAGGTGATATTTTAAAAATTATAAAAAAGGTAGTCTGTGCAGCCTGCATACATAAATCTCTCTTAGCTCACCAGAGGAGCATGATGTTGGGGCCCAATCCAAAACACAGACAAGTTACAAATTTAGACAGCACGTTGCGTAGAAGTAAGCAAGCAGTTGGCCATTCTGTAGCTCAATTAAAGTCTTAGGGAGCATAATGAACAGCTGAGGATTTCATACAAACATACTACAACAAGCAAAACTATGCAATCATTATCCTAGTATAAACTAGATTGTGAGCCTCATTCAATAATAGTTGGTTCAAAGCTTAAGGCACACTTTAGCAGAGTAATTAAATGGTAAGGCCTTTAATTATGTCAACTAATAGTTATACAAGTACCCAACATCAGGCATCATTCTTTGGGCATCTCATTAACTGAGGACAAATAAAGCAATTGAAAAGAGCAAATTAACTATGCCTGAAACAAGCAAGGAATTGAACTGTTGAGTTGGATACAGTGACTTACCTTAACAGGTTGAAGAGGCTCAGTGCAGCTCCTACTTCTCTTGCAAGGATCCTTCCTAACATTTTGTACTTGGAAATCCTCAATCTTATCTTCATTGCACCCCCTCTGCCAGGCGACACAAACTAGTTACTCGTCTCCTTGGAAGATAAATATGCATACTTTCCAGTCTGTGAACACAAAAGGATGAGATTATAACAAAACAACACCACATAATGAAACATGCCGCATCTCTTGCACTTGCACACAATGAAATGAGCATTTACTATGTCTGCACTATGTAAAAACTAGGCATACCTTCGAACTGGATCTCCAGCTACTCTTGGGGAGCCTACTTTAGTGTACAGCCAAACCTTTATGTCACCTATGAGTTAGAAAAGGCCCCACTACAACAGCCCTTAGTGTTTAAATCGTTGACAAGCTCTGTTAGAGTGTTAGGTCAAGAACAACAAGTAATCAAAGCGAACAGTCCTAGTATGGCTGGCTGATGCAAACAAGCAATTGAACAGATGTGTGAGCAAATCTTACATATCAATAAAAGAAGCAAAGAAGGAGGCTTAAAGACCATCACTTGACTGACCAGATTTAAGGGGCATTTAAACATCATGTGCAACGTATGAACTAACATAAACATTGCATATTCCATATTCTACAATGGAATGCACATGTATTAGGTTATGCCATGTATGATGATACCTAAATGTACACTATAGCAGGCAGGAGTGATTCATCATTCCACGCACAATTGAATTGCAGGTTAAGGGCCAGTTCTATTCCGCCTTTTCAGGGCTTATTGTCAAAATAAGCCATAAAAGATGTAAAGAAGTCATTTTTGAGTTATGGGCTTGGGCTTAACTAATTTTGCTTTGGAGGGGGGTGTTTCGGGTAGAACCTCACTAAAAATTGAAGGGAAGGGGAATAGTGAAATGACTCTGTTGTCTGCCTATATTACACTCAAAATGCAACTGGTGACGCCCGCGTCACACCTCACCCTCAAGTGAAAACAAACACACAAACGTTCAATGCCTGCCCGCTTGCATCTCCTCCCCCCTTTCCCTCTACCTCGATACCCTGCCTGCAGCACTAGGGTTCCTCCAGTAAGCCGTCGCCACTGGTCCCATCTGGCCTGGTCCTCGAAGATGCTCTGAACATCTAGGCTACATGGCCGCTGGGTAGGGGCAAATCTCCCTGGCTGCTCATCCCTCTGGTGTCGCCCCTCATTCTCATGGTCTCCAGCAGCCGCTCCACTGTGGTTCGTCCAACGCACTACTCCGGCAGGCGCTGCACAACTACGGTTGATGCCACACTATGGCAGAAGGCACCTTATTCCCCCTCCCCACCTCCCAGGCCGTGGCCTTGAGGTGCTGTTGAAGGATGAGCTCATCCAACAAGGTGAGGATCTCCTCTGATTTTTTGCTAAATTTTCATTCTGATCCACTATACGATGAATTGCTATGGGCTGCTTCTGCTGCTGCTATATGATGCATTGCTATGAGCTGCTCCTGCTGCTGCTATATGATGAATTGCTATGAGCTGCTACTGCTATATGATGAATTGCTATGAGCTGCTGCTGCTATATGATGAATTGCTATGAGCTGCTACTGCTGCTATATGATGAGTTTCTATAAGATGCTCATGTTGCTGCTGTATGATGAATTGCTATGAGCTGCTCCTGCTGATGCTATATGATGAATTGCTATGAGCTGCTCCTGCTACTGCTATATGATGAATTGCTATGAGCTGCTCCTGTTGCTGCAATATGATGAATTGCTATGAGCTGCTCCTGCTGCTGCTATATGATGAATTGCTATGAGCTGCTGCTAGTATATGATGAATTGCACACTGCTACTGCTGTTGTATGATGAGTTGCTATGAGCTGTTGCTGCTATATGATGCTTTCAGGTGATGCTGCTATATGATAATAACTAGCCACTTGGACCATCGAATTTCAAAAAATAATTGTTCTTCATTTAAATGTGGGTCATGCCTTTTTCGTTTAAATTAGGCAATGGGATCTCTATGGAAAACATTGACCAAAGTAGATTGTGCCAAGTAGATGGTATCTTTGTATTTGCATTTTGAGCAAATAGTGAAGGTCTGTTTTCCTATCATATTAATTACTGCATTGGGTTCATTTTGTGATGTTTGCAAGTCAAATTAATTTTCATATGGGCAGCAAAATGAAAAAATATAATGCAATATAGACTTTTCACTGATCATACCAAAGATAAGCTGAAAACGCAATGAAAAGAACTGGTTGGCTTATTACATTGAGCTTATATTCACAGGTGCTTATTTTCTTAGCATAACTCGTAATAATTGTCCCTAAGAAAATTGGCCAATAGAACTGACATACAAATAACATGTCACGATGATTGCAATGGAGGAGTGACGTACCATAGCACACTGTATAGGCTCACCGCTGGCTCTCCTTTTTCGTGATGTTCCATGAAATTGCCACATACATCTTGTACTTTTCCATTGTGTAACCCTACCTGCAAGTTGACACGGCTAATTTTAGACATCTCTACATGATAATATATTGCATATCCCTTGCGCATATTTAAACCACCAATTAATGATTGTGTGTGTAGCATAAACTAGCCATGACTCTGTGTCCTGGACTAGCAGGCACTCTAAGGGAGCCTAATGTAGTGTACTGGAATTCCTACATGCCACCTATGATTTTGTGTAATGTTCTGCCTCTGTTCCTAAATATATGTCTATGTAGATATTCCAGTATGGACCACATACAGATGTATATAGATGCATTTTCGAGTGTAGATTCACTCATTTTGCTCCGTATGTAGCCTATAGTGGAATCTCTAGAAAGACTTATATTTAGGAACGGAGGTACGAGGTAGTATCATGTATGACATCTACATATCTAATTTAGCAGCCAGTAGTAGAAATCATTGTCTACACAAAGGGATTACTGGTCGAAAATCCTAGCAAAGCACACTAGCAGGCACAGAACAATACAAGAGAGAGAGAGATGCTTACAAGATCATAGCAATGCCTCGGTCCAGGATCTTGGTTGGCCAAGCTTTTAGATCCAGAAGAAACATTGTCCTTGTAGTTTTTGCCAGCTACATAACAGGTAACAGCGACCTGTTAGTATATTTGAAGGACACCGGGCAGGTGATGTTGGACGGGTTTAAAGGTGACAAGTACCTAGGCCATGGCGGGTGCTTGGCATCTTGCCAGACGGTGGGAATTAGGTTAGAAACGTCAAGGGTGATGACGCTGCGTTGGCCGACTGTCGGGGTCCGGTGAGGAGATCTAGAACCGTGGAGTAGGGTGTTTGTGGAGCGGCTCCGATAGGGTGGACTACGGTGTGGGCGAAGCAGATCTGTGGCCATGGACGAGGGCGTAGGTGAAGCTGCTCCGGTGGTTGGGTTAAGGATGGTGTCGACGATGCGGATCTGCGGCCGTGGACGGGGCGTCAGAAGCTGCTCCGGTAGGTTGGATGAGGGTGCGAGGAAGCGGATCTGAGGCCGTGGACTTGTGAGTTGGCAAAGCGGCCCCGGTAGGGTTGAAAATGGTATAGGCGAAGCTACTCCGGTGGGATTGACGATGGTGTCGGCAAAGCGGCTCCAGTAGGGTTGAGGAAGGTGCCGGCGAAGAGGATCAGAGGCCGTCGATGGGGGCGTCGGTGGGGCGGCTCCGGGGGGTGGACGAAGCGTCTCCGGTGGGGAGTACGAATGAGCCGATGCAGATGCGCTGCGGTTGATGAGAGTACCGGCGAAGCAGATTCGGTGCCTTGGATAAGGCCGGCACTGAATGGGCTGGGGTACAATGGTGGATGAGCAGTCTACTTGTTTTTAGGGCGAGGTGGGAGGGTTAGATGCGGCTGCAGAAGCAGATCCGGCGAGGTGGACACCACTAGCAGTGAATGGGTTCTAGTACGCTGGTGGATGAGAAGTCAAGGGTTTCGAGAGGGGAGGGGAGAAAGGCCGATGAAGTACGGACGACGTGATGTGAGATGCTCTGGTGCTGTGTAGTCATTTTTCGGGAGGGGGGGAAGAAATGGCGGTGCCGTGTAGTGGGGGGAACCGGATGTTACCAAAGCAACCCCGACCTATTATGTAGATGAGGGCGGTATTGTAACTGTTGGTTTCCATGAACGAAGGACAAAAGGGGAATTTTGCATGCTAAAGACTAAGGTGGCGGAAATTTTAGAAGGAGGCGGGAGATTTTTCCGCCCGCGGGATCGTTCGTATTCAGTTTCAACTAATTTTGGACTGTGCTAGCGGGAAGGTCATGCGAGACTGTGTACATGAGGCACGCGTCAGCAGTTAATAACTGGTGTGAAGTCCACCCCAGAGAAAAGACAATAACTCAGGATGATGCGCCGATAACTTGGACGTTCACACGGGTGCGGCCAATCGTACGGGTGTAGTGGCGCGTTCACAAAAAATGGATCAAACACTCAGCCTATGTATTTCTCGTGTAAATAGATAATTTAGTGCAATTGGTTATTTACTTTAAACATAATGCATTGATGTGTTAGTGTAGAGGCGCACAAAAAGAAATGGATATTGTAGTCCGCTACTTAAAAGTGTTACCTCATATGATTACATAGCCTCCATTTCATAAATTGTGTACCCATTGAATTCATATATGAATATTACATATATTACTTCATAATAGAACCTGAAATCATCAAACACTAATGATTTTGACAATGGTGCATGTACATGATAGCTACATTGGTTGTTTGAAGAAACATCACTGTAACTTTGGCATGCACAACTGAAAAGGTTTATTTAAATAGAAAAAATGTGATATGTGAGTGTCCAATCTTTATAGAGATGAATCGATATTGTACCTTTGGCCACGATACGAAGTAGATATTGATTTATGTTCAAGCGATGCATGTCCACAATCGCTAGATACTGATACGTGAATGAATTGTGCAATCTCTCTCACATGCATACATATCTCATTTCCCTATGGGCATCGGAATCACACACACGCACTTCATGTATTTCTCTCCCTCCGTCAAGGTTAGAATTCATCTTTCTACCCCGTCCTACAAGTCTCTCACACAGAAACACACACGCTCTCTCTGTCGAACACGCCCACCCCTTTAATTCCACCCACCCACAGCCACTAATGTCTCAAAGTATAATAATGTCTCTCACACATATGCCTAAGGTTAACTTGAGTTCTGGAACCATATGAATACATACAATGCGATTCCAGCGGAGCACCTTTTGTTTTGAGATTTCGCTCTCTCTCTCTCTCTCACACACACACACGCGCGTGTGTGCGTGCACACACACATTGTTTCTCGCTTCATTTTTTCCGGCACTTGCATGGACACAGTTTTGTTTATCTTCGTGATGCTTTAAGTATGCCTCGCACAAATGCTATCTACCTATCCCTTAATATAGCCAGATATGTGTCACACAAACTCCTTCTCCCTACTAGCAAGATGCACATGCGTTGCACCGAATATCAAGATGCATTTGTATGAGTAGTTTATCCTGTGGGAGAAAAGGATGAATGAGGGAATGCCTTATTTGCAAATGCGGAGAGGGGTGTGGGTATCTTTTTGCAAAATTGCCACATTTTCCTTCCTATCCGACGGGTATAAATCAGATGGCCTATATTGTAGGATGGCAGGAACACCATCATCACCAACTCTGTTTTTTATAAAAGTAGGGATATGTAAGTGTCACTGCCCCCCCCTGACACACACACACACCCACACAACCACACACACACTCTTCCCAACACCGAAGGAGTAGGGTGACACCTCGATCTTGATACTAATCTATCGACTGGCTTCTCTCTCAAACACACACACACACACTACCCGACACCGAAGGAGTAGGGCGGCGCCTCGATCTTGATAGTAATCTATCTACTCCTCTTTCAAACACACACACACATACACACACACACTCGCTAGTTGTGCCTCTGTGCCTACCGCGTGCACTCTCGATACGTCTTTCTCTCCCTCCCCCTTCCCCCACCCCAACAATGACAGCAGAAGGGTGACAACTCGATCTAATCATAATCTGTCAATTGGTTTCTCTCTCGAACATTGTGTCTCTGTGCCTCGCTCAGTTTCCCCCTCGATATGTAGACTTCTCGCGCACGCACAGCTGTAGTGACGATGACGCTGAACCCAGTGTGCCTCGTTTTTGCCGGCCTCATGTGATAGTTTTCACCCTATTTTCTGTTAATTAACAAGGCAACCTTTTCTTTGTTACTACTAGTGAATCTGAAATCATTCGAGGCAGACATAAAATATATCACTTCAACCCAATTATCATAGTAACTATTTTAAAAGAAACTAGCTAGATGTCCATGCATTGCACGGAACATCAAGATGCATTTGTATGAGTAGTTTATCTTGTGAGAGAAATGGATGAACGAGGGAAGGCCGTATTTGTGAACATGGAGAGGGGTGTGGGTATATTTTTGCAAAAGGGCCATAGTTTTCTGCCTATCCGTTAGATATAAATCCGACGGCCTATATTGCAGGATGGCACACACACCATCATCACCAACTCTGTTTTCTACTCCCTCTGTTCCTAAATATTTGTCTTTTTAGAGATTTCAACAAGTGACTACATATGGAGCAAAATGAGTGAATCTACACTCTAAAATATGTCTACATACACATCTGTATGTGGTAGTCCATTTGAAATCTGAAAAAGACAAATATTTAGGAACGGATGGAGTATAAGAGTAGACATGGAGATATATCTCCAGCATGGTCTACAACAAAAATGTGCTGGACTGGTTAGTGTCGGATGCTCGCAACGCGATGACATGAGTTCGAATTTTGTCTTTAACTTTAGATTTTTTTTTATATTATATATTACTTACTTCATATATACTTCTTTGGCTACTGTACTGACAGTGGAACCCACAGAGTACTTAGAATACAAGATTAAGGATGGACTTGTTTATTTTTAACTTTTTGTACAAAGCTGTAGCCACCCTGCAAGTCACGTGTACACTCTACATGCAATTAACTTTTTATAGAGGGACAATCATACACGCAATTAACTCAAATGGATTGGATGTCACTCTATTATTTCCAGCATAAGAGCATCTCCAACGGCAGCCGGCAAATTTGCTCCCGCTTCCTTCCGCAGAAGACGACATCAAATGCCAGCGGCATACATTTTCACAACTCTAACCAACCAGATGAAATTCGTGCAAACACGGACTGATTTCATATAAGCATGAAGGATTTCGTATAAAAAAATCCGAATCTTCATATAAACATGATGGATTTCATTACATTTACATGAACTAAGCGGTGCCAATCCGGCTCTCTTGGTATAGTTAATACTCCCTCCGTCCGGAAATACTTGTCCTAGAAATGGATGTATCTAGACTTATTTTAGTTATTGATAAATACAATTTATCCATTCTTAGAACAAAAATTTCCCGCCAGCTGGAGAGGGAGTACATAATCTAAATGCCCGTCCACGGATCCCTTTGTCTTCCTCATGTCCGGCAGACACTTTGCGGGGTCGACGAAGGTCCTCGGAAGAGACGAAGAAGCAAAGAAACCACCTGAATGCGCAGTCGTCGCCTCGGCGGTGACCTTCATGGGACCCAAGTGGCAGTGGCCTCCCGTGTTCTACTTCTCCTCGATGATGGCGGTGGACACGAAGAAGCTGGCCACCGACTCGTCGCTCTCCATGCACCCGGCTTCTGTCTCTGCCTGCATGGCGCTGCCGCAGGCACGGGAGGCGCGCCCACAGACACGGGAGGCGCGGCACCGCAGACACTGGTGGAACGGTATGACACGGCAGCGACGATGCCCATACCGGTGTGCTCGCCGCCGTGCCGGCGTGGAGCAACTCGCCACTCCTCATCAAGCAGAACTGGAGCGGCGAGTTGCTGAACCACGCGCCCGCTTGGGGCGGCAACTGGCTCCGTTGGGCTAAGCAAGGTTGGTGAAGCACCGAGCAACCTCGCCCGTATCCGGAGGGCTCGGTGGGCCACCCAGCCGGGTAATATGCCAAAGAATGGCTGCACGGAAGCCATCGGAAGAGTGGAGAAAATGGTGAAGGAGGAGATGGGGGAGCGGCAGAGGGGTGTGATTCTTGTCCGCTGTCTATCTGGCCTCGTGTAAATAGAGGGCGGACGGTAGGAGCTTGGACGGCGTCTAGCCTCGTTTAAACTGAGGGCGGACGGGAGGAGCTCGGCCAGTGTTGCGTTTAATTCCGGCCCGCTCATGAATGGACGTGTGGCCAGAGTAGGTTTCTCGGTTTGCATTCGGGTTTAACGGAGGGGTTTGATGGAGGCGAGGAGGCGTGTCCAGCCGGGCATGCAGCGGGTGGCGCAGTACTATTCGATTTGACAGCGGGCGGCACAGTTCCCGATACGGCTTTAATGCAGACGAGGGAGGGAGTAGCGGTTCCCAAAATGTTTAACGGCCAATGCATCCTCCTTCAATTAATGCATGAGGGAAGTAATGGGAGGAGGACCAGGAAAAGAGGCTGCACAATGTGAATGCAACGCAGTTTGCCCTCATATAAAGGCGCCCCCCCATTCCAATGCATCTGCCACATCGTACGCACCTAAGCATTTTCCTAAGCACCTACACTAAGTGCAAAAGATCTCACTCCAGACCCATGGCAGCGATGCACGCGAGTGGCTAGCGGCTATGCCAGATGGTCCACGATGTCAGCCTGCGGCATGGCGCCGAGGATCATCTCCAGACGTGTCGGAGACCGGCTGGTGGATGGCCGCTGTCGATGCCAACTACGACTCTTAGTTGGACCAGATGATCATTGCCACCACCAACAAGTTCACCATCCTCAAGAAGCTCGCGGACGACATCGCCGTACTCCTCCAGCCCGCACGCCCGGGCTCCTCATTGCCTGCCACCCTAATCGTCCTCCATGGTCGGAACCTCTTTCAAGCACTGGTGGCCCTGTGACTGCCCGCCGACGCCACGAAGAATGTCCACCTAGAGGTCGCGCTCGCCACGAGGCGCCTCGCCCTGCGAGAATTCGTCGACCTACACATCCACGTGTACGAGCAAATCGTGTACATAGGTATCTACAAGGCCAGTGAGGACGCTATGACGTTGGCCTTCCTCAACTGGCTGGAAGCCTTCGATGCCTTTGCTGAGAAGCACCTCGACCTCGCCACAATAGCCGCCGCTCCTTAGCCGCCGGTCGGTGGCCCGACGCACTAAGTTGAGGAGGAGGAGGTCATACGTTGATGGATGCATCTTTATTCTTGCCTTCTGTAACCACCACTGCGATCGCATCATCATCGTGGCCTTAATTCTTATTGTGTTGTTGCATTCTCGTTCCAGTCAATATCGACATGTGCGATCCCTTTGCTTAATTATATGCATCACTGTAACTAGTACTCCATCCGTCAATTTATAAGTTGTGCTTACCTTTTTCATCAACTTCGTGCAACGCGCGGGCATCTTGCTAGAAACACTAGAACATGTCGGACCACGTGTGACCAAACCGACGATGCGCCAACCTAGCTACTACATACCCTGCTTATCTGGCGGAAATAACCCCGCCCTAGCATTTCCAATCGTTATTTCTATCTATCGATCGTGCCAAGGAGCAGAACCAAAATGTTACAATTTATACATGTTTCTCTACTTCAACTCCTATAAAAGACTCAGTTGGTGATGGTGGTGTGTCTGCCATCCATCTTTTCTGACCATTAGATCTGCATCTAACGGCTGTGAGGTAAGTTGTGGCATTTTTGCAACAATAGCCCACTTCTCTACTCCAATTTGCAGAAAACCCTTATTATCTTGAAAGCAACCACATCCCTACCTCACCTCATCAAAACAGCCTGAGAAATATATACTCCAATAAAAGACTCAGTTGGTGATGGTGGTGTGTCTGCCATCCGTCGTTTCTGACCATTAGATCTGCATCTAACGGTTGTGAGGTAAGTTGTGGCATTTTTGCAAGAAGAGCCCACTTCTCTGCTCCAATTTGCAGAAAACCCCTTATTATATTGAAAGCAACCACATCCCTCCCTCACCTCATCAAAACAGCCTGAGAAATATATTTTGAGTGAAAAGTACTCCCTCTGTTCCTAAATATTTGTCTTTCTAGAGATTTCAATAAGTGACTACATACGGAGCAAAATGAGTCAATCTACACTTCAAAATATGTCTATATAATCCGTATGTGATAGTCCATTTGAAATATCTAAAAAGATAAATATTTAGGAACGAATGGAGTAATATATTAGGAGTATATTGAAACAAGAGTGATTTCTTTCAAGTTTGCGAACAAGACTACTATTCTACTACTTTGGATCCGTCGCAATGCATAGGCACATTGCTAGTAAAAGGAAAAGGCCTGCCGCGTTCGCGTTGCACTCCCCCCCACACGCCCGGGAATCGGGAGTACTCCATGGCCCATCCGGCATGACACATAGCTTAGGGAAGGCGTGTTGCCTAGCATTTTCACTTTCTTGTGGGACCGCTATTGAGAAAACCAACTATTGGCAAACCGCACCCCGCCTGCCGTCGGGTTGGAAAACAGAAATGAGGGGAAGATCTAGCGGTAGCACGGAAGCCAAGAAATTTGGTGTCAGATGGGGCTCGTTGATAGAGTAGGAGCATTCCGTACTACTCTACTCCTACTAGTACCAAGTTTGTAGTACTATACAACTAGTACTACCACTATACAACTAGTAGGTACGTGCACGGCACAACATCGTAGGAACAAAAAACGGGAAGATCTTGTTTTGGGTGATTTATCTTTTTTTCAGTCAATGTAGTATGAATAATATGATGTGGGGGGCACCCATGAAGCTTATGTGGCTTGGTTGCATGGCTATGAAAGGTTAGAGAAAAATAAATAGATAATGTGTTTAGAGTGCACTCCACTAAATAGATATACTTTGGATCCATTGCAACGGGCCGACACATCTATATCTATACCCCCTATATAGTGTGTGAATAACTTTGAAAGTTGGTCGTTGGATGAAGCCAATCCGACGGTACAAAGATGGCAAATCCGAGCACTACTGGCCGTTGGATATCATCTACATTCCACCAGATTCTGCCACATGTAGAATCTAGAAGACTCTATGGTTGAACTTCATTCATGACTAACTTTGCCACAACTAAGCTTAGGCAAAGTGTGTCTGCCACAAAAAATGTGGCTAACAAAATGGCCACCACAAGTGTGGCAAGATTTGGCAAGAAGTTGAGTCTATGACATGTGGACCATGTAGCTAGAAAAGTGTGGCAAGCCACAAGTGTAGCAATGAACCAAACACATGCCTGGTGTGTTTGGTAGGGTGCATGAAGGGTGCATGATCCCAAGAGTTCCCTTCTCGACCCACTTTTGGGTGTTTGGTGGAGTGTATGGAGAGTGCATGAGTCCACACTAGATTATCACAAATACACTAGAAGCATGCATGAAGAGAGCATACATGAAGAGGGGTGCTGAGTTGAGCATGCATGAAGACGGAACAACTATGCTGAGACGAGAATGCAACCAAACACACTTGTGGCACGCCTAAGCTTAGGCGTGGTAACCTTAGGCTGCAAACAAAACCATAACTTTGAAAGTTGGTCGCTGGATGAAGCCAATCCGACGGTACAAAGATGGCAAATCCAAGCACTACTGGCCGCTGGATATCATCTACATTCCACCAGATTTTGCCACATGTAGAATCTAGAAGACTCCACATGTAGAAGCATAATGCACAAACCACCAGAATCTCATGCGTGCAATGCACGTGTACCTTACTAGTAGTTGGTAGTAGTAAGAAACAAATTCCGGGTTTGGCACGAGCTCGTACTGCGGGAGCACCACAAGGCCTGCCGCAGGAGTTACATTTCCCTCTCGGGGCCCACGGGACCAAACTTCAGTGGCTTAGTGCCCGGCCTATGAGTCAATGACATGCGGACCTTAAATGCGACTGGCCCACATGTCATTATGATCGTGGTGGTGTGGTTCGCGACTCACTCGTTCGAAATGAACCGGCCGGTGGTGGCGTGGTGATGTCTACTACACAACCTTCTTCTTGTTAGACGTTGTTGGGCCTCCAAGTGCAGAGGTTTGTAGGACAGTAGCAAATTTCCCTCAAGTGGATGACCTAAGGTTTATCAATCCGTGGGAGGCGTAGGATTAAGATGGTCTCTCTCAAGCAACCCTGCAACCAAATAACAAAGAGTCTCTTGTGTCCCCAACACACCCAATACAATGGTAAATTGTATAGGTGCACTAGTTCGGCGAAGAGATGGTGAAACAAGTGGTATATGGATAGTACATAAAGGTATTTGTAATCTGAAATAATAAAAAACAGCAAGGTAGCAAGTGATAAAAGTGAGCATAAACGGTATTGCAATGATAGGAAATAGGGCCTAGGGTTCATACTTTCACTAGTGTAAGTCCTCTCAACAATAATAACATAATTGGATCACATAACTATCCCTCAACATGCAACAAAGAGTCACTCCAAAGTCACTAATAGCGGAGAACGAACGAACAGATTATGGTAGGGTATGAAACCACCTCAAAGTTATTCTTACCAATCAATCCGTTGGGCTATTCCTATAAGTGTCACAAACAGCCCTAGAGTTCGTACTAGAATAACACCTTAAGGCACAAATCAACCAAAACCCTAATGTCACCTATATACTCCAATGTCACCTCAAGTACCGTGGGTATGATTATACGATATGCATCACACAATCTCAGATTCATCTATTCAACCAACACAAAGGACCTCAAAGAGTGCCCCGAAGTTCTACCGGAGAATCACGACGAAAACGTGTGCCAACCCCTATGCATAGGTTCATGGGCGGAACCCGCAAGTTGATCACCAAAACATACATCAAGTGAATCACGTGGTATCCCATTGTCACCACAGATACGCACGGCAAGACATACATCAAGTGTTCTCAAATCTTTAAAGACTCAATCCGATAAGATAACTTCAAAGGGAAAACTCAATCCATTACAAGAGAGTAGAGGGGGGAAGAAACATCATAGGATCCAAATATAATAGCAAAGCTCGCGATACATCAAGATCGTAACACCTCAAGAACACGAGAGAGAGAGATCAAACACATAGCTACTCGTACATACCCTCAGCCCCGAGGGAGAACTACTCCCTCCTCGTCATGGAGAGCACCGGGATGATGAAGATGGCCATCAAAGAGGGATTCCCCCTCCGGCAGGGTGCCGGAACGGGTCTAGATTGGCTTTCGGTGGCTACGGAGGCTTCTGGCGGTGGAACTCCCGAGCTATTGTGCTTTTTGATAGTTTTAGGGTACGCGGGTATATATGGGTGAAAGAGATACATCAGGGGAGCCACGAGGGGCCCACTAGGGTGGAGGG
This sequence comes from Triticum urartu, assembly GCF_003073215.2. Taxonomy (NCBI): domain Eukaryota; kingdom Viridiplantae; phylum Streptophyta; class Magnoliopsida; order Poales; family Poaceae; genus Triticum; species Triticum urartu. Next base: position 260,626,695 of record NC_053026.1, on the reverse strand, counting down.
CGCGCCCTAGGGGGGTGGGCGCGCCCCCCTGCCTCGTGGCCTCCTCGTAGAGCCCCCGACGTGCACTCCAAGTCTTCTGGGCTTCTTTCCTTCTAAAAATGAGTTCCGTGAAGTTTCAGGTCAATTGGACTCCATTTGATTTTCCTTTTCTTCGGAACCCTAAAACAAGGGGAAAAACAGGAACTACCACTGAGCTCTGGGTTAATAGGTTAGTCCCAAAAATGATATAAAAGTGTATAATAAGGGCCATAAACATTCAAAACAGTAGATAATATAGCATGGAGCAATCAAAAATTATAGATACGTTGGAGACGTATCAAGCATCCCCAAGCTTAATTCCTGCTCGTCCTCGAGTAGGTAAATGATAAAAACAGAATTTTTGATGTGGAATGCTACTTGGCATAATTTTAATGTAATTATTCTTAATTGTGGCATGAATATTCAGATCCATAATATTCAAGACAAAAGTTTATATTGACATAAAAATAATAATACTTCAAGAATACTAACAAAGCAATCATGTCTTCTCAAAATAACATGGCCAAAGAAAGCTATCCCTACAAAATCATATAGTCTGGCTATGCTCTATCTTCACCACACAAAATATTTAAATCATGCACAACCCCGATGACAAGCCAAGCAATTGTTTCATACTTTTGGTGTTCTCAAACTTTTTCAATCTTCATGCAATACATGAGCGTGAGCCATGGACATAGCACTATAGCTGGAATAGAATGGTGGTTGTGGAGAAGACAAAAAAGGAGAAGATAGTCTCACATCAACTAGGCATATAAAGAGGCTATGGAGATGCCCATCAATAGATATCAATGTGAGTGAGTAGGGATTGCCATGCAACACATGCACTAGAGCTATAAGTATATAAAAGCTCAACAAAAGAAACTAAGTGGGTGTGCATCCAACTCGCTTGCTCACGAAGACCTAGGGCATTTTGAGGAAGCCCATCATTGGAATATACAAGCCAAGTTCTATAATGAAAAATTCCCACTAGTATATGAAAGTGACAACATAGGAGACTCTCCATCATGAAGATCATGGTGCTACTTTGAAGCACAAGTGTGGTAAAAGGATAGTAGCATTGCCCCTTCTCTCTTTTTCTCTCATTTTTTTGGGGCCTTCTCTTTTTTTATTGCCTCTTTTCTCTTTTTTTATTTGGGCTTCTTTGGCCTCTTTTATTTATTTATTTTCGTCCGGAGTCTCATCCCGACTTGTGGGGGAATCATAGTCTCCATCATCCTTTCCTCACTGGGACAATGCTCTAATAATGATGATCATCACACTTTTATTTTCTTACAACTCAATGATTACAACTCGATACTAGAACAAAGATGACTCTATATGAATGCCTCCGGCGGTGTACCGGGATATGCAATGAATCAAAAGTGACATGTATGAAAGAATTATGAACGGTGGCTTTGCCACAAATACGATGTCAACTACATGATCATGCAAAGCAATATGACAATGATGAAGCGTGTCATAATAACGGAACGGTGGAAAGTTGCATGGCAATATATCTTGGAATGGCTATGGAAATGCCATGGTAGGTAGGTATGGTGGCTGTTTTGAGGAAGGTATATGGTGGGTGTATGATACCGGCGATAAGTGTGCGGTATTAGAGAGGCTAGCAATGGTGGAAGGGTGAGAGTGCGTATAATCCATGGACTCAACATTAGTCATAAAGAACTCACATACTTATTGCAAAAATCTATTAGTTATCAAAACAAAGTACTACGTGCATGCTCCTAGGGGGATAGATTGGTAGGAAAAGACCATCGCTCGTCCCCGACCGCCACTCATAAGGAAGGCAATCAATAAATAAATCATGCTCCGACTTCATCACATAACGGTTCACCATACGTGCATGCTACGGGAATCACAAACTTCAACACAAGTATTTCTCAAATTCACAACTACTCAACTAGCATGACTCTAATATCACCATCTCCATATCTCAAAACAATCATCAAGCATCAAACTTCTCTTAGTATTCAAAACACTCATAAGAGAATTTTATTATTCTTGAATACCTAGCATATTAGGATTTTAAGCAAATTACCATGCTATTTAAGTCTCTCAAAATAATATAAATGAAGCATGAGAGTTCATCTATTTCTTCAAAATAAAACTACCACCATCCTCTAAAAGATATAAGTGAAGCACTAGAGCAAATGACAAACTACTCCGAAAGATATAAGTGAAGATCAATGAGTAGTCGAATAATTATGCAACTATGTGAAGACTCTCTAACATTTAATAATTTCAGATCTTGGTATTTTATTCAAACATCAATCAAGGCAAAATAAAATGACATTCTAAGAATAGAAAACATCATGTGAAGAAGCAAAAACTTAGGATCAACCGAGACTAACCGATAGTTGTTGAAGAAGAAAGGTGGGATGCCAATCGGGGCATCCCCAAGCTTAGATGATTGAGACTTCTTGAAATATTATCTTGGGGTGCCTTGGGAATCCCCAAGCTTGAGCTTTTGTGTCTCCTTAATTCCTCTCATATCAAGGTCTCCCTAAATCTCAAAAGCTTCATCCACACAAAACTCAACAAGGACTCATGAGATAAGTTAGTATAAACCATTGCAAAAACCTTATCATATTCTACTGTAGCAAATCACTAAAATTATTATTCAACATTGCATACTAAAGGCCTCTTCATATTTAATAGTCCTATCCTCAAATAGAATCATTAAAGAAGCAAACATATGCAAACAATGCAAACATAACAGCAATCTGCCTAAACAGGATAGTCTGTAAAGAATGCTGCAACATCCATACTTCCCTAGCTCCAAAAATTATGAAA